>NC_135493.1:88414396-88747936 GCF_052094955.1 Ictidomys tridecemlineatus
TTTAATGGATATTACATTGAATCTGTGGATCACTTTTGGTAATATGGCCATTTTAACAATATTAATTCTGCCTGTTCATGAGTATGGGAGGTCTTTTCATCTTCTAGTATCTTCAATTTCTTCTTTCAGCATTCTGTAACTTTCTTATAGATGCTATTTACTTCTTTGGTTAGCTTTATTCTGAGGTACTTTTTAACATATCACAAGTGGAGTTTTTTTTTATTTCTTAGTGGATTCACTATTGGTGTATAGAAACGTTATTGAATTTTATGTACTGATTGTACATCCTGCTACTTTGCTAAATTTATAAGTTCTAGAAGTGGAGTTTTTTTTTTTTAGTATAGGATCATATCATTTGACTTCTTCCTTTCCTATTTATATTCCTTTTATTTTGTTCTCTTGCCTAATAATCTGAATAAAATTTCAAGTACCATATTGAATAGGAGTGGTAAGAGCAGGCATCCTTATCTTGTTCCTGATTTTAGAGGAAATGCTTTCAGTTTTTCCCTATTCAGTATGATGTTGGCTTTGAGTTTGTCATATATAGCCTTCATTGTTGAGGTAAGTTCCTTCTATTCCTAGTTTCTTCAGGGTTTTTTTCATTAAGAGATGCTGAAATATGTTGAAGGCTTTTTCCTGCATCCTACTGGGTTGATCATGTAATTTTTGTCCTTGGTTCTTCTATTTATTTGGTGTATTATGTTTATTTTTTTAAGTAGATTTTTTTTGAGAGAGAGAGAGAGAGAAGAGAGAATTTTAATATTTATTTTTTAGTTTTCGGCGGACACAACATCTTTGTTTGTATGTGGTGCTGAGGATCGAACCCGGGCCGCACTACCGCTTGAGCCACATCCCCAGCCCTATTATGTTTATTGATTTGCACATGTTGAGCATACTATCTTAGCATCCTTGGAAAGAAACCAACTTGATCATGATATTTGATCTTTTTAATGTGTTGTTGAATTCAATTTGCTAATATTTTATTAAGGATTTTTGCACCTATGTTCGTCAAAGATATTGTTCTGCAATTTTTTCTTTGAAGTGTCTTTATCCAGTTTGGGTATCAGGTTAATACTGATTTCATAAAATAAGCTTGGAAACATTCTCTCGCTTCCTATTTCATGGAATAAATCGAGGAGCATTAGCATTGGTTCTTTACTAAATATCTGGTTAAACTCAGCTATGAGTCCATCTGGTCCTGGGTTTTTCTTGGTTGGAGGCTTTTTATTACTACTTTCATGTCATTGCTTGTTATTGATCTGTTTAGGTTTTCTGGAATATAAATTTTCTTTTTTTGAGAGAGAGAGAGAGAGAATTTTAATATTTATTTTGTTTTTAGTTTTCGGTAGATACAACATCTTCGTTTGTATGTGGTGCTGAGGATCAAACCAGGCCGCATGCATGCCAGGCGAGCGCGCTACCGCTTGAGCCACATCCCCAGCCCTGGAATATAAATTTTCAAAGTAGTCCCTAATAAACCTGAGACTTAAGTTGTTTCAGTTGTGCCTGTTTTAATATACCCATCTTTCCCTCTAATTTTAATATTTGGGGTCTCTCTCTCTCTCTTCTCTGTATAGTTTGGCTAGAGTTTATCAATCTTGCTTATTTTTTCAAATAATCAATTATTTATTTCATTGATCCTTTGTATTATTTTTATAGTTTCTATTTCCTTAATTTCACTTCTGATTTTCTTTAGGGGTGGGTACTGGGGATTGAACCCAGAGGCATTTTACCATTGAGCTACATCCCCAGATCTTTTTTATTTTTTATTTTGAGACAAGGTCCCACTAAATTGCTTAGGGCCTTGCTGTTTTACTGAGGCTGGCTTTGAATTTGCTGTCCTCCTGTCTCAGCCTTCCAAGTCACTGGGATTATAGGTGTGCACCACATGCCCAGCTAGAACTTTTAAAAGTTAACCTTTTTGGAATTGTGGAGGCATTTTATTACCCTGCTTTCTTATGTTTCCTGTGCTTTAATATTGAGATTTGCACATTTGCTGGGATGGATATCTCTTCCACTGTTATGTAAGGGCCTCTTTAGTGAACTACTTTATCTTACCATGTACCAAGGACCAGGGGTATATCTCAGCATCAAAGCACCCATTCATTGTGTTTTAGTGCTATGATGAATCCCTAGCACTGTTTTGGGAGGAGATAATAATCACCAGTAACTGCAACTACTTGAAAGCAAACAGTATACTAATAAATGATAAAAATTTATTGAAAATGTTCTCTATAACTCTACTAGTCAAAAAGTGGAAAAGTGGAGTAATACTCTATAATAAGCTGAAAAAAAGTAAAATTAAACTATATAAAATATGAAGAGAAAGAAGAAAAGACAAAAAAACCCCCACAACAACCAGGAAGGCATGAAGGAAGAAAGAAACAGAAGATAAAATAAGAGTAAAAAAGGAGAGAATATGCAAGAGAAAGCAAAGGCAGAGTTAATAAATCCAATTAACATATTAGAACATTAAAAAGGTACATAAAATTAGATTAACACACACATTGTCAAATAGTAAGGGGAAACCTATCAAATCAACAGAGGACAACCCCAGTGAAACAAAACAAAACAAAAAATAAACTTAAAAGTAAAGAGTCTAAAATTACTCTTTGCCAAGATATTTGAAGTGGAAATTTCTTACTGGGCCTTCAAGCTTTGGATTCTGCCAGATATTAGGAGGTATAGTAAGTGCCAAAGCCTCAGCTACATGATCTCTGAAGTATCTGGGTGTGGAGGTAGCAATTGTACCAGCTGTCTCTGCTCTGAGTTGGGAGCTGTATAATCAGTATTTCCCCATCTAGCTCAGCATTCTGCTACAATAACTGTCCAAAGGGTGGGCACAGTGGCACATGCCTATAATCCCCTCTGCTCAGGAGGCTGAGGCAGGAGAATCATGAGTTCAAAGCCAGCCTCAGCAAAAGCAAAGCACTAAGAAACTCAGTGAGACCCTGTCTCTAAATAAAATACAAAACAGTGGGGCTGGAGCTCAGTGACAGAGTGCTCACCTGGGTTCAATCCTCAGCACCATATAAAAATAAAATAAAGGAATTGTGTCTACTTACACACACACACACACACACACATACACACACACAAAATAGAGCAGAGGATGTAGCTCAGTGGTAGAGTGCCTCTGAGTTCAATCCCTGCTACCCCTACAAATAAAGCTTCAGATTTCAGAGCATTTTGGATTTTTAGATTAGGGACACTCAACCTGTACTATTAAAGAAATACACACAGTGAAGTGCTCTTTCAAAGATAACAGTAGGCCCTGTAAAAACGTCAGACTAGTAGCCTGCCCAACATTGACCCTAATAAGAAAAGCAGAAAGAGACATAACAAAAGAAGAAAATTCCAGGCCCATTTCACATGCCCATACATGAAAACAAAATTAGCAAATTGAATCAATCCCATGGAAAGGGAAAACACCAAATCAAGTTGGATATATCCCAGGTTGTGTGGTGTTAGAAAATCTTTAAATGTAAACCATCGCTATATAACATCAACTAAATCTTAAGTCCTGTTGCCCTCCCATATGAACTCTGTTCTTTAGTAAATCTGAAATACTGACTGTGATGTATATGTGGCCTTTGATTCTCCTTGACCCAGAATACCTTCTCCCAGTTCTACTTGTCTGTTTGTGAAACAGTTTCTGTGAAGTTTTCCAGGTTCCCTCAACCAGAAACATGCTCCCTTTCCTGAGAACCTACATTACATTAAATACCAATCTATTTAATAATCCCTTCCTGTAACATAAGTTTTAGGCTGGAATCCTGAAACCAGTCTATTTTTTTTTCAAATTTTTAATTTGAAAGATGGAGTCTCATTAAGTTGAGATGGAGTCTCACTAAGTTGCTGAGACTGGCCTCAAACTTGGGATTCTCCTGCTTCAGCTTTTCAAGTAGCTAGAATTACAGGCATGTGCCACTGCACCCAGCTTGCAATCAGTCTATTTAAAACTGAAACATTTCTCCCAACATTACCTCTTTATTTTCCAAAGTGCTTGGCTTCCTTCTGACATACTATATATAAATTATATTTTTTATGTGTCTACCGTCTGCCCTCCATGAGAACATAACTTTCATGAAGAAGAACTGATCTGTTTAGTTCACCCTTGTTATCCCCAGAACCGAGAACAGTGTTCAATTCTACCAAAGCACTTCACACATACTTGTTGAATCCATTTTGATCACTTAAAATTTATTACCTTAGAATGTGACTTGCAATAGGTGTTCTACATGTGTTATGTGAATAGTAACTAAGCTTGATAATCATACATCTCTTAAGGGGAACTTGAAGCTTCTCCACACCTCAATCTCAATCCCATCCCCAAAGAAATGGAACTCTGACATTGATCAAGAACAAAATGGTAGGGTTTGCCAGGTATGGTGACACACATCTGTAAACCCAGCAACTCAGGATGCTGAGGTAAGAGAATCACAAGTTCAAAGCTAGCCTCAGTAATTTAGCAGGACCCTGTCTCAAAATAAAAAGGACTGGGGACTTAGCTCCATGGGTTCAATCCCTAGTACCAAAAAAAACTTTTAAAAGTAGGGTTGCAGGTATAGCTCAGTGATATAGCACTTGCCTTACATGCACAAGGCCCTGGGTTCAATCCCCAGCATCACAAAAAGAAAAAAAAATTGTTTTTTTAGTGACATTTAGTTGGGTCATTATTCAAGCTGGCCAATTTCTGAGTAGGAAAATAAACTATAACCATACACAAAGCCTAGCAGAGGTCCTCTTTTTAATGCCTGACCTGGGTCTTTCCTTTTTACATTCTCTTCTTTCCTACACCTGAATAAAAAGAGGTTTAGGCTGCATTCCACTTGGAAAGCTACTAGAAGGGGATGGGGATATAGTCATGAGCAGGCTAATGGGATCTTGATCCAGTGTAGGCCTTAAGGTGGAAATAAGGAACAAGAAAGAGTGGTTTGAGTCAGTTCTGCTTTAAACCTTAAGCAGGGTAAAAACATTTTATACTTCTCTTTCTGGCACCAAGTCAACTCCCACAGAGGGGCTGGTAAAAATGAAAGTGCCAACAAGCAGAGAGAGGTAGGGAAAAGGAGCAGGAGTTGGCCTATTTTTACCATGCCTCAAAATCAATGGGCAAGAGGAATCCTCATGCATGTTTGTGGTTTATATAACTGTACCAGAAACTTCTTAAAACTTTTATGTAAAATTTTGTGCATGTTGGGCTGGGGTTGTGGCTCAGTGGTAAAGCACTCACTTAGCATGTGTGAGGCCCTGGGTTTGAACCTCAGCACCACATTAAAAAAAATAAATAAAATAAAGATATTGTGTCTGACTACAACTAAAAAATAATTTTAAAAAAATTTGTGTTTTTCCTGGGGATTTGATTTGGGGTTCAAGATTCTGGCCAAATGATTTTGTCTAGACACAGGTAAGTTTAAACATTTGCAAGCATATTTATATGAAAATTAAGTAGGTGAAAAAAAACACAACTGGGGGCTGGGGTTGTGGCTCAGCGGCAGAGCGTTGCCTAGCCTGGGTTCAATCCTCAGGACCACATAAAAATAAATGAATGGAATAAAGGTATTATGTCCAACTAAAAAAATTAATATTTAAAAAAAGAAAAAAACCACAACTGGATAAAAATAAATCAGCGAGGGGCTGGGGTTGTGGCTGAGTGGTAGAGTGCTCACTTAGCAGGCACTGGGTTTGATCCTCAGCACCACATAAAGGTAAAATATACTGTGTCCACCTAAAACTAAAAATAAATAAATAAATAAACATTAAAAAAAAAAAGAATTCAACATGAGGTGCAATGGCACCTATCCGTAATCCCAGTGACTTGGGAGCTGAGGCAGGAGGATTCTAAGCTGGAGTCCAGTCTTGACAACTTAGTGAGTCTCTGTCTCAAAATAAAAAAGTCTGGAAGTGTAGCCCAGTGGTAGAGTGCCTCTGAGTTAAATCCCTAGTACCACCATCACCAAAAAGAAAGAACTTAGCTAGTGTTTTTTTTTTGTTTTTAATGTATTGTTTAGTTGTAATTTGACATATTACCTTTTTATTGATTGATTGATTGATTGATTGATTGTGCTGGATCAAACCCAGGGCCTAGCACATGCTAGGCAAGTACTCTACCACTAAGCCTCAACCCCAGCCCTTAGCTAGTGTTTTTTACATGACAATTGATATGATATAGTATGCGATATACAGTATTAAGCTGACAAATTTCAACTACATAAATTGGCATTGAGATTTCTTGTTGCAAATACAGAAAGTCTATTCTTAACTTTTAAATTACTGAGCTGTTGTCTTATTGATAGGCTCAGACTCTGTTATGGATTTAATGTCTGTCCTTCACCCCAAAAATTTATGTTGAAGTGCAAACCTCCAGTGTGATGGGTTTTTAGAGGTGGGGAGGCTTTGAGAGGTTATTAGGTTTAAATGAAGTCATGAGAGCCCATCATGAAGGTATCAATGCCCTTTTAAGAATAAAAAGAGGGACTGTGACTCAGTGGTAGAGCGCTTGCCTAGGATATGTGAGGCACTGGATTTGAGTCTCAGCACCACATATAAATAAATAAAATAAAGATCCATCAACAACTAAAAAAATTTAAAAAAAAAGAATAAGAAGAGACATCAAGTGTTCTCTCTCTCTCCAAGAGCAAGAAAGCACACAGAGAAGAGGCTATGGGGTACAACAAGAAGGCAGCCATCTATAAAACTAAAAAAAGAAGCCCCAGCAGATGCTGGATCTTCTGGCACCTTGATCTTGGTATTCCCATGCTCTAGAACTCTGAGAAATACATTTCTGTTATTTAAGCTACCCAGTCTGCAGTATGTTGCTATGGCAGCCTGTCTCAATCTACTCCAACAGCAAAGGCCCTCTTCTCTTTGTGCTTTTACCAGGCTTTATAGTGTGTGTGTGTGTGTGTGTGTGTGTGTGTGTGTGTGTGTGTGTGTGAGAGAGAGAGAGAGAGAGAGAGAGAGAGAGAGAGAGAGAGAGAGAGAGAGAAACAGAGAATACATGCACATGCATACACTAGAGCAACTGCACTTGTGTGATAGCTCTCTGGCGAATCTTCTTAAAAGGACACTAATCCTTTCAGATCAGAGCTCCACCCTTATGACCTCATTTAACCTTAATTACTTCCTTAGAGGCCCTATATCCACATACAGCCACATTGTGTTGGGAGAGGGTAGGCCTTCAACATAAGAATCTGACAAACATTCAGTCTGTAGCAGCTGCCAAAACTAAGGATTTAAATGTAATTTAATATTTTCTCTGTACATTCCAGCTTTCCTAACTCATGGAGCAAAATTAATCATATAGCTAAAGAGTCTATAGCTAAATAATTCTGTAGTATAAAATTATTTGAATTGTCAACCCAGTCTTCAAAGGAGAAACAAGATTTATGCTGCTGTGCTTTCTCAATAATGCCTGAAAGTTGCTCAAAGCAAAAAGTAATAATAAAGCAACCTAAAGCTTAGGCCCATAATAACCTTGCAAGTTACTGGTTCTCAAATAAAGTGCCTAAAATCATACTCATAAAAAAGATCATGCTTTAAATTACTTTTTCATATGAGCCATTTATAGAAGTGAGCTTAGATTAGACTGTATTTCTTACTATAATTCTTAAAAGGTAATAGGTCTGGGGATATAGTTCAGTAGTAAAGCACTTACCCTAAGTTATATCCCCAGCACCACACACACAAAAGAAGACCCTGAGTTCAATGCCCAGCACCACAAAAAAGGTAATATACTTTCAAAATCAAAGAAAAAATTAGGAGTTGGAATTAACATGATATTAATTTGATGTCCTATAGCCACTAAACTAAATTAAGCATTATTTTTCTAATAAAAAAAGTGAACATCTTATTCTTAATCTAAGATAAAATAATGGATTTTGTTCATTTTAATGGAAATCTAGTCCACAAAAAATTCTTTTTAAAAAAGAAGTAGCTACTTGGAAAAAGATAATGCAGCTTCTGCCAATATCTCTTGGGCCACTGGCCCTTGGAACCCAGCCATAATACTGTGAGGAAGCCCAGGCTGCACGGAGAGTGCCTGGCCTTCAGCCCTAGCTGAGCTCCCAGCTGAAAGCCAACAATAACTTGCCAGCCAGCTCCGCTGTTAAGCCATCCTGAAGGTAGATTATTCAGCCCCTAGTCAAACTGCCACGGTTGATTCAACACTGAGCAGAATCAACCATCTTAGCTTTATACAAATTGCAATATTGTAAACAAAGTAAATACTTGCCATTGTTTTAAGATATTAAGTTTCAGGTATGCAGAGATGATTTGATATGCAGAATGGATAACTAGAATACCTTGCTTACTTAAAAGAAGGCTAAAATAGCATCTAGCCCCCTATTTAATGCAGACACTTCTTTCTAGCAGGTTACCATTTAACCTCTGAACATTCTGACTAATGTGGAGGTCAAATTCTCACAAAGCCACCCTTTCCACTGATGAATAACTTTGGGAATTATAATCTGCTTAAAGTTTGTTCAAGTTCTTTCCTTGGAGATGATCATTACTGTCTAACCTCTCTAGTTCATGGGGAGAAATTAATCAAATAGCTAAAGATTCTACAGTTAAACAGTTCTGTAGTATAAAATTATTTGGATTGCCAACCTGGTTCAAAGGAGGAACAGAGAAAGGACAGGCCTTTGCCATATTAAATAGTGGAGAAATATTTATAACTGTCCCACTTTATAGATGAGGAACCTGAAGTGCACAAATTGGTTGCTTTAACAAAAGTTACACAACAGAAACTTGAATTTAAAAGTTTTTGTTTAGTATTATTTCTATTAAACATGAATCAAATGTAACAAATACAAGATGTGTTGTTCATACCTAACTACAGTTTTCAAATTTATGTCATTATTGTTTAGATATATAATCTTCACTTCCTATTATTTAGGAGGAATATTGGCATGAACAACTGGGAAATGAAAAATAATTTTCTGTATCATCTTCACCTGATTTTCACTTAAATATTCCCTGTCTTAACTCAAAAAAAAAAACAAACAAACAAACAAAAAAAACCAAGTAATTTCCTGGAAGGCTTGGATGGGTATTATAATTCTGGATCTTCCTTGGTGTTTGAATACACATATTTTGAATACTTTGCCTAACTGGAAGATAGCATGTGGATAACAAAGATAAAAACATTTCTTTTCAATTATTTATGTACAGATATTGTAATCCAAATATATTTCTTGTCATGTCAGTGCAGTAACTGTAAACTTTTTTTTTCAAAGTCAGCAGCAATAGAAAATGAATTTCTTCCACTGTTGACTACAGTATGTCAGTTGCCATGACAACACTTACTCCCCAAACATTCTTTCTAATTGAGACAATTTCTTCTTACTTCAGTCCCTGAAGACTGACCCAATTACCCAACTCAAAACCCCAAGGGTGCCCCTCAATAAAGGTACTCTGGTTAGACAACCTAAGGAAAATTTAAACACCACTTTCTAAGTTGCAAGGAAACTTCAGGCAACTCATTTTGGTTTTATACATAAAATCATAGAAGCTGAATGGCAATTGATATGACTTTAAAAACATATAAGCTATATTAAAATATAGCAGAATCAACCATCTTAGCTTTATACAAATTGCAACATTGTGAACAAAGTAAATACTTGCCATTGTTTTACATTATGGAAACCTAAACTTTTAACACTAACCATTTCTGTTAATATAATGCAGTATATCTCAGTTATGTTCTCTAGGCTGTATTTGCATTCTGTTCCTTCTAAGGTATGATTAAACTCTTCTAAGAGCAAGGCATGATGGTGTAGTCCTGTAATCCCAGCATCTTGGGAGGCTGAGACAATAGGATCATGAGTTCAAAGCCATCTTCAGCAACTTAGTAAAGCCCTAAGCAACTCAGCAAGACTCTGTCTTTAAATAAAATATAAACAAGGGCTGGGGATGTGGCTCAGTAGTTAAGTACCCCTGGGTTCAAGCCCCAATAGCCCCTCCCCCAAAATCTAGGAGCAAACAAGACCATGGTCAGTAAAAACATCATTGGACTAATACAGAACATTTATACTGTAGTCCAAATCAAGCTCACAGCAAGCAAGAAACTAGAAATATATTTAAAATCATATAAAACTTAAAACTATGGTAAATGAGGCACTATAGAGATTCCTTGTTATTCCAAAAGAACAAAAAAAAATTCCAGAAAGAAAAAGCAGTGTTAAAAATGTGGTGTCTCCATTGTTTCAAAATGTAAGCTAATATTTCTCTTTATTCAATAGTCCAAAAGACTTTTAAACTGAGTTGTTTGGGGAATACAATGCTCATTTAGTTAGAAAAATCTTGATTAATTGAGTTGATCAAGATTTTAACTTATTCAATGTCAGCTAACCAACACAACTACTTTCAGTCACTTATGGTAGACCAGCCTTGAAGCCATTGTGCAGTCTAGAAAATTGTATGGCTGAGTGTACACTTTCCTTTAAGGAGGAAATAAGGTAAAAGCAATTAACTGAGGCGTTCCTTTGTTGGTATGTGAAATTTTATAGCCCTTTCAATCAAATGAGAAAAAATAATTTGTATATTATAACTTTTTTTAGTTTAAATAAACAAGTTACCCTTACTACTGTTGAATTTCCTCCCAAAGTATAAATCATTCTATAATGACTGTATCTATTACAGTATGTTACAGTAGGTACATGTGTCCTGAAGTGTTCTATATCTGCTAGGATAACCTAGAAGCAGCACTTTTTAAATGGCAAACTAAATACAATGAATATAAACTCTCATGATAAGCCTATTTTTTCCATCATTGACTTTTTAAAGTATTTACATAAATAACTGCTATGTATTGTGAAAAAAAAGATCTTGTATTGGGGCTGGGGACATAGCTCGGTAGTAGAGTGTTTGCCTAGCATGCACAAGGCCCTGGGTTTGACCCCCAGCCCTGCGAAAAGTAAAATAAAAATTTAAACTTTAAAAAAATATTTTGTAGTTGTAGTTGGACACAATATCTTTATTTATTTGTTTGTTTGTTTGTTTGTTTATGTGATGCTGAGGATTGAACCCAGCATCTCACATGTGCTGGGCAAGTGCTCTGCCACTGAGCTACAACCCCAGCCCCTAAACTTTTATTACACATACAGAAGTATGAACTTATTTATACATATCAGTAATATCTCTACAACTGTAGTATCTAGTAATGTTCTCAAAAAATGTTCCCTGTTTATAAGTAACAGTTTGCTACATATGGTGTTCCCTGTTCTATTTTCAATGCTTTTACTTAGCCAAAGAGCAAAAAGAAGAAAAATCACAGAATACATCCACTGATCTAAAAGAGGGATTAATTGGAAAGATTCCAATTAAGCTGAATGAAATGTCAATAAAGGTTAACTGTAACACAATTTATTGTAAAACAATGAATCAGAGGCAAACAATACTACTATAATTTTTTTAAAGCACTTTAGTTTTAGCCTATGATTTCAAAACAAAAAGCTAAAATAAAAATTTAAAAACACAACTTTCTCTGTGGCAGACAGTTCAAGTTTAAAGAGCATTGTTAGAAATCCTAGATCTGAGGAAAATGAATCTTTCAAAAAACGCTCACCAAATAACTTTAAAAGACAGATTCTAGCCAAGTAAGTGCAGGAGGCTGAAGTAGAAGGATCACAAGTTTGAAGCTGGCATCAGTAATTTAGCCAGGCCCTAAGCAATTTAACAAGACCCTGTCTCAAAATAAAAAATATAAAAGGCTGAAGATGTAACTCAGTCATAAAGCACCCAAGTTCAATCCCTAGTACCAAAAGAAAAGAAAAAAAAAAGATAGGTGCAATCTCCTTGTACAACAGAAAACACAGCTTTCATACAAGATAAAATGCCACCATGAAGTATGAATAAGAGAAAACAAATGTATCACATGGTGCAAGAAGGGTCTAAGAACCAGAGGCAGAAAGATGGGGCTGAGAATTATGAAAAAAGTTTCTAATTTATTAAATGTAACACTTGGAGAATCTACATGCCTAAATTCTGCTGGGAATTGGTGATTGGGCAGGAAGGCTTATGACTGAATCAAACCATTAGTAAGAAACTTATTATAAAGTATTTTTGGGGCAAAGATATGTTGCACTAGGTAAGAGTTAACTGTTCTTACACTCATTAAAGACAATCTCATTTTGTTTGGAAGAGAATAATTAAGTCTATCAAAGTTACTAGGCATAAATGAAGAACTATGTAAAAAGAGGAACCATTAAGAAATGGATGAGTAAGTGTGTTTTGTGCAAGACTAGGGGATATCTTTAAAATAAGAATAAGGGTGTTTTCATTCACATAAAGCAATAATAAATATTGCCTAGTTCATACCAATTACTTTCACTTTACAGTCTTAACACGCATTCAAGACTGTTTCCATTTTCATTATCCCTTTCAGCCAACTGGAAAAGGAGGGAAAGGGAAGCTGTCCATTATAACAGTACACTTAGTAACTAAGAAAATGCAGTAGTGGAATATATCATGCGGCACCAAAGAGATTTGCCAGGGAGTGCAGACAAAAGAGAAACAGCCACAGAACATAAGCCGCCAAAGAGATGAGAATCAGTCCCATATGTAATTCGACGATTGGACCAAACCCCGCTCAGCGCGGCTGGTGAAATGAGGTGATTTGCGATTCAGCGCATTCTTGGCTCCTTCCCTGAGTCTATCCTCCAACGGGAAGTAGGCGCAAGTCAGGGAGCAAAACCCAGGCATAGCCCCCGAGGGTATCTACCTGGACAACGAACTTGAAGGCCCCTTTCTCAGCTCTTTGGGACGCTCTCTCAAAGTCTTGCACCCTGACTTCAGTTACCCATATCGTTGAGTCGGCTTCCCTAGACCTTCCAGGCTATAAGGGCCACTTGCCAGGCGGCTCTAAAGGACTGAGACCAGGGGCTAAAATACTTTCATTACCTTTTCGCGCTGATCCCAGCTGTACTGCTTGGGCTGCTCCTCCTCACTCTCGGGCCGCGACTCCTCAGCCTTCCGCCTCTTAGAGAAGAAGCAGCCCATGGTCCTGGCCTGCGGGTCTCACCAGCCAACCAACTAGCCCGGGCACCTCCTGGAGTGTGATGTGAAAGCTGGGCACTCTGGCCCCGCGGCTCTCCGGACACCCACCCGCGGAGCCGCCCAGCAGCCCGCAGCCTCGGTTCACCGCCAGGCCCAACACCCCTTCTTTTCCCCTTAGTCGCCCTGACGACCCACTGTAGCCAATGACCGCTCAGAGCCAATTGAGCCAATCAAAGCTCCGTGAACAGTTCTGTGCGGCCTATAAACAGAGACCAACGTACTCACCAATCCAAGCCTGGCTCCTGCGTAAGCCCTCAGCGGCGGAGCCGCCCAGCTCTGGAGAACGCACAGCGGCCCCTCCCCTAGATCTGTCCTGTCCCACCCCTCAGCCCCGCCCCACCCCCTCAGCCCCGCCCCTCATGGAACTCAGCGGGTCCCCTTAGCTGGTGGGAGGTGGGACTCGGCATCCGGGTCTTTTTGCCCAAATTCTAGGCGCGGGATGGATACCTAGTTGAATATTACACTTGTTTTATGATGCAAGTTGTGAGAGAACAGGAACCTCTGCTCACACAGGAAGACCCTGAAATTCATAGTCCTTACTCCTCCCTTTATTAACCCTCCCCCTAGCCCCACACTTTGCCTTGCCACTGTCGCCCATTAGGAAACTTCCTCCACAAGTCCCCCCGACCTTCTTCTATGCTTTCTTAAAATTTTCACGTTTGCTCAAAACTTGTGCAAGTACTCAGAAAAATAATTGTGGTGTCTCTTTATTAGAATTATGAATTAAAGACCAAATGGCATGTCTAAAATGAGCATGTACTGTTAAATCCTCCAGCCTGGTCCAACTCCTTGCTCAATAAAATGCTCTGGCATATCTGCAATCCCAAGTACTTGAGAGATTGAAACAGAACGCTTGAGCCCAGGAGTTCAAGGCCATTCTGGATAACATAGCAAGACTCCCATCTCAAAAAAACAAAACAAAACAAAAAATGAATAAATGAAGCTTTTTGTTGAATGAACACATAAGTAGATTTTTAAAGTTTACAAATGTCAATTATTAACATTAATGATACTTGTGTAGAATTTTATGAAAACACATATGTATAGCTTATGTAAGAGAAAAAAATAAGTTGATTTCTCTGAGATACAGTATTTGACATCTTGATAGGACATCAAATGCATATTGATTCAGGTTCAAAATTTGGTTATCTTTTACTTTCCCACCTATTCACATCTTGAAATATCCTAACTGAGCCTCTGACTTAACTTGAACATTAACAATGTTCCCATTTTCACTTCCTGTCCTTATTGCAGAATCAGGAAGAAAAAGTACAGTGCTGAAGTATTAGAAATTACTGCAAATTTACATTGCATATCTTAGGCAATAGTCTTTTCTCAGTGCAATTTTTTCATCTTCAGAATGAGATCAAAGTCCTATGTAAGAATGTTTTTGGATTAGATTCTCATTAGACACTTCGTATTTACAGAATTTTAAAACTGTGATCACCACCATAGTGCAGCAGAGGAAGCAAAGGACCAGAGAGAAAGGGATAAATATGGGGTCATAATAGGAGTGATTGAGCAGGTACTGGACAAATCCAGAGCATGTGTTTTCTAGTGCCCCTTCCTGCCTTAAATTTGTTCCTATTTCATTGATTGGAAATAAATAAGTAAAGAAGCATCTGCTTGGGCCTGATGCCTGTAGGATTTCCTTCCCACAGTTATAATGTTCCTTTTCATGCACAAACAGCATGACAAAACTAGTTTTAGGGAAACAAACTCTAAAACTCTCTTTTGAAATATTCACTAATGATAAAGCAGAAACAAAGCCAGTATAAAACAGTGGTCTTTTCAGAGACCCTTAAATAAAACTGAAGATAAAGTCCCTGTTTTGTTAATTCCCATCAAATCATCACCCAAACCCAAAATAAAATAAAATAAAGTTACATTTTAAAAACTGGGGACTAAAAAGTCAGGAAGCAGAGCTAGGGCTAGTGTTCTCTCATTCTGTCTCTCACTCTTAAAATTCTTTTCTCTCTCCCTTTTTCTCTCCCCCCATGAATTCACATCACTACTTTTTGCAAACAAGCTCTCTACATGCTTATCAAAATATACAGGCTGCCAACAGTTCTCAGGCCTTGATCCCTCCTGGCCGTTCTGTCCAACTGAATGCTACACTCTCTTCATATACTAGTTCAGACTCTCAAAAGAGATAATCAGATAAATTACTGGCCAGTCAAAAATAAACTGTCTATAGACTGGTGTGTACCTCTGGTCTAATTGCTTCAAATGTAGGGATGAGTTTCTTATTACAAACATGGGTGGGGAGCAGGTCCTGAAAAGGAATGTGCTAACAGCTCAAATCCTTCAAAGTCCAGGCAGACTTTAGTTGTTCCTTCTGCCAGTACAGCTACTGCTGTTTATACTCTGGTCACTTTTTTTTTTTTTTGTCAATTCTTTTCTGTAGAATGCTGCACTTTATGTTCAGCTTAGTGTATGTATTTATCTGTTAGGTTGGGATTTATGCCTGGCCACGAGCTCTAGAGATGGTCCAGGGTTCCCTGTGTCTTGACCACAGAAGTGATATAGTTTCTTCTCAGAAGACAATCCTGGAACTGAGGGTTTAGCTTAGTGTGAAAGCACTCGGAAGGCATTTTTGAGGTCCTGGGTTCCATTCCCAATTTTTAAAAAATCAGAAAACAGCCCTTCTGCAGTTTATCTGTATAACACAGATAATCAATTACCCCGATACAGTTGGCTAGAAAATTCTCCAACCTTGAGATGACTGAACACATCCTTGTTCACTCTGCACCCATTTAAGGAAACTATTCACATCTAGTGAAGGAGGAAGGAAAGGGAGGAGTATTTCAGCTATCTATTGCTGCATAACAAACCACACGAAAATTAATAGATTGAAGCAATAGCTATTTATTTTATCCATGAGTCTGCATTTTAGGCAGGGTTTGGCAGGAACAACTTAACTGAGTTCTACAGTATGTCCAGAGTCTCAGCTTGGATGACTCAAATGGCTGGGGACTGGCCAGGAATTATTATACATGAAATCTTAGACTTTTTGTATGTAATCTCTCCAGCAAGGTGGCTTTAGGGTAGTTGGACTTCACATCTCACACTCAGGGCTCCAAGAGTGGGTGTTCTAAGAGATCAAAGCAGATGCTGCAAAGCCTCCTGTAGCAAAGCCTCAGAAGCCACACAATATCACTTCCACTGCATTCTATTGGTCATTCTTAGACACTACCCTACTCACAAAGTGAAGAGACTAAATAAGGGAAATGAATACAGTAAGGCACAGATCTTGGAGGTGTTATCTTGGAGGCTGGCTACTGCAATGTGTTGATATTATCTCTCTACCAAAAAAGGAGATTGGAAGGTTTTAAAATTACATAGACAGAAAATTTCTTTTGAGCTAACATTTCTTCTTATTTTTTATTTATTGATTGTTTTTTCTTTTGCAGTACCAGGGGTTGAATCCAGAGCTTCACACGTAAGCACTGAGCTACAGTTCTAGCCATTTTTTATTTCATTTTGAGACAACATCTCATTATGTTTCCCAGGCTGTTCTCAAACTTGCAGTCCTCTTGGCTCAGCCTCCTAAATTGCTGGGCTAACAGGCATACATTGTCTCACATTTTAACTTTCAAATAATTCTTCTGGATTTTCTTTTATCACCTTATTGATCAGTTCCAATTAGGTTTTAAAATATTGGAAATTTTGTGTAATCAGGTTACAAAGACTGTTTTTTCTAATTGCACTTATCATAGGGTATCTTATATAATGTTATTAATAGGAGACTCAATTTAGGCCAAATAAAAATTATTTTTTCATCAATGACCTGACTTCCTAATCAGCTTTTTGAGGATTTGAATGTAACCTGTATTCATCCCTGTATTATTTTTCTTCTTTTTTTAATTACAATTGGTGAATCTGTCCTCTCATATGAATGTCAATTTACCAAACAGATTAGGATATTATATTGGGCTGTCCGACAGTATTCTCATTCATTCTTACAAAAATTATTTTCCCAGACCTTTTTATTTTTATTTTTAAAATTTTCTTAAAAAATTTATAAATATCCCTGTATTCTGGGCATTATGCTAGGTGTTGAGATGAAAATGGATTAAACGCTCAGTTTAATAGAAGAGATAGATAAAAAATAAATGATTTCAATACGATATTAAGGATATAACAACACACACACTGATAATTAGGAAAAGGTATAGCAGATTTCACAAAATAGGAATTATAGGGGATACAGATTTCTAATTCTGATGGGAGCCAGGAGAATAGAAGAGTCGAGAAAAGCTTCTCAGAAGTGAATGGGTTTTTGTTTTTCTTTTTTCTTTGTTCCTACTTTTTGGTAGTTTTTATTTGTTCTACTTAGTTGTACATGACAGCAGAATGCATGTCAATTTATCATACACAAATGTAGCACAACATTTCAATTCTCTGGTTATAGAGACACACCATTCGTGCAATCATACATGTACCTAGGATAATGATGTCCATCTCATTCCACCATTTTTTTCTACCTTCATAACCTCTCCCTGCCCTCCCCTTTGCCCAATCCAAAGATCCTCCATTCTTTCCACGCCCTCCATCATAGATCAGCATCCACTAATCAGAGAAAACATTCAGCCTTTAGTTTTTTGGGATGGGCTTACTTCACTTAGCATAATATTCTCCATCTCCATCCATTTACCTGAAAATGCCATGATTTTATTCTCTTTTAATGCTGAGTAATATTCCATTGTGTATACATACCACAGTTTCTTTATCCATTCATTTATTGATGGGCATCTAGGTTGGTTCCACAGTTTAGCTATTATGAATTGAGCTGCTATAAACATTGGTGTTGCTATGTGACTTTGGATATAAACTGAGGAGTGGGATAGCTGGGTCAAATGGTGGTTCCATTCCAAATTTTCTGAGGAATCCCCACACTGCTTTCCAAAGTGGTTGTACCAATTTGCAGTCCCACCAACAATATGAGTGTACCTTTTCCCCCACATCCTCTCCAACACTTATTATTGCTTATATTCTTGATAACTGCCATTCTGACTGGAATGAGATGAAATCTTAGAGTAGTTTTGATCTGCATGTATCTAATTACTAAAGATGTTGAACACTTTTCCATATATTTGTTGATCAATTGTATATCTTCTTTTGACAAGTTCCTTAGCCCACTTATTGAGTTGTTTGGTTTGTTGGTTTTTTTTGGCATTAAGTTTTCTGAGTTCTTTATATATCCTGGAGATTAGTGCTCTATCTGATGTGCATGTGGTAAAAATTCATTCCCATACTGTAGGTTTTCTCTTCATCACAATGATTGTTGCTTTTTCTGAGAAGATTTTTAATTTGAATCCATCTCACTTATTGATTCTTGATTTTATTTCTCGCATTTTAGGAGTCTTGTTAAGGAAGTCAGGGCCTAATCCAACGTGATGAAGATTTGGGCCTAGTTTTTCTTCTATCAAGTACAGGGTCTCTGTTCTAATTCCTAGGTCCTTGATCCACTTTGAGTTGAGTTTTGTGCATGGTGAAAGATAGAGGTTTAATTTCATTTTGCTACATATGGATTTCCAATTTTCCCAGCACCATTTGTTAAAGAGGCTATCCCTTTTCAAATGTATGTTTTTGATGCCTTTGTCTAGATAACTATATGAGATAAGTATATTTATGTGTGTTAGAAGAACTCAAACTATCATTATTTGCTGATGACATAATTCTATAGTTAGAAGATCCAAAAAAATTCCACAAGAAAACTTCTAAACTAATAAATTAATTCAGCAAATTAGCAGGACATAAAATCAATACCCATAAATCAAATACATTTCTATACAAGAGTGTTGTATCCACTGAAAGAAAAATTAGAAAAACTAACCCATTCAAGATAGCCTCAAAAATCATAAAATACTTGGGAATCACTCTAACAAAAGAGATGAAAGACGTGTATAATGAAAACTATAGAACACTAAAGAAGGAAATTGAAGAAGACCTTAGAAGATGGAAGGATCTCCCATGTTCTTGGACAGACAGAATTAACATTATCAAAATTGCCATACTACCAAAACTGTTAATGCAGTTTTGATTTAATGCAATTACTATTAAAATCCTAATAACATTCTTCACAGAACTAGGAAAAGCAACATGAAATTCATTTGGAAAACTAAACCCAGAATAGCCAAAGCAAGAAAAGTGAAGCAGGAGGCCTCACAACACCAGACCTTAAACCATACTACAGAGCAATAGTAACAAAAACATGGTATTGGCACCAAAATAGACATGTAGACCAATGGTACAGAATAGAAGACACTGAGACCAACCCACATAAATACAGTTATCTTTATTTATTTTGGGGGGGGGTACCAGGGATTGAACCTAGGGGTACTTAACCACCGAGCCACTCCCCAGCCCTTTTTTGTATTTTATTTAGAAACAGGGTCTCACTGAGTTGCTTAGGATCTCTCTAAATTGCAGAAGCTGGCTTTGAACTCACAATCTTCCTGCCTCAGCCTCCCAAGCCACTAGGATTACAGGTATGCCCCACCGTACCCAGCCAGAAGTGAATGTTCTTTTTTTTTTCAGTTGTTGATGGAACTTTATTTTATTTTTATGTGGTGCTACGAATTGAACCCAGTGCCTCACACATGCTAGGCAAGTGCTCTACCACTGAGACACAACCTCAGTCCCCAGAAGTGAATGTTCTTAATAAGCATAAAGTGAAAATAATGTTAGTAACTTTTTGTATCAAAGAAACTCCAAAGGAAAGTATATTGAAATGATAGTTTCTAGACTAAAAAATATCATTTTTTTCTACTGGAATTTCCATTTTCTAAACATTCATCTCCATATTTTTAAGGAAAGGGACAAACTCAGATAAATATAAAATTACAGAGCTCATCACAGTGTGTTAGAAAATCTGTTTTTATCCTTAGGATTTTACTTAAAAAAAAGAACTACTTCCCATTTCACCCACGCTAAATGAGAGATTTAGTTAGTTTCCTCTTCCCATGTATACCAAAATTAAGCTCTCCATCTGACATCTAGAAGATCTCCACTTACATAATTGCTACTCATCAATATTTAGATAGTTTAAAATAAATCCAAAATAAAGAGAAAAAAATATTGAGGCAAAATAACTGATGTCACAAGGTAAAAATGCTAATAAAAATGATATATAATAATAATTATGAAACTTTACAAAGGAAAGGTTAATATCATATAGCTGTCCAATACCTAAGCAGTCCAAAAGTCCCTTGGATTATAAGAGTAGAAACTCTTTCCTAGTTCCCCTCTCTTCCTCCCTGAGTTTATAACAAAGTGAACAAATGTCATGGCTTATCCTAGACAAAATCTTCCATTCTGCTAAGTTTGGTGCAGTTCCCACTTCCTCATCTTCCCACAGCAAACACTCAGCTCATAGCACATTCTTAGATCAGGAAAAGAAAGTGAAACAGAGAAGCTGGTCAAGGTGGTACATGTCTGTAATCCCAGCTTTTTGGGAAACTGAGGCAGAAGGATCCAAAATTCAAGATCAGCTTCAGCAACATAGTGAGACCCTGTCTCAAAATAAAAGAAAACAAGGGCTAGGGTGTAGTTCAGTGGTCAAGTGCCCCTAGGCTCAATTCCGATTCCAGAGAAAAAAGTAAATAAATAAAACTGGCAAAGTGTGATAAGTTTCTTCTCTACCCAGCAAAAAAATGATCCCAAATGTTTATGGTTTATTGCTCTTCAGCAAGTTAACCAATTTTGTATCCATGGTAGTTATCTTATTTCACTCTTCCTTTTTTCCCCACTGATTATATAAAATCCAACTTCTCATATCATCTTTGAACCACATTTATCAACATTTTGGCTTTCTCATTAATGAATTTTGACACTAGCTTGCTGTTAGTTTATATGAGAACTATACTTTTAATATTTTCAAAATTATACTCTGTATCCTTTTTTCAAGCAGTCTTCTTATCAATCAGGAGGCAATAGGGCATGTATAGAATATAATTGCTAAAATGAAAGTATAGATAAGAAATGTAACAGATTTGATAAGAACTTAGACTATCTTAGGAAGTATACCCACAGTTATACAAAAAAATTGAAAAATAAATATTTGCAGCCATACTAATTTAGAATTAAAATTCTTGTGTGTAAATTTCAAGATTCTAACTTTTCTTTATTATTGGGTAGTTTTGAAGTGTTGATCAAATTTGTGCCTCTGGTCATCCGAATGGTTGTATAGTCATATTTGCTGATTACTAATAAGTCTATCAAGTTTGCCTTGGGAATTTTTTTCTTTGCATATTTGACTATAGTAGCTAGTTTCTGTTTCGCTTTCATTGGTCTTTACATATTGTTTCCCTGTTGCAAACAATGTTGTAGCATCCATTACTGGGAGAATGTGGCAATTTTGTTATTTTTCTTCAAAAGACCCAGTCCAAATTTTAAAAACTTTAAACCCTACAAATCCTGTCTTAAAGTGAATTATTGTTTATTAAAAACCATTCTCAGTAATTCCTCAGAATGTGACCTTATTTTGAGACAGGATCTTTACAGAGGTATCAAGTTAAAGTGAAGTCATTAGGGTAGGACCTAATCAAATATAACCAATATCTTAATTGAAAGGGGGAATTTGGATACAGAAATATCCATAGAAAGAGGATATGAAGACATATAGGGAGAATACAGCCACTTATAAGTCAAGGAGAAAGATCTGGAACTGATCTTTTCCTCACAGTCCTCAGAAGAAAGAAAACCTGCTAATGCCTTGATTGTAGAATTACAGCCTCAAAAAGTGTGAGACGATACATTTTTGCTATTTAAGTTCCCCCATTCTGTGATACTTTTTTTGGGCAACACTAGCAAATTAATCCAGCTGTACTTGGGGGTTTCTTTTCTTCAATCATATAGATTGATTATTTGGTTTTGTTCTGGCCTATAATCAGAATGCAATAGCTGCCTATGTGAAAGGTTTGGTACACAGTTATCAAAGAGGAGCCCTGGGATTTTTAAAAGCCCCAGGACTAGCTTCCAGGATTAAAGAGTTTCCCAGAGGACAAGAAACATTTGAACACTGGCTTTTAGCTTTTAGAAACAGTGTTGCAGAAAACACTTCTAATAAGAACTATACTTCAACTTTTTTTTTTTTTTTTTCAGTTCTGGGGATTGAACCCAAGGCTTCAAGCATATAAGCAAGCGCTTACCACTTAGTACATCCACGGCCCCTGTTTTTAATTTTGTATTTTGGGACAGGGTCTCACTTAAGTTGCCAAAACTGGCCTTGAATTTGCAATCCTCCTGCCTCAGCCTCTCAAGTAGCTGGGATTACAGGCATATGCCATTGCACCTGGCTAATGATTAGTAATATTGAGTGTTTTTCATGTGTTTATTGGCTATTTATGTCTCCTTTTCAGAAGCCCTAACATCCTTAATACACACCCATCAATATTACTAATAATATTGGAGGTCTTCATGAGGCCAATGAACATGATGTGGTAATTTGCTGTAGCTTTATGCAGCTATCCCGTGGGCCATATTATGACTCAAATGCAGATGAATCTGATTCATAACATTTAGGATCTCCCTGGCAATAGAATAATTGCTATAAATGAATGGATTTTTCAGTTGATCTTTTTGTATATAGAGAAGATAGTGGCCTCTTAGACACTAATTAAGTTTTCTCAAAACTCCATAAGTTGATAAAAGGTCTAGACATAATTCCAAGAGTCCTTACCTGCATAGTATAGAGAACCAGCTCCACCATGAAGCTGGGGGAAGCTGGTTCCCACATAAGCCACAGCTAAATTTAGATATTGGCAGAATGCCTTGTGATTCTTCTGCATGGGAGGCTTGAGAGAAGCAAGTACAAAGTCATTTCCTACTCACTTGCTTATCTTCCCTGGAAGATATCAGCCTAGAAAGCTGTCATAAGATAAATTCTTATAGCCTTTGGATTTGGATGAGGTCAGAGGCTTTCTGCCCCACCCCTTTAACATAGTCATAGGCAATAAAACCGCTCTGCTTGAGTTACAGTAGGCTCCTCAGAAACAAGGAGTCTATTAATTTGTTTTATAGTCATTTAGCCTCTATGTTTGCTGCCCTGTTGAAGGGCCATGGAGAGCTGGCACCTTTGGTTCCTTCTTCCTTTTATTGTAAATGTAAGAAGAAAATTGTCTGAATCTTAAAAGGAATTTTTCCTCTATCAGTACAATCTGTCAGCTTGGGCTTGGCCCTGTGCTTGACACACGGTTCACCTGCTATCCAGGTGAGTACAAAGGCTAACATCTTGGGGAAAGAAAAGCATGGAAAAGTTTACCTGGGGCCAATCAGAGTGTCTTCAAACTCTCAGAAGCAGATCACCTCCATTTTCTTCTCCCAAACCTCCTTCTATTCTTTAATGTTGTCATATGGGTGGCATTTTATTAGAAGGCAAAGGAAATGAACAGACAATTTATGATCATGGGAATGCAAAGAGCTCTTAAATATTTAAAATATTTTCATCTCACCAGTAATAAAATATGAAGACAAAAACAACATTAAATTAGCAAAGTCCTGGCAAGAGTATGGGGTGGAACAAAACAGTACCAGATTTTGGAAAAACAAACTGGCAGTATGCATAATAATAGTCTATTCTCTTTTTTGTACATTACTTTTTATTGTTAATTGACAAATTATAATTGTACACATTTATGGGATACAATGTGATATTATGATGTATGTGTACAATGTGAAGTGATTAAATCAAGATAATTGGCATACACATCACCTCAAATGCTGATCATTTTTGTGGTGAGAATATTTGAAGTTCACTCTCTAGTAATTTTGAAGCATAAACATTATTAATAACTATATTCTCTGTGCTGTACAATAACTATCAAAAATTTATTTCTCCTTACTGAAACATTGCACCCTTTGACAATATCTCCCTATTTCTCTGACCCCAGAGCCTCTGGTAACCACCATTTTATTCCCTGCTTCTGAGTTTGATTGTTTTAGATTCCACATATACATTGACAACATGTGGTATGTGTCAATGCCTGGCTTATTTCACTTAGCATAGTATCCTCTAGTTTCATTCATATTATCACAAATGGCAGGGTTTCCTTTTTTAAGGATGAATAATATTCCATTGGGCATATATGCCATATTTTCTTCATCTTTTTTTTTGTGTGTGTTTGTATGTATGTGCATGGTGCTAGGTATTGAACCTGGGGGCTTGTGCATGCTAGGCAAGCACTCTACCATGAGCCACATCCCTAGCCCTCTTTTATCCTTTCATTTGTTGATGGACACTTAGATTGATCTATATCTTGGCTATTGTGATTAATGCTGTGATCAACACGGGAGTGCAGATATCTCTTTGATATACTGATTTCAAATCCCTTGAGTAAAAACCCAGTAGTGGGATTGCTGGATCATATGGTATTTCTACTTTTAAGTATTTGACCAACCTCCGTGCTATTTTTTTCATAATGGCTATTCTAGTGTACATTCCTACCAACAGTGTGCAAGGGTTCCCTTTTCTCCATATCCTTGCCAACACTTGTTATCATTCATCTTTTTGATAATAGCCATTTTTATCAATATGACATGAATATCCTTTTGTGGATTTGATTCATATTTGCCTAATGATTAGTAATATTGAGCATTTTTCATATATCTATTGGACATTTATGTCTCCTTTGAGAAATATCTATTTATGTCTTTTGTCTGTTTTTAAAAATATTTTTAGTCAATTGTTTTTGTCAATGGAACTTTATTTTTTATTTATTTATATGTGGTGCTGGGAATCAAACCCCATGCCTCACACATGTTAGGCAAGCACTCTACCACTGAGCTACAACCCCAACCTCTTTTGTCCATTTTTTAATCAGGTTATTTGCCTTCTTGTTATTGATTTGTTTTGAGTTCCTTATATGTTAGTCCCTCATCAGATTTATGATTTACAAAATTTTCTCCCAATCCATAGGTTTTCTCTTTACTATATTATTCCTTTTGTTATACAGAAGTTTTTGTAGTTTGGTGCAATCTATTTTTATGGTATTTTTTAAATTAGTTATACATGACAGCAGAGTACATTTCATTTCATTGTACATGAATGGAGTACAACTTTTCATTTCTCTGGTTGTACAAGATAGGAGTCACAGCATTTGTGCAATTATACATGTACCTAGGGTAATGATGTCCATCTCACCTACCCCCATACCCCCTTCCCTCCCTGCTTCCCTTTGCCCAAACCAAAGTTCCTCCATTCTTCCCATGCCCCCTCCCCCCATTGTGGATCAGTATCCACTTATCAGAGAGAACATTCGGTCTTTGGATTTGGGGGCTTAGCTTAATTCGTTTAGCATGATATTCTTCAACTCTATTCATTTACTTACAAATGCCATAATTTTATTCTCTTTTAATGCTGAGTAATATTCCATTGTATATATATACTACAGTTTTCTACTGAAGGGCATCTAGGTTGGTTCCACAGTTTGTGAATTGAACTGCTTATAAACATTGGTGTGACTATGTCACTATAGTATGCTGATTTTAAGTCCTTTTGATATAAACTGAGGAGTGGGATAGCTGGGTCGAATGGTGGTTCCATTTCAAGTTTTCTAAGGAATTTCCATACTGCTTCCCAGAATAGTGGCACCAATTTCCAGAGCCAACAGCAATGTATGTCTGTATCTTGTATTCTGGATAATTGCCATTCTGACTAGGATGAGATGAAATCTTAGAGCAGTTTTGATTTGCATTTCTCTAATTGCTACAGCTGTTGAACATTTTTTCATATATTTGTTATTAATTGTATATCTTCCTCTGAGAAGTATCTGTTCAGTTCCTTAGTACATTTATTGAAGGGGATTTTTTTTTTTGGTGTTAAGTTTTTTGAGTTCTTTATATATCCTGGAAATTAGTGCTCTATCTGTTGTGCATGTAGTAAGCTTCGTGCAATCTTAATTGTCTATTTTTGCTTTTGTTGCTTGTTCTTTTGGGCTCAAATCAAAAAAATTATTGCCCATACAAATATGGTATAGTTTTCCCCTAGTAATTTAATAGTTTCAGGTCTTTTAAACTTTTTAACCATTTTGACTTTATTTTTTACATATGAGATAAGAGTTCAAAATACTTCCTCTGCATATAGATATCCAGTTTTCAAAATACCAGTCATTGAAAAGACTGTTCCCATTGTGTATTCTTTTTTTAAAAAATTGTAGTTGTACATAAACAGAATGCCTATATTTTATTTTTTTATTTTTATGTGGTGCTAAGGATTGAACCCAGTACCTCACATATGCTCCACAAGCGCTCTGCTAATGACCCACAGCCACAGCCCCGCATTGTGTTTTTTTTCTTTAGGGGAGGGTATTGGGGATTGAAGTCAAGGGCACTTGACCACTGAGCCACATCCCCAGCACTATTTTGTATTTTATTTAAAGACAGGGTCTCACTGAGTTGCTTAGTGCCTCGATTTTGCTGAGATTGGCTTTGAACTCTCGATCCTCCTGTCTCAGCTTCTCAAGCCACTGGGACCTATCATGTATTCTTGTATTAAGAAATCAATTGGCACTTAAGTGTATAGGTTAATTTCTGTTCTCTTGGCCAGCATCTGTTTTTATTCCAGTTGCATGCTGTTTTGATTATTATATTTTTGTAATATTATCTCAATCAGGTAGTGTGATGCCTGCAACTTTGTTCTTTTTGTCAAAATTGCTTTGACTATTTGAAGTCTTTTATGGTTCCATATAAATTTTAAGATTTTTTTTCTATTTCTGTGAAAAACAACATTGTATTTTAATAGAGGTTGCACTGAATCTGTAAATCATTGGGTAATATGGACATTTTAATTATATTAATTTTCCAATTAAATGAACACAGAATACTTTTCCATTTATTTGTGTCTTCTTTCATTTCTTTATAAATGTTTTATACTTTATGTGTGTGTATGTGTATGTTACTGAAAATCAAACACAGGGACTCACATATGCTAGGCAAGCACTGTATCACTGAGCTGCATACCCAGCCCTTTTAAAAATTTTATTTTGGCATGGGGTCTCCCTAAATTGCTCAGGCTTGCCTCTAGCTGATCCTCCTGCTTCAGCTCCCTGAGTGGGTAGGATTATAGGCACATACCACTATACCTAGATATTTTGTAGTGTTTTTTAATGTATAGATCTTTTACGTCCTTGGTTAAATTATTTGAGGGAGGGGGGACTGAGATTGTTTTCTTTCCTGGATAATTCATTGTTATTGTATAGAAATGTTACTGATTTTTAAAAAATATTTATATTTTAGTTGTAGTTGGACACAATACCTTTATTTGTTTATTTATTTATTTTATATGGTGCTGAGGATCAAACCCAAGGCCTCACACATGCTACATGAGTGCTCTACTGCTGAGCCACAACCCCAGTCCAGAAATGTTCCTGATTTTTGCATGTTGATTTTATATCCTGAATTTTTACTGAATTTATTTTAATAGGTTTTGGTGAAGTCTTTAGGGCTTTGTATATATAAAATTATGTCAGCATCAAACACAAACCATTTCACTTCTTCCTTCCAATTTGGATGCCTTTTATTTCTTTCTCTTGACTGATTGCTCTGGGAAGGACTTCCTCTATTATGGTCTATTTCCTTTGATCAAGTAACTTTACTTATAGGAAGCTGATTTAAGGAAATGAATAGAAAAAGGGATAAAAAATTGTAAATAAAGATTTTTATGGGTGATATTTTAAATAATTGAAAATGGATGCATTTTAAATGTTCATTAATTTGAAATCATTGACAAATGATTACACAGCCATTTGATGGGATATTATGCAGATTAAATTACATTTACAATTTTAAGTGCATGAAAATGCTTAACATATATGAGAAAATACTCATCATCTACATATAAATGCTTAATATAAATTTCATACTTGATATGAAAAAATTTAACAAAAAATTTATATAGGCATGTGAAAAAATGGGAGGAAATACATTAAAATATTAACTGGTTGAATAATGAGAACAAAGTGAATATAATTTTATTACAATATCTGAATCAAATGGGGAATAAATTATAATCTGTAACTAAATAAACATCAAACTTTTAAAATTCCAATTATTCTCTTCTTTTATCTGCCTTATGTAACAGGCAAGATCTCCCCACTGCAGCTCCCATTCCTTCAATGCTCCTATGGCTGGGAAAATGCTCTCAAGCATGAGTTGCTTTCCCTGAATCCTGGATGTCCAGGTCCCAAGACAGAATGAAAAAAGAATTATCAGCAACACAAATCAAGAAGTCAGCCAAACTCCAGGCTCAGATAAGGATGGGGATAAGTGTACAGCCTGCAGAAATAAGGTAGTACATAGAACTGCTATAGCTTATGACAAAAAGCTTGAGAGTTCTCTAAAAAATAACCTGTGAATAAATAGCTGATATTGAAGAGGTGAACATGATTAAAGATGATAAAATACTCATTCATTTTAATAGTCCCCAAGTCCAGTTGGGTGCAGTGGCACATGCCTATGATTCCAGTAGCTCAGGAGGCTGAGGCAGGAGGATCGTGAGTTCAAAGCCAGCCTCAGCAACTTAGGCCATAAGCAACTCAGCAAGACCCTGTCTCTAATCAAAATATAAAAAAGGGCTAGGGATGTGGTTCAGTGTTTAAGTGCCCCTGAGTTCAATACCCAATACCACAAACAAACAAACAAACAAAAAAAAAACAATCCCTAAGTGCAAGCTTCCCTCTCTGCTAACACTTTACAATTACAAGGTCATGCAGCAGTCAAATCTGTCACAGAAATGCTTCCTGGAATATTAAGCCACTTGGTGCTCATAACTTAATGAGCCTTAGAAAGTTAGCTAAACAGTCCCCTCAGCAAGTGTTGAGTAGCAAAGCACCAAAACTAGAATATATTGAAGAAGAGGATGATGATGTTCCAGAGCCTGTAAAAATTTTTTTATGAAGCATCAAAGAAAGAAGCTAACTAAAATCTTCTCTGGTTTTTGGAAGCTAGCATGGATTATCTTTAACATATCAGCTGTGTGGTTCCAAAGTTCACAGATAACTAGATCATCACCAGTTACTAGTTCAGTAATGTAAATATTTTGTATATTAATAGAGCAGCTCATTCAGATTTTTTTTTTGTTATTTAACTTTGCATCATGTACTTCTTCTCAGGATCTATTCTGTTGGTCAAAATGTAAAGTATCTAGGGCTGAGTATGTGGCTCAAGTGGTAGCGTGCTCGCCTGGCATGCGTGTGGCCTGGTTCGATCCTCAGCACCACATACAAACAAAGATGTTGTGTCCACCAAAAACTAAAAAATAAATATTAAAAATTCTAAAAAAATGTAAAGTATCTATATTAAACAATCACGAGGCTCACTCAAGTCAAAGGGTATAAGTCCTGTGTGTAAAGACTTAAGTAGAAATAATAATGAATTTGAAACCACATATAAGAACAATAAAAAGTACTATTTATTAAATTCTTAATGTGCCAAATGCTATTATAAGTTATTAAATAATTTATTACTCCTAAAGACTCTACGAAGAAGGATTCTTCTTATCCCCATTTTGCAGATGAGGAAATTGGAGTACAAGATTTTACAAAGTAAATGGCTAAGCTGGGTTTTGAACTTGGTCCAAGCCACTATGTGGGTTCTCCAGGAAGAACTGGAAAGTAGGATCAGATCCCTACTAATTTTGTTCCAAAGTCCCCTCAAGTGAATATAAGGCCTGGATTCAGCCGTTCACATGGAGAGTTGTGCTCCTGGAAAGGATAAACATGTTTGCATGGGTCACTGTACAGATATAGGTGGTGTCCTTCCCATGTGCTCAAAGATTATGGCTCTGTGGTTCACAGTCATACACTGAGCAACCCCCTTTCTCTGAGTCTATTCTCTGTTGCTATAACTGAATATCACAGACAGGGTGATTTATAAAGAATAAAGTTTTATTTAGATCATGGTTCTGGAAGCTAGGAGGTCCAAGGTTGAGGGACCATGCCGCAGTCTGGCTGGGCACAAAATCACGAGCCACTTAAGCAGGAACAAACTTTATTTTTGAAACTGCCGCCAATGCCCCATACGCTCCCGTACGATTGCCAAACCGACCCCGGACCCCAACAAGAAGTCCCTCCTCCGGAATTCCCTCCTACCATACTTCCCCAACCAATGGGAACTCTCCAGGAGTCCCTTGGCAGGCCGAGGTGGACAGCTGGAGTCTAATATCCATATGAATGCAGATCTTAACATAATCATATCATCTCAATGGCTTGCTGGCGTCACCTTTCAACCAAAAATGCCATGCATCATATTACTTGGCTGTGGCTCTTAGCAGGACCACATTTAGTGACACCCTTATAGCTAGTGGGGATCCACTGCAGAATCCTGAAGAGAAGAACATATAAGAGACAGAGCCAAATTAGGTTTTATAACAGAATCTCATGATAACCCATGAACCCACAAATCTATTAATCTGTGAATGGATTATTCCAGTAAGGAGGGCAAAGCCCATACCTAAACACTTTTTAAAAATCCAATGAAGTCCTACTTCTTAATACTACACAATGGGAATTAAGTTTTGACTTGAATTTGAGCAGGTTCATTCAGAATATCATACCAGGGTGGCTTTGTCCTGGAAGACCTCCAGGCTCAGCTAAACCAATGCATATCCCATAGTTCTGGGCCTAGGTTTTATCTCAATTTCTCTTTGCTTACCAAGGAGTTCCTTCTTGGAATCTTTCATATTTTTTACTGACCTCAATTGGAAATCTCCATTGGAGCCACCAGGTCCAGAGCAACAAGGTTCTGATTCCCTTTCAAAGGGCTAAAACTGAATTTGATCCATACATCAAGAAATATTAAGAGGATTCTCACTGACAAGCCACACACATCCTTGCCTTAGGATTATGGGCAACAGCTATGACTTTCACAATATTGCCATAATGTTGGAAGCCTTCTGGTCTCAAGTCAAGAAGAGGAGGCAGGGAGCTTCTGATATCTTCTTATATAAAATAAAACTTCTGCAATGTGTTATGGGCTAAATTGTACCCCCTCCCAATTTATGTCTCCTTACTCCTACCTCAGAATGTGACTGTTATTTGAAGAAGGGGCATTTAAAGAGATAATTAATATAAAATGAGGTCATATGGATGGGTCAGGATCCAATCTGACTTGGTATTTTTATAAGAAGGGACACAGGGGCTGGGGCTGGGGCTCAGTGGTAGAGTGCTCACCTAGCATGCATGAGGCACTAGGTTTGATCCTTGGAACCACATAAAAACAAACTAATGTATCCACCTAAAACTAAAGATACATAAATAAATAAATATTAAAAAAGAAAGGACACAGACATAAATGCACACAAAGGCAAGGCTGTGTAAGGATGTAATGAGAAGGCAGCCATCTGCAAACCAAAGGAAGAAGACTCAAACAAAACCTGCTGACAGGGCTAGGGTTGTGTCTCAGTGGTATAGCACTTGCTGTGTTTGATCCTCAGCACTGCATAAAAATAAATAAAATAAAATAAAAGTATTGTTTCCATCTACTACTAAAAATAGTTTTAAAAACCTGCTGATGGGCTGGGGCTGTGGCTCAGCAGTAGAGCACTCACCTCACACGTTTAAGGCCCTGGGTTTGATCATCAGCACCACATAAAAATAAAATAAATAAAATAAAGGTATTGTGTCTAAATTACAACTAAAAAAATAAATATTTTTTAAAAACCCTGCTGACATTTTGATCTTGAATTTACACCATCCAAAACTGTAAGAAAAATATTTTTTTTGTTTGGGCCATCTATTTTCTGTGGTATTCTGTTATGGTGGCCCTAGCAGACTAAAGCACAAGGATGAAAAATGGACTATGATACTATAAACCAATGGCATACATTCATGAGTGGCAGTGTATGCAGAAGTAGGGAAAGGGCCCTGGAGATGGGCAGCCCATGCCTATGTTATCGCTAAACACTCGTTTCCTCCAACTTCCTACATTACTGTCCAGGATCTCAGAAATGTAAGGAGGCTATGGCAAAACTATAATAACTAATAAGTGCTTCAGCTTGAGTAACCCCCAGATGTCTTTCTCTCATAGTGGTTTGATGGTGTGTATATCTGTTTGTTGTCCTTCTTCTTCTACTTCTCCTCTTCCAAGTTTACAGAATTCTAAACTTCTGGTATATATTGATTAATTAGTTATTTATATTTTTTACTATTGTAGCATTCTGTAGTAGAGAATTTTTGTCTGTTCCATTTTTTTTGTAGTACTGGGGTTTGAACCCAAGGATGCTCTACATCTGAACTGACCTTCAACTCTTTTTATTTCTTATTTTGAGATAGGGTCTCATTAAATTGCCCAGAGTTAGACATCACAGTCATAATAACAAAAAAGTTTCTTCATGCATTTTTTATGAGCATAGGAAAAACTCCTTCCTAACACAGGGTTTAATTATTTGTCTTGGGCTTGAATTAGAGGATGGTGGTGGGGGAATCTAAGATGGCAGGAAGCACAGCAAAAGTTTGTGGTCCACCATGCACACACTAAGGATCAATCCCAGGGCTTCACAAATGCCAAGTCAGCACTCTACACCAATGAGCCACATCCCCAGCCCTAGAGCTTCACTCATTGTGCCTAAGTTACTCTCCAGGTGTTTATTTACTTACTTCTTTCTGCTAGTTTATCTCCTCACTCTATATACTTTCTATATCTCATTGCTTCTGTTTTATGTTATCTCACAATTTCTTTTTTTAGGTATATATTTATTTTTTAGTTGTAGGTGGACACACAATGTCTTTATTTCATTTTTATGTGGTGCTGAGGATTGAACCAAGTGCATCACACATGCTAGGTGAGCATTCTACCACTGAGCCCCAGCCCCAGCCCTATTGTCTCACAATTTCTTTACACATGACCTATCATAACTACCAAATATTTTTGTATTTATCAGCTACATTCCTCAGAGTGGACTGGTACTCAGCCAATTTCTTCTTGGCAGAAGAAATCCCAGGTTGCACACCTGTTTGGATTAGTTGCTTTGGGGTCAGATGTGTAACCAATCATCAGTTTAAACATGTGTGGCTATCAGGACATCAGAGAGTGAAAGCCTGAGGGCTGTCCCTTGAGTTGAAACTATGGGTGAGATTCACAGTGCACTCAATTAATGAGATGATTTTTTTTACTGGTTACTTACTGTCATACAAATATCACAATATCTTCTTTCCTTGGTTTCAATTATCTTGGAAATTCTGGGGCCACTTGAAATGTTATGGATGAGTACAGATTGTTCCTGGCAACAAGAAAATGTCCTTTTGACTCTGGAGATAAATCTGAAGAAGACCTTTGCATCCCAATCATATTGTATCCTTAAGCTTTGGCATTGACAGTAATATGCCTCTTTCCAGGTTCACAATCCTCTAAGGTCTCTACCTCTGTTCCTTCATGGTACATGTTTTCACCATAGGTAAAATTTGTAAATTTCTCTTTTTGGTACAAGCTTATAATTAAAGATACGAAGCAAAATATTGGACCAGGTGTTAGCAGACCTTAACAATTGTAGGGACAGTAATTCAGTTTTTCCGTGTAAGGAATCATTGAAGGTTAGACCTTATGCAAAATTTATTAACGAAATAATTGAGTATCTACTATGTATTCAGGCACTGTCGTAGGCAATGTAGATGAAACAGTGAATTATACAGACAATTTCTTGGTCTCATGGACCTTATCCTAGTGATGTAGACAAATATGAATAATGTTAAAGGGCTATAGGTACTGTGGCATATAATCTACAAAGATAGCTAAGGTCATCATTAATCAATTCCTACCCCCTCTGGCCCCACACATGCATTTGGTTGCTTTCACCCCATGGCAGAGTCTGTTTATTTCCTCTTTCTATCTAGGATGGTCTTGTTGCTTTCCTTGACCAAGAGTATGTTGCAAAGTATTACCATATCAGTACTGGAGAAACCATTTAAAATGTCTGGTAATTTCCACTTCATCTAAGGGAGAAGCCAACCACCACTTAAGAAATCCAACTACTACTCTGAGAACACCTTGCTATGAGGAATCTCAAACTAGTCATGTGAAGAGTACATAACAGAGAATGAAGCAATTCAGACAATAGTAACATGTGAGGCCTGCTTCCATTCATTAAATCCATTCCAGATGAGGGTCCAGAATGCCTGAACTTCTAATCCATTAACTTCTAAGTTTTAGAGTGATTGGTTATGCAACAGTAGATAACTGGGAAAAATGCTTAGGAGAAAAATCAGGGCAAAGAGACAGTAGCAAGCATACTATTTTAGAGAAGGTGGTTAGGGAGGGCCTCTCTGATAGATTGGGGGGGAGGTACCAGGGATTGAACTCAGGGGCACTCGACCACTGAGCCCCATCTCAAACCCTATTTTGTATTTTATTTAGAGACAGGGTCTCACTGAGTTGATAACTGCATCACTTTTGCTGAGGCTGGCTTTGAACTTTCAATTCTCCTGCCTCAGGCTTTGGAGCCACTGGGATTACAGATGTGGGCCACTGTACCCTGCTCTCTGATAAGATATCTGAGCACAAACCTGAGGGTAGTGAAGAAGTAGACTATTTGGAATAAGTGCATCCCAGGCAGAGGAAACAGAAACTAGAATACTAGCACTGGAAGGGAGGAAATTTTTGGCATGTTTTAAGAACAGTACAAAGGCCAGTACTGATAGAACACAGTGGGCAAGAAGATTAGTAGGAAATCTAGGCAGAGGAATGGCAGCACCGGATTAGGTAGGGGCATGGTAAAGACTCTGAGGTGGACTCAGGAAGTTCTAAACAAACTGCAATGTGATCTGATTTACATGTAAAAAGGCTCACTTTGAAGTGGAGAAAAAAAATGTTGGGAAGGCAAGGAAGGAAACAGTGCAACTCCTTAAAATGCTATTTCAATAATACATTAAGAGATAATATTGGATTTGACCAAGATGGTAGCTTTGGAAATGATGAGAAATGGTTTGATTTTTCTTTTATTTTGAAGGTAGAGGCAACAACAGGTACTGGTAGATTGGATTAGTTTAGGAGAAAAAGAGGGATGAAAAATGATCTAAATTCTTATGGAATGAGGTTTCTGTTTACTGAGATGGGAAAGAATGAGGAAAGAGCAAGTTTGTGCAGAAAAACTGAATTGCATTCTGGAAGTCTGATTATCTATTAGATAACTAAAGTGGTTATGTAAGTCTAAGACTCAGATACTAATCATGGCTACTACATTCATCCATAGCTACTCTCATCAAATATTATGACTTTAAGAACCATCATAAATAGTTCTCAAATAAATATTTTCAGTCATGGCTACTATCCTGAGTCCTAGACTTACAATACCCACTTTAGTTATCTAATACATAATCAGACTTCCAGAATGCAATTCAGTTTTTCTGCACAAACTTGCTCTTTCCTCATTCTTTCCCATCTCAGTAAACAGAAACCTCATTCCACAAGAATTTAGATCATTTTTCATCCCTCTTTTCCTCCTAACCTAATGAATAAATTTTAAATGTATGTATACAACAGAGTTCCACTCAGCCATAAAGAAAATGAAATTATGTCATTTGTTGGTAAATGGATGGAAGTGAATATGGAGAAACTAGAAAGAAGAAAAGAAATAAAAGGACTTACTAGAATAGAAAGGAGGTCATAGAATAGAGATAGGGAATCAAAGAGGGAGGAAAGGAGGGAAGTGGGAAAAAACTAGGGAATAAAATCATTCAAAGTTATATGCTTGCATGTATATACTACAGTTGAATCTCACTGTTATATATAAATAAGTATAATGTGCCACTGAAAAAAAGTATATACATGTGTAAATAAATAGAAAAAATACCAGAAGAGTAGATGAAGGGTAACAGGGGGAAGAGGAGGGGAGAAAAGGGGTATTACTGGGGAATGAATGGAGTAAATTATGTTATATGCATTATTAATGTGTCACTATGAATCCCACTATTATGAATAATTGTAATGAATAATAAAAGCATTTAAAAAGTCATAGTCCTCCCCTTCCCAACTGGAAAATGGCTGGAAGATTACATACAGAAGGGAAAGTGATTTTAAAAATCTATGTATGAAATCCTGGGCAGATGTCTGAGCAGCTCAAGTGTGAAACTGACAAGAAACAACACAGAAAAAAGCTTCAGAAACAAACACTGGTCTGGAACACCACTCAGATTCCAGATTAACTTCTGGGCAGCACACACCTGAGCAGAACCAAATAGTACCTCAAAGTCTTTGGAAACTAAACGTGTATTTGGATCATATAGTTCACAAAAGCAGTGCAAGGTATATGTCCTTAACATAAACAGGGTGACTGCCTGCTATAGTACAAGATTTGAATAGGAACCAGAATCTCATAAAATAACACTCAAACTGTCCAGGATATAATAAAAATTACCATCATACCGAGAAGTTTGAAAATGTCAACTTGAATGAGTAAAGGCAATCAACAGTTGCCAACACCAAGATGAAATTATTTGAGAACAATTTTAAAGTAGCTACCAGAAAACAGTTCTAACAAGTAGTCATGAACATTCTCAAAACTATTGAAAAAACCCAGAAAGTCCCAACAAAGAAAAAAAGAGATATAAAAATGAACCAAATGGAAATTTTAGAGCTACAAAATACAATAAGTGAAATAAAAAATTTCACTATCTGAAGTACTCAGGAGTAAAACAGAGATGAGAGAGGAACGAACCAAGGAGCTTAAAGATAGATCAACAGAAATTATCCAATGTGAGAAAGAGAGAGAAAATAGAAAAATAAGCAACAGAATCTCAGGGACCTATGGGACAATAAAAAAATTAGTAAAAGACATAAACTTAAAAATTCAAAGAGCTAAACAAACCATAAAAAGATAGAACTTAAGAAATTCACAATCAGACAACTTATGATCAAATGTCTGAAAATTAATGACAAAAAAAATGCTTGAAAGTAACCAAAGAGAAAGAACATATTGCCTTTAGGAATGTTCATAGCAGCTTTATTTGTAACAGCCAAAATTTTGAAAAGCTGAATGTCTTTTAATGGGCAAATAGACAAATTGGTATATTCACACAATGGAATGCTGCCCAGGTCAAACAAAGAATGTACTATTGGCACATGTAATAAGTTTAATTGATTTTTTCCTTATAAAATAGAAAAGACAATCTAAAAACAATTCAATGTATATTACACACTTGAAATGACAAAATTTTAGTGATGAGAACAGATTAGTTGTTGCCAGGGCTTAGGGATTATGATCATAAAGGGGTGGCAACAAAGCAGTTCTGAATCTTGATTGTGATGGTGGTTACATGAATCTATACTGCATAATTGCCAAATAAACACATGTAAAAACTGGTGAAATCTGTAGTTCCATTAGGAGTATTGTACCAATGTCAATTTCCTGGTTTTGATTTAGTTACATCAGAAGTTGTCTTTTAGGGGAAAGCTGGTTGAAGGATACACAGAACCTCTCTGTAGTGTTTTTGTGATTTCTTATGAGCCTTAAATTATTTCAAAATAAGATTTTTAAAAACTAATAAGGAATAACCAGTGAGATAAAACAATCCAGAGACAAAAGGAAGAGAGTCTTTCATGTAGACTGAAGTGATCAAAGGATTTAGTTACATTGGAGGTTTGTAGGGACTTGGAAAAGCACAATTCTGGTACAGAGGTAGGAACTAGCTTGACTGAAGTGTGTTAGAGAGAGATTAGAAGGAGAAGAAGTATTAATAATGAACATAGAGTGGAATAGTTAAGGTTATTTTTTTAAGCAAAACAAAAACAAAAAACACTCAGTTTCCATCTAAGTAATTTGTAAATCACCATTAAATTATCATAAAACACCTGATCAACTTTAGAAGTTACTTCTGGTGTTATAAAATATATGATACTTCCTGGCCTTGTTTTGTAGTTCTGAATTATGTCACTCTGAGGACCTCTGGGGGATAAATTATACTACTTGTTAATAACCAGGGTATCAAGGGACTATGTTTGAAGATCAGATGGAAAATAATGTGTCAGATTAATTAATAATGTGACACATCTGGATGTTTTCAGCTCTCAGACTGCAGTAATGATCCTATCTCCCTGACTACCAGCAATTGTTCATGCTTGTCGTCAAAAACAAAAACAGTCTTGCAGAAACTTAAAGTGAAAACAGTACATAGAAAATTGCCTTTTCTCTGCAAAAACCAAAGAATAAAAATTCCATTCACAACAGTATTATTTGTCATAAACAGACAAATGAAATAAGTTTAAAAATGAAGCCCTTACAAAGGACAGGAGAGTTACATAACACCTTCAAAAAAGAAATTAACTGAGATCCCAAGAAAAAGTCATACCAAAAAAAAAAAGGAAAAAAAATTAGGTTCAATACTCTCTATGATCCTATCTAATCAGGACCCTGAGACTACTTAACCATATTATAATAAGTTGAGCTGGCAAATACCTAATGTTTTTAAGGAATAAGAGGTCAACACCAATCCATATATACTTTAGCAGTTTTGTTCATTTATATCACATCACTAATAAGTTTGTTTATTTACTCTCTTGCTGATTGATTGATTCATATATTCAACAATTACTTATTGAGTAACATACTATACTAGACCCTGAGGATACAGGATTGGGGAATGTGTGGTCTCTGCTGTCCCTGCAGAGTTTTCAGTGTACAGGGGAAAACAAATAAGCAGACAGTTGTAACACAATGCAGTACTTATTCTGTGTGTGTGTGTGTGTGTGTGTGTGTGTGTGTGTGTGTGTGGCTGTGGATTGAGCCCAGAAACTCGTGCATGTGCTTTTTCACTAAGCTAACCCTAGCCCTCCTATTTTTTGTGCATGTGCTAGCAATGGAACCCAGGGATGCTTTATTACTAAGCTACATCTCCAGCTTTAAAAAAGTTTTTTTTTTTTTTTTTTGAGACAGAGTCTCATTAAATTGGTGAAGATCTTGCTAAATTGCTGAGGTTGGCCTGGAACTCACAATCCTCCTGCCTCAGCCTCCTGAGTTGCTGGAATTATAGGTGAGCACCACCATGCCAGCCTCCTTATTACTAACATTTGTTGTGTGCTGCCTATGTGCCGGGTGCTATCCTAAATATTTGTCATGCATTATCTTAGTGAATTCACACCACAGTCTTGTGAGATAAGTGCTATGATTATTCCTGTTTCAAATATGAGAAAAATAACATGAGATTTTGGGTAACTTAACCCTGGACAGCTCCAGGGCTGATTAACTCCGAAGACAGGAGCACATGGCAATAGCATCTGAAGCCTAGGTAAGGTAAGGTCTGCTAGACTGGGACGTTTAACAGGAGGTGAGGTTGGAGAGGTGACCAGGGGTCACATCATCAAAGGCCTTTCAAGCCCTTTGAAGATTTAGAACTGAAAGCAATGCTGTAACACATATTTTAGTTATCTGTGACCTTTAACACTCCACTAAAAAATGTAGGGGCTTAAAGGAAGTATCAGTTATTTGCTCATAGTTAGGAATTTGAGGAAGGCTTAGAAGGGCCAGTTTAATTACTCCCGGAGTTGCATCAGCTGGGGTGATTCCCCAAGGGTAAAGGCTCCTAGATGACCTTACACATGCATCGAGGATCTTGGTGGAAGTTTTTGGCTTGGTGCCTCAGTTCTCCTCAGCATAACTTCCAAAACAGATGCTGCCAGGCATGAACTGGCACAGCACCATTTCCACTATATTCTATTGGTCAAAGCAAGTTACAAGACTAGACAAAATTAAAGAGGCTGCATATCTTGATTGGTGGAGCAGAAAAGTCATATTGAGAAAGGCATTCAGGATAGACAGGAGTGTTATGCAATCTTTGGAAGCAATTTACATTGTAATGTTTTAAGAAGGGATGCAGGGACTGGGAGTGTAGTTCAGTGGCAGAGCATTTTCCTAGTATGTATGAGGCCCTGGGTTCCATTCTCAGCACTGGAAAAATGTCGGGGGCATGCAAGGAGGAAGAGAGCTGCCACAGTTACCTGGGTGAGAAGTTGGATGACCTGACATAGAAAGAGCATTGTTTCAAAGCTGGCTAGTGACCAGAAATACCTATGTAGCTTATTAAAAATACAGATTCCCAAAACCTATCACAGACCTGTTGAATTTGGATCCCTAGAAATGAAGCCTGAAAATAAATATTTTGAATGGCCTTTCAACAGCTATTTTGTTGAATGCCTACTCTATGCTTAGCACCATTCTATGCTCTGGAGATAAAGTGATGAATGAGACAAACAAGGTTCCTGTTCTCTCCTGGGGGCAAGGGTGAGGTAGGGAAGACAGACAAAAACAAGTGGACATCAAAATATGTGAATGAATATATTTTGGGATTTTGTATCAAAATTGTCCTTTTCACTCCAGGCATGGTGGCACATGCCTGTAATCCCAGCCGCTTTGGGAGGCTAAGGCAGGAGGATTGTAAATTCAAAGCCAGCCTCAGCAAAAGTGAGGCAGTTAGCAATTCAGTGAGACTCTGTCTCTAAATAAAATACAAAATAGGGCTGGGGATGTGGCTCAGTAGCTGAGTGCCCCTGAGTTCAATACCCAGTACCTCCTCCCCCCACCTCAAATTGTCTTTTTCAAAAAGAAACAAAATAAAATACCATGAATCATAATAAATACTTGAGAAAACAAGTGGAGATAGAATAGATACATATGTAAAGGTTATTTATTATAGCACTACTTGAAAGGCGAGTGACTCACCCCAGACAGAGATTCAAACAAGAGATTTATTAGCGTGCTGCCCTAAGGGGAAGAAAAAAAGAGTCAGAGAGCAGAGAGAGGAAAGGAGGAGGACAGAGAGAAAGAGAGCAGAGAGGAGAGAAAGAAGAGGAAGCAGAAAGTGTGAGCTTGCAAGCTTCTGCTTAAGAAAGGTTGCATAGGCCATGTGGCGGGTGCTGATTGGCAGGGTGACTCAGGAATGGCGAGCTGACACTGTGTCTCGCCAGGATTGGTTGAGAAAACTTTTGAATTTGGCGCCCTTCAGTTTGGCATCCTGCAGAGAGGAGAGGGAGGGGTAAGGGATTCCGTGATGTTCTCGCAAGACCTTAACTTCAGCGGGGAGTCTCCCACACACCCAACACTATTTGTAATAATACTAGATTTGTTAAAAGCAACTTTATTGGGGGTGTAACATAGGCATAACAAACTGCACTCATCTCAAGTGCACAATTTAATGACTTTTTTTGTGTTGGTACTGGGGCTTGAACCCAGGAGTGTTTAAGCATTGAGCCACATCCTCAGCCCTTTTTTGTTTTGAGACAGGACCATGCTATGTTGCTTAGGGTCTCCCTAAGTAACTGAGGTTCCTTTGTACCTGTGATCCTCCTGCCCCAGCCTCCTGAGTTACTGGGATTATATGCTTCTGCCTCTGAGCCCCGCCATTTCAATGACTTTGGCAAGTATCATATTCCCTTATTTCCATCTCCAATCCCCAAGAAACCACTGATCTGTTTACTGTCATTGTAGATCAGCTTGCAAATTGAGTCATACAGTATGTACTAGCAATATATCTTTAAACAATCTAAAATGAACCCAATAATGGTACTCGGTGGGACATTTATTCAATTAAATATGCAGCTCATGCAGTAATCTGGAATGATTTCCTTAAAATATTGTTCTATGAAATAGGCATGATGCAGAACACTTTATAAAGTGTGCTACTATTTATATAAGAAGGTAAAATAAGAAAAGATATCCCATATATTTGCCTATATATGCATAGCCTACCTCTGAAAAATGCTGTCAATTAGGATGCCTAATGGGAGAAGAAATGGGTATCTAGAGAGATGGGCAGGAAAGAGACTTCACTACAAATCTTTTTGTTTCTTTTGAATTTTGTACCATTTGAGTTTATCACTGACTTACTCCATTTGTGGTACTATAAAAATACCCGAGACTAGGCAATTTATAAAAACAGATGTTTATTTATTAACAGTTCTAGTGCCTGGGAAGTCCAAGATCAAGGAGCTGGCATTGGTGTCCAATGAGACTGCTTCTTGTTTCTAGATGGTGCCTTATGGCTATGTCCTCACTGGCAGAAGGTGGAAGCACAGGGCTAGAGCTCCCATTAACCTCTAGCCCTTTTATTGTAGTGCTAATTTCATTCATGAGGGCAGGGTCCTCTTGACTTAATCACCTCCTAAAGGTCATGTCTCAATACTGGGGATTAAGTTTCAAAATGAATTTTGGAGGGGACTCCATCACTTAAATCATAGCAATCACCAATTCAAGGAAAAACAAAAACTTAAAATATTAAAAATCATAATACATAGAACAAGAGTTTTCCCCTAACCTTGGTAGATGAAAAATTTTATAATAACAAAGGATGACAAGCCTCAAATATATGAATTAAAATTTCATTAAAATCATAGTTGATTAAAGAAGCCATAATTAAACAGATTTCAAAATTCATATGGAAAAAGGTAGCCAGAAAAATCTGAAAAACAGAAGAATGATGATAGGGAACCAGAACAATAAGATATTAAAATATATTATAGGACAGATGCAGTGGCTCAGTCCTATAGTTCTAGAGACTCTGGAGGCTGAGGCAGGAGGATCACAACTTTGAGGCCAGGCTAAGCTATTTAGTGAGACCCTGTTTCAAGATAAAACATATAAAGGGTTGAGGATATGGCTTGGCTCAGAGGTACAGCACTCCTGAGTTAAATCTCCAGTACCACAAAAAAATATTATAAAGCCTGGAGAGTAGAACTAGCATATGAATAGAAAGATCAATGTACTTAGAAGAGAAAGTCCAGAAATGAGGAAATGGATACATAATAAATAAACCAATAGAAAAAAGATGGACTCAGTGGGTGCCAAGCAGAAAGGAGAGAAAATGAGAATAGAATGGCTCACCTTAAATATAGGCAATGAGAGGATTCATTGTTATAGAGAATTTAACAGTAACAACAAAAATAATAAAACTGACTAAGCCGGTTTGCTTTTCATCATCATCAGGCACTGCTGATACCAGCTTCTCAGTGGATTGTTCCACTTTTTTTTTTTTTTTTTTGGTTTTGGGCTGCAGGCATTGAACCAAAGGGTGCTTAAACACTGAGCCATATCCAAGCCTCCACTTAAAAAAAAATTTTTTGTAGTTGTAGATGGACAGAATGCCTTTATTTTATTTGTTTATTTCTATGTGGTGCTGAGAATCGAACCCAGTGCCTCACACATGCTAGGCAAGTGCTGTGCCACTGAGCTACAGCCTCAGCACTCCCAGCCCTCTTCAAAAACTTTTTTGTAGTTGCAGATGGACAGCATGCCTTTATTTTATTTACTTTTTTTTTTTTTGTATGTGGTGCTGAGGATCGAACCAGTGCCTCACATTGCTAGGAAAGTGTTCTGTTACTGAGACATAGCTGCAGCCCCATCCCAAACTTTTTATTTTTAATTTTGAGACAGAGTCTCACTAACTTGCTTCAGGCTTCACTAAGTTGCTGAGGCTGGCCTCAAATTTGTGATCCGCCTGCCCCAGTCTCCTGAACTACTGGGATTAAAGGAGAGTTTCTTTATCTATAATTGCTGCAAAACTTGCATGGGTGGAATAAGTTTGGTCTTTCAGCTCTTTCTTTGGACAGTTTTGGGATAGTTTGTGCAAGGAGCTGCGTTTACCTGTGTGTGTGTGTGTGTGTGTGTGTGTGTGTGTGTGTGTGTGAGAGAGAGAGGGGGGGTGGAGAGAGAAGAGACAGAAACAGAGATAGAAAGGCGAGAACTTTTGTTTTTGTTTATTCTGTTTTTATACCAGAGACTGAATCTAGGGGCACTTGACCACTGAGCCATATTCTCAGTCCTTTTTTATCTTTATTTTTATTTTGAGACAAGGTCTCACTAAGTTGCTTAGGGCCTCACTAAGTTGCTGGAATTGCAGATGTCTGCCATTGTGCCTGGCAGGTGAGAATTTTTAATTAAACCAAGAAATGCATGTTCTCTATTTGTCGTCGTCTTTTTGGAGAACTTGGGTAATGATCTCACCTCTGGAACAATAATAGTTTCCAGGGGAAATGCTGGATTCCTTGGCTTTTTTTTTGGGGGGGGGGCTTTTGAAACCTCAGTAAGTACAATAGGATTACTATAACTGCTTGTTTTCTCGGGACCCATTCCTCAAGCTTCCATCACTTTGATCCAAATTATAAAGGCTGAACAGAGATGCAGATGCTTAAATAAAATTGGAGAGTTCCTTCCACAAGCAAGATAAGGAATGGGTGCTGGGCAGGTAACCCAGTCTCTCTCTCTCTCTCTCTCTCTCTCTCTCTCATTACAGGTGAGCGGCACCTGAAGTGGGGGGGGGAGGACTTATTCCAAAGTAAGTTGTACATGTAGAAATTTCATTGTAATGAGCAGGCAGGGTGGCTAATGCCTGTAATCCCAGGAGCTCAGGTGGATCACAAGTTCAAAGCCAGCCCCCCCATAAAGGCAGGTGCTAAGCAACTTAGCAAGTCCCTCTCTCAAATAAATAAATAAATAAATACAGATTTAAAAAAAAGGACTGAGGATGTGGCTCAGTAGTTAAGCACCCCTGGGTTCCATACCAGGTACCAAAAGAAAAGAAACTTCATTGTAATGAACTTTTTTTTAGAGTAACTTTACAGTTTTAAATGTAAATATAGGGGGCAAAGAAGGCAAAAAATAGCAGTGTTTAAGAGAATGAGCGCTAAAGTCAGACTGCTGGGGTATGAATCCCAGGAACCTTGTGGCAACAGGCAAGTTCATGTTCCTGAGCTTCACTTCCCTCCTATATAAAAAGAGGCTGCTGCTATCTGCTGAGAGTTTGGTGTGCTACCAATTTCATGGGATTGCTGTGAAAATTAAATTAAACAATGTATGCTACAGCAGAGTTCCTGCTAAGCACTCAAAATCACTACTAAGTAAATGACAGAAATTAAAATGTATTGTGATGTGGAATTTAATTAATTATTGTTAGTAACAATTATCAATGTTTTACATTGTTTCAGCCTACTGGTCTGTTTTCTTCTAGTGGCATTGACATGTGTCAATGCAATTTAACCCTCACTAGATTCCTATGATAAGAACAACAAAGATATTTGCCTGACAGCGCATGGATCTACCTGGACCCTGCGCCTAAAATAACCAAATCTATGTTGGCATTTTTGGGATAACATTTACTAAAGACCACCTCCTTTCCCTGCCTTTCAGGGAAATATCTGTAGGTTGACTCTCCATTCACAATCTTCATGTGGTTCCAGAGTCCCAACTGAGCTCTATAGTTTCAGGCAAGAGGAGTTTATGTAATTTTCATTTATTTCTTTCATTCAAAGAGGTCTCCAGCCTTATGGATATTTCACTGACCCCTTGCCTAGAACTGAGTTTGATTTCTCATCTCTACCTTTGACCAGAGCACAATGCAGCAGAATGCTGTAATCAATGGAGAAATTGAAGCTTATTTTAAAAAAATTGTCTAGTTGTCAGTAGACCTTTATTTTATTTATTTACATGTGGTGCTGAGAATTGAACCCAGGGCCTCACACGTACGAGGCAAGTGCTCTACCACTGAGCCACAACTCCAGCCCATTGAAGCCTCCTTTAAAAAAATTTTTGTTCTTTTTAGTTATACACAATAGTAGAATGTATTTTGACATATCATACATACATGGAGTATAACTTCCCATTTTTGTGGTTGTACATGATATGGAATTACACAGGTTGTATTCATGTAAGAGCATAGAAGAGTTATGTCTGATTAATTCTACTGTCTTTCCCATTCCCGTTCCCCCTCCCTTCCCTCCATTCTACCCTGTCAATCAAGGATACCCCCCAAACCCTTCCAACCTATTGTGAATCATCATCTGCCAATCAGAGAGAACATTCAGCCTTTGGTTTTGGGGGATTAGCTTATTTCACTTGGCTTGATAGTCTCCAGCTCCATCCATTTACCAGCAAATGCCATAATTTCATTCTCCTTTAAAGCTGAGTAATATTCCAGTGTGTATATCTACCCCATTTTCTTTATCCATTCATATGTTTAAGGGCATCTAGGTTGGTTCCATAGCTTAGCTACTATGAATTGAGCTGCTATAAATATTGACGTGGTTGTGTCACTGGAGATGTTTATTTCAAGTCCTTTGGGTATAAACCAAGGAATGGGATAACTGGGGCAAATGGTGGTTCCATTCCATGTTTTCTGAGGAATCTCCATACTGCTTTTGATAATGGTTGCACCAATTTGTAGTCCCACCAGCAATCGATGAGTGAACATTTTCCCTACATCCTTGCCAACATTTATTGTTGCTTGTATTCTTGGTAATTGCCATTCTGACTGGAGTGAAATGGAATCTCAGTGTGGTTTTAACTTGCATTTATCTAATTGCTAGAGATGTTGAACATTTTTTCATGTACTTGTTGATCAATCATATTTCTTCTTCTGTGAAGTCTCTGGTTAGTTCTTTTGCCCATTTATTGATTGGGTTATTCTTTTTGTGTTAAGTTTTTTGAGTTCTTTATATATCCTGGAGATTAATGGTCTATTTAAGGTACAGGTGGGAAAGATTTTCTCTGATTCTGTAGGTTCTCTAGTCAAGTTCTTGATAGTTTCCTTTGCTGTGAAGAAGCTTTTAGTTTGATCACATCCCATTTATTGATTCTTGATTTTGCTTCTTGTGCTTTAGGCATCTTGTTGAGGAACTCGGTTCCTAAGCCAACATGATGGAGATGGTCCCACCTTTTCTTCTAGTAGTTGCAGGATTTCTGGTCTAATGACTAGGTCCTTGATCCACTTTGAATTTTGTGCAGGGTGAGAGATTGGGGTTTAATTTCATTCTACTCCATATGGATTTCCAGTTTTCCCAGCAACATTTGTTGAAGAGGGTATTTTTTTTCTCCAATGCATGTTTTTGGTGCCTTTGTCTAGTATAAGATAACTGTATTCATGTGAGTTTGTCCCTGTATCTTGTATTTTGTTCCATTCATCCTCATGTCTGTATTGGTGCAAATACCATGCCTTTTTTGTTACTACAGTTTTTGTAGTATATTTAAAATCTAGTATTGTGATGCCTCCTATTGAAGGCTCTTTGTAATCTTCATCAGCGCTTTCCTTATTTTTTGAATGGTGATCAATATTTTCTCAGTTTTCTATGAATTATTAGACACATGCTTCTCTAAGAAAGATACCTAGAAGTCCTTTCTTCCCATAGCTTGCTACTATAGATAGACCCTTCCTATCAAAACAAATTTTGAAGCTATCACTTACTATAACCTAGTTCCTTCCAGATTTCTTGCATCCCTTTCCCTAACCACAAGAAAGGCACTATCTTTCACAAGGCTGAATCCCTAGCCCATTATTCGGACTCTACTATCTACTCTATAGTCATCTCCCTTACCAACATTTATACTACTCTTTAAAAATATTATTTCTTGTGCCACTGACCTCACCTCTCATGTCAAGATACTATGATGGAGTGGATACCCATCAGGGACACATGGTGGAGAAAGCAGATGTAATGTTCAGTGTGAAAGCAAAGCATGAACTCAAGGGTGGGGAGTGAAAGAAATATATAATAATATATAAAGATGTCATTGTCAATATGTGATTTTAATCCTTTACCTTCAAATGCCCAGGCTTGGACCTTTATATATTTTCAGTTTTGACAATTCACAAAATAGTGTCACTCATTGTGTTAATCAACTTAAAAGGAAAAAAGATTAATATTGTCTTACAGTTTCAGAAATTTCAATTCTTGGTCATTTGGTCCTGTTGCTCTCTGGTGGCACAGTACATCATGGAAAGAGTACACGGTGGAAAAGGGTACTCACCTCATGGTGACTGGGAAGAGAAAGATAGAAAGAGGCAGGAGTCCCCATGTCCTCTTCAAGGGCATACCCACATGACCTAACTTCCTCCAGCTAGTCTCCCCCTCTTAAAGGCGCAACACTTCCCATCAGTACCATAGACTGGGCTCCAAGTCTTTAACACATGGGCTTTTGGGGGATATTTCAGATCCAAACCATAACAAGCATAACCTTAAATCTGTTATCTACTCTTGACTCTTCTTGTTTCAAAAGGGCCCAAGAGTTAAGGCTGAGGCGGGAGAATTGGAACTTCAAAGCCAATTGGGGCAACTTAGCAAGACTTTATCCCAAAAATAAATAAATAAGGATTGGGGATATAGTGTGGTGGCCAAGCACTTGTCTAGCATGTGTGAGGCTCTTGGTTTGATTCCCACACTATAAATAAATAAATGAAGGAAGGAAGGAAGGAAGGAAGGAAGAAAGAAAGAGATCAAGCTGGGAATGTAGCTCAGTGGTAGTTGCACCTGTGTTCAATCCCCAGACAAAAGGGCCTAGGATTCTTTAGAGTAATTCTTATTGTATTTCTACAACAAGTTTGTTTTGATGTCTGTGTTAAAATTAAATTAACAACAATAAACCACCTTATTTATTGTTTTAAAAGATTTTTTTTATAAAACACTTTATGAATTTCAAAAAATCTGGTTATTTTATATTTTAATATCCATAATTTACTTATTTTGAATATAACATAACTGCTGTCATGGAGCTAATGAGAACCATTATACATTTAGGAATTCCATTGTTCTTTTTCAGATTACATTGTCCAACTACAGAAAGACTTTCCTCTATATTTTTGCAAATCTGACAAGACTATCTGTGACTTGAACATAGACTTGTTAAAAAGTCTTTCTTTTAAAAACAGAACAGGGATTCCATGCAGGATATATGGAAGGGAATAAAACTGGGACAGGGCGAAAATACTGAAAGGAAAACATTTATGTACATTGTTGAAAGACGTATTCCAGGATGGATGATAGAATGCAGAGGGCTAACTCCTTTATTCAGGTCCCTTGAATAGGAAACAAGACCATAGAAACATTGATGTCTACAACCAGCAGGTGGCAGTAGGGGGCCATGTCAGGGGAATTCACTGACTTGGAAAGGTCCCAGCTAGACCACAACCTGGGTCTTTGGGCCTAGGAGCCAGCATCTACAGGGAATTGATAGAGGGTATGATATGTTCCCAACAGAAAAAGAAATGGTTACAAGGTCTTCAGAAACCCAGTCTTAGAGCTTCATGTCTCAAATGAAGGGCCCAGAGTCAGGGTTGGATGACAGAGAGCAGGGATATATGGAAGACTAAGGGAAAGGGTGGCATAAGAGTGAAACCTTCCCCAAGGCAAGGAGGAAGGCATAGGTGAAAGAGTGGAGAAGAGAGTTAGCCTGTGACACATGGAGGATAGTGTTGAGTAGGAAGCAGGTCAGAAAGGGTCAGGATGATTGTTGGTGTGTGAGCTGGTAGCGGCACTGATTTTTGAAAGCTCTGGAGATAAGTAGAAATAAGCCAAATGTCTATGAATGGATGAATAGATAAACAAAATGTGGTCTATCCATACAGTGGAATGTTATTCAGCCTTAAAAAGGAAGGAAATTCTGGCACATGCTACTACATAGATAAATCTTGAGAACATGCTAAGGGCAATAAACCAGGGACAAAAAAGACAAATAATGTATGATTCCACTTTTATGAGATAACTTTATGAAGTTAAGTTTATAAAGACAGACAGTAGAGTGGTGGTTGTTGGGGACTACAAGAAGATGGGAATGAGGAATTAGTGTTTAATGATGCAGAGTTTCAGTTTTGCAAGATGAAAAAGTTCTGGAGTTCTCAAGATGGATGGCTGTGATAGTTATATAGCAAATATATGTAACATATCTGAACTGCTTACTTAAAAACAGTTAACATGGTTAATTTTGTGTGAGGGGTACTTTGCTATAATTTTATGTATTTATTTATTTATTGGTACTAGGAATTGAGCCCAGGGATGCATAACCACTGAACCACATCCTCAGAGCTTTTTATTTATTTATTTTTTTATTTTGAGAGAGGATCTCACTAAGTTTCTTAGGTCTCACCAAGTTTCTGAGGTTGGCCTTGGATTTGTAACCTTCCTGTCTTAGAATCCCAAGTTAGTAGGATTACAGGTATATGCCACAATGTCTGGCTTTATTATAATTTTTAAAACTCTAAGATAAAGTTCTATCTCTTCTGTTCCTTAAGGAGTTGTAGACCATTTCAGGCAGGGTAATGGGACAGGGCATGACATCAAGTTAATACAAAAATAATATTCCCTCACATTTTAGCAATTTTCACAATTCTATTTTGGAAATACTTTATCTTGCTAAGTTCTCCTAATAACTAGTCTGGAGTAGAGTCCATATCTGTGTTAAGGGGCAGGTAAGGGAAGGAAATGGGGGTGGGGTATGATCAATGTTGTTATTTTCGTGTGCAAATATGCCACAATGAAACCCCTTGTTCTATATAATTAAAATGTACTAATAAAAAATGTAAGTGGGTGGGCTACATGAAGGCTGAGTAGAAAAGTGGGGGATGAGTGGGATAAGGAATAGAGAAACAAATGCTAGAACTGAGGGATGGATACAGCAGAAATGGAAGAGAAAGAGACAAAGCAATTAGTTGATGATCTTCTTGATCCCTGTTTTTCTTTGGAAGTAATAAGTGGTAACCATAGTCTTGTGTATTTAAATATTTTCTACTATTTGGGGGCTCCATTTTTCACAAGCTCTGTTTTATGAAGCATTAAAGAAATAATTCTACAACAATAGAAAATCATAGTGAAGTACACTTTATATAAAATTTGCCATCTTTATATATATATATATATATATATATATATATATATATATATATATATATATATATATATATGGTTGTGGGTTGTGTATGGACTTAATACCTTTTTTTGTTTTTATGTCATGCTAGGATCAAACCCAGTGCCTCACACTTGCAAGGCAAATGCTCTACCACTGAGCTACAACTCCAGCCCCAAATTTATCATCTTAACTGTTTTTTTAAAATATGTTTTTAGAAATTGATGAACCTTTATTTTATTCATTTATTTATATGCGGTGCTGAGAATTGAACCCAGGGCCTCACACATGCTAGGCAAGTGCTTTACTACTGAGCCACAACCCCAGCCCCACCTTAACTATTTTTTTAAATATTTATTTATTTTTTAGTTGTAGTTGGACACAATACGTTTGTTTTTATTTATTTTTATGTGGTGCTGAGGATCGAACCCAGTGCCTGGCACGCACTAGGCGAGTGCTCTACCACTGTGCCATAACCCTAGCCCCGATATTAACTATTTTTAAGAAATACTTTTAGTAAGGCTAGGGTTGAGGCTCAGTGGTAGAGCACTTGCCTAGCATGTGCACAACCTGGGTTGGATCCTCAGCACCACATAAAAATAAATAAAGGTATTGTGTCCAACTACAACTTAAAAATAAATAAATAAATATTTTTAGTTGTAGATGGACACAATACCTTTATTTTGTTTATTTTTTTTAATGTGGTGCTGGGGCTCAAACCTAGTGCCTCATACATGCTAGGCAAGCGCTCTCCCACTGAGCCACAACCCCAGCCCTCATCTTAACTGTTTTAAGTATACAGTTCTGTTGTGTTGCATATATTCACATTGTTGTGCAACCATCACAACAATACATCTTCATAACATTTTCATCTTCACAACTGAAACTCTATACTCTAAACACATTCCCACCTGCCTGTAGCCCCTGGAAAGCACTATTCTATCTTCTGTCTTTATGAACTTGACTGCTATGCTTGTGTTCAAAATTTGGTCCTACCCCTTCCTAATTACATGATCCTGGGAAGGTTACTTATCTCTCTTGTCTTTAGTTTTCAATCTGATAATAATAGCACCTGCCACCTCTGAGCCTTCAGTTCATCTTTTCTCTTTTCATTTTCTGACCTCTATGACCTCAGCAGCATATGCTGTTGACTGACTTCAGTCAGTGGAATATCTCTTTGAGGTTTTACTTCTTTCAATGTGTCTTGCCACAGCATTCCTGAGAAGACCCCCAATATCATTAACTAGGAAGATAAATTATTTGCAATATATATGCTTCATGTTTAGTAAACCTTGATGACTTCAATAGTTGTGTTAGTCAGCTTATCATCATTGTGACCAAAATGCTCCACATGAACAACTTAGAGAAGGAAAAGTTTATTTTGGCTCATGGTTTCAGAGGTTAATCTATGGTTGGCTGAATATATTGCTCTGGGCCCAATGTGAGGCAGAACATCATGGTGGAAGGGCATGGTTGAGGGGTGCTACTGCATTCATGATAGTCAGGAAGCAGAGGTGGGAAAGGGGCCCAAAGGGGAAATGAACCCTTCCAGGGCATATCCTCTGTGATCCACCTCCAATCACACCACACCTCCCTACAGTTACCACCCAGCCAGCCCATTTAAACTAGGATGGACTGATGAAGTTACAACTCTCAAAGTCCAGTCATTTTACCTCTAAATATTCCTGCATTAACAGGAGCTTCCGGGGGGACACCTCATATCCAAACAAGGGTTTAGGAGAAAATACTTAACTGGGATGTGGAGTTGGCTGTTCCACAAAGCTTTTAAGAGGTTAAGTGGAAACCTCAAGGGATGTTTCTGGCAAGTGATCTCCAACTATGTTCCTAAAGTATCTGGTTACAAAAACTAGGGTGACATTACGGGTAATAAGATACATTTAAAAAATTCCAGTCCTCAGAATTTTAGCTATATTGAACACTAGAAAAATTTGGCTTTGAAATTTCCAGAGGCATTGCTTGCCATAAAGGTCACATTCTGACCTGTAGAGGTAGTGGTTTTCCATTCCTTCTATTTGGTGATTCCTTTTAATTGAAACCTAGAATGGAATTTCTCACCATTTCTGTTTGCTAACAGTATAAAATATCTTAGCTACTAAGAAAATAAAAGGACTTCCTTCATTTTGATTTCTCAAATGCTGATATGTGCTGCTTATTTGAGGGTATGTGGAAACATTATCTAAAGAAGATTATCTTAAACACAGAGAAAATTCTTAGCTTTAAAAGCTATTTGACTAAGATGACTTGATATATTTTATGACTAACATAACTGGGTCGACTTGTATATTATATTTGGTCAATGCAAAATAAATAAAAACCTAGTGCCAATCAGATTAAATTGCAAAACATTCACACAGTGTTTAGGATCAGAAACTAACCCCGTGTGGTTAATGACTGACTTTTCACCTTCTCTAATGTGCCTTTACTCTTGGACTTCATGTGTCACATACTTGCCTCTGGAAACAAACAGACTCATTAAAATGATACTTTAAATCTGGAAATTCTTCTTTTTATTTTTTAAATTTTTTTATTGTTGGTTGTTCAAAACATTACATAGTTCTTGATATATCATATTTCACACTTTGATTCAAGTGGGTTATGAACTCCCATTTTTACCCCGTATACAGATTGCAGAATCACATCGGTTACACATCCATGTTTTTACATATTGCCATACTAGTGTCTGTTGTATTCTGCTGCCTTTCCTATCCTCTACTATCCCCCCTCCCCTCCCCTCCCCTCCCCTCTTCTCTCTCTACCCCCTCTACTGTAATTCATTTCTCCCCCTTGTATTATTTTCCCCTTTCCTCTCACTTCCTCTTGTATGTAATTTTGTATAACCCTGAGGGTCTCCTTCCATTTCCATGCAATTTCCCTTCTCTCTCCCTTTCCCTCCCACCTCTCATCCCTGTTTTAAATTCTTCATAAGTTAGAATTTTTGGAGTCATTTTGAGGTTCCTGCAGAGTCAAAAGATGCATAAGAGCATATTATATAAGTGTGTACAGGTGATCTTAGCATTTATCATAGTTAGCTTTGTATCATAGGCAACTAGCTGTGTGTTCTGGTTATGATTGCTCAGTAACAAATTACCCCGAAACTTAGTGGTTTACAATAACCATTTTATTATGTCCACTAATTTTGTGGGTCAGTAATTCAGACAGGGCACAGTGGGAGTTGTCTCTATTCCACAATGTCTGCAGCCTGAGCTGGGAAGACTTAATGGCTGGGGTGATTCAATGGCTAGGAGCTGAAATTATGTGGAGGGGTCACCATTCATGTGTCTGGTTGTTGACTGGGGTCTTAGCTGGATGTTAACCAGAACTCTTCTATGTGACCTTTCCATGCAGGCTGGACTGCCTCATAGCATGGTGGCCTCAGAACATTCTGACTTTTTACATCATAAGTCAACATTTCAAAAGTTAAAAAAATCTTCCCTACTAGCTATCTTGAAATGTATGAATGTTTGAAATGACAGACATGTCAATTATCCTACGATTATTACACATTATATACATGTATTGAAATATTATACTGTATTCATAGATATGTACAATTATTGTGTGTCAATCAAAAAATTTAAGAATCTAATATCCCAGGGAACAAAGCAGAGGCTGCATGACCTTTTCTGACCGAGCTTTGGAACTCACCCAACAAAACTTCTGCCTTATATTATTGGTTATAAGCCAATCACAATCTTGTCGGAGTCCAAAGAAAGGGCATCCTCCTCCTCCTCCTCCTCCTCCTCCTCCTCTTCCTCCTCCTCCTCCTCTTCCTCCTCCTCCCCCTCCTTCTCCTCCTCCTCCTCCTCCTCCTCCTCCTCCTCCTCCTTCTTCTTCGTTGGGGATTGAACCCAGGGCCTTATGCATGTGAAGCAAGCACTTTACCAATGAACAGAGCTTTATCCCCAGCTCATGCTATACTTCTTGATGGAAGGAGAATCAAAGAATTTGTAGATGTGTTCTAAAATTGCTGCAAGGTGTTAAGCTCTGTGTGTTTATCTCTGCAGGATTATGTCATGATTCTCAAGCAGTATATCAAACTGGACAAAAATGATGGGGGAAAAAAGATCCCCAATTTCAGAGATCAATGAAAAGAGTACAGTAGAATCATTGTCATAGACTGGGTTTGGGGCTTGTGTTTAAGAATGGCTTAGGTAGTTAGGCATAGTGGTAAACTGCAATTCCAGCAATTTAGGAGGCTGAGGCAGGAAGGTTGTAAGTTCAAAGCCAGCCTCAACAATTTAGCAAGGCCCTGAGTAAATTAGTGAGACCCCATTTCAAAATAAAAATAAAAGGGCTAGGGATGTAGCTAAGTGGAAAAATGCCCTGGGTTCGATACCCAGTGTCCACATCCCCCCCTCCAAAAACAACAACAACAACAACAAAAAAAAAAAAAAAAACAAAAATCAGTGAGACTCAGTTAAACCTACAGGAATAGGAACTTTAGCCACTTAAAGAAACATAGGGTATCTAAATTGCTGTCTGTGGTGGACATTTTCATGTACTTCTCAAATCTCCCACTAAAGAAGAACTTGTCCCAGTTGCTAGAAGAACTGTGGGTAGGCAGCCTTCAGCTCTGAGTTCTTTTAGAGATCGCCTCTGTTGCAGAGCTTCCTTGCCCAAGATCATACTCCTCTTGGTACCTCAAAACCAATGAATGGTGGATGCAAGGGTGTGAGGCCTGGCCATTCTGGTCCATTTCAAGACAACTCTGAGGCACCATTTTATCTTCATTATTTCCTCTCTGGACCAAGTTGAGGCTGTGGGGCCTATTTTGCAGCTTGGCTTCTTTCTCTGCCCCATTCTTCCTTCCCTCTCTATCCAAAAGATACTCTTTAATATGCATCCTGCATGATAAACTCAGTTTCCGAGTCTACTTCTTAGGGAATCTAACATGTGACATTATCTGGACTCTTGAGTTTTACCTCCATGTTATCTCCTATCAACTTTGTCCTGACTGGGCCCAAAGTCTTAGACTCTCATACATTCCCTGCTTAATCATAGTATCTCTCTGTGTTAGACTAGGGCTTGACCAGCTTTAATCTTCACTCAACTTTTATTTCATAGATTAATCATGGAATTTTATTCCACTATCTAACCCATAACTTAACTTTGGTATGTACTTTGGGTATTCAGCTTGGAACACAGTCTTTATCAACATCAATTATTTAGTGAATATGGGGACAATAGTTTAGGGTAAGTTGGCATGGGAGGAAAACAGTTCTAGTGTTTTAGGCCACTTTAGAATAACATAGCTATATGATTGTGGAAAGTCTATAATTTGGTTAAAATGGCAAGAGAGAGCACACAGACAGTGACTGATCTAAAGAACAAAAGAAGTTAGCATACTCAAATACACAACTTGAAATCAGTAGTATTTTCTAATGATAGAGGAAGGTGTTTGATTCCATATCCCCAAAAGGACTGTACCAGTGTAAAGATAGCTGGAAATGATGTCTGAGTGAAGTGAGGTCACATTCAAACTTCTGGAAGCTCAGCAATATGGAGACAGTATGATTCAGATCAGAATACTCAGGCATGAACACAGACTTTATTTCTTATCCTCATTCAATAGACTAACCTAGTATAGACTAATAGCTTGAAAATGTGAGATTGGAGTAAAAATCAGTGGGCCAGACATCTCTAGGTGGTTCTTAGACCAATTTTAGCTAATCTTGAAGGGATATGTTTGGGAGAGCAATGACAACATCAAGGTAATGTGCAATAAAAATAGGTCCCAAATGGATTGGGGGCAAAGGTGCTAAACAAATTCTCAATAAAATTCTGGCAAATTGAATATAAAAACATATCAAAAAGATAGTGCACCACAATCAAGTGGGTTCATCCCAGGGATGCAAGGTTGCTTCAACATATGGAAATCAATAAATGTAATTCATCACATCAGTAGACTTAAAGATAAAAATCATATTATCATCTCAATAGATGCAGAAAAAGCATTCAACAAAATACAGCACCCCTTCATGTTCAAAACACTAGAAAAACTAGGGATAACAGGAATACATCTCAACATTGTAAAAGCTATCTATGCCAAGCCCCAGGCTAACATCATTCTAAATAGAGAAAAATTGAAAGCATTCCCTCTAAAAACTGGAACAAGACAGGGATGACCTCTTTTACCACTTCTATTTAACATAGTTCTTGAAACTCTACCCAGAGCAATTAGACATATGAAAGAAATTAAAGGGAGATGGATAGGAAAAGAAGAACTCAAATTAGCACTATTTGCCAATAATATGATTCTATACCTAGAAAACCCAAAAAAATCCACCAGAAAACATCTAGAACTAATAAATGTATTCAGCAAAGTAGCAGGATATAAAATCAACTCTCATAAATCAAAGGCATTTCTGTACATCAGTGACAAATTCTCTGAAAGAGAAACTAGGGAAACTACCCCATTTACAATAGCCTAAAAAGTACTTGGGAATCAACAAAAGAGGTGAAAGACCTCTAGAATGAAAACTACAGAACACTAAAGAAAAAAATTAAAGAAGACCTTAGAAAATGGAAAGATCTACCTTGTTCTTGGATAGGCAGGATTAATATTGTCAAAATGACCATACTACCAAAAACACCATACATATTTAATGCAATTCCAATCAAAATCTCAATGACATTCCTCATGGAAATAGAAAAAGCAGTCATGAAATTCATTTGGAAAAATAAGAGACCCAGAAAGCTAAAGCAATCCTTAGCAAGAAGAGTGAAGCAGGTGGTATCACTATACCAGACCTTAAACTCTACTACAGAGCAATAGTAACAAAAACAGCATGATATTGGCACCAAAATAGACTTGTAGACCAATAGTACAGTGCTGAGGGCCATTGCCAAGTAGGTATGATGCATCGAAATCCTTCCAGCGTACCCCATGTTAAATGGACTTGCCTTGGAAATCCGCTGTGACCTGGCATGTGTGTTTGAGAAAGGTGACCCTGCTCAATGACCAGGGTGGATCCAGGATTAGGGTGTATCCTGCAGGTTTGAGGAAGTATCCCAGTCCTTGGGTTTAGGGCGTGCCTGGTTTAAGACAATAGGAGTTTTAGGGAAGTTGAAGGTTGAAGATTATTGCTGCTGGGAGTAGGGCGTGCCTGCTGCCTGAGTTCCCGCTGAGTTCTCGTGGAGAGAAAGTATTTAGGACGTGAATTGTGCGGGGAGATTGGAAATTTCCTCTGAGCGTGTGTGGAGGCTGGTGTGAGATCCGGAATAAAGAATTGTTGTTTGAACCTACAAAGCTGTGTGGTGGCTCATGATCTTGTGCCAAGCCGAGACCTTGGCAGTACAGCATAGAAGACATAGAGACAAACCCACATAATTACAGTCATCTTATATTAGACAAAGGCACCAAAAACATATATTGGAGAAAAGATAGCCTCTTCAACAAATGGTGCTGGTAAAACTGGAAATCCATATTCAACAAAGTGAAATTAAACCTCTATCTCTCACCATGCACAAAAGTCAACTCAAAGTAGATCAAGGACCTAGGAATTAAACCAGAGATCCCATGCCTAATGAAGAAAAATTAGGCCCAAATCTCCATGTCAGATTAGGCCTTGACTTCATTAATAAGACTTTTATAGTGCAAGAATTAAAATCAAGAATCAATAAATGAGATGGATTCAACTAAAAAGCTTCTTCTCAGCAAAAGAAACAATCAGTGAGGTGAAGAGAGCCTACAGAATGGGAGCAAATTTTTACCACACAAACATCACATAGAGCACGAATCTCTAGGATATATAAAGCACTCAAAAATCTTAACACCAAAAAAAACAAATAACCCAAACAATAAATGGGCCAAGGAACAGACACTTCTCAGAAGATGATACATAATCAATCAATGAATATATGAAAAAATGTTCAACATCTCTAGCAATTAGAAAAATGCAAATCAAAACCACTCTAAGATTTCATCTCACTCCAGTCAGAATGGCAGCTATTAAGAATACAAACAACAATAAGTGTTGGCAAGGATGTGGAGGAAAAGGCACACTCATACATTGCTGGTGGGACTGCAAAATTGGTGCAGCCATTATGGAAAGGCAATATGGAGATTTCTTGGAAAATTTGGAATGGAACCTCCATTTTACCCAGCTATCTCATTCCTCAGTTTATATTCAAAGAACTTAAAAACAGCATACTACAGAGACGCAGCCACATCAATGTTTATAGCAGCACAATTCACAATAGCTGAATTGTGGAACCAATATAGATGTCCTTCAGTAGATGAATGGATAAAGAAAATGTGGTATAAATTTACAATGGAATGTTACTCAGCAATAAAAGAGAATAAAATCGTGGTATTTGCAGGTAAATGGAGTTGGAGAATATTATGCTAAGTAAGCCAATCCCAAAAAACCAAATGCTGAATGTTTTTTCTGATATGGGGATGCTGATCCATAATGGGGGTGGGGAGACATGGGAGGAATGGAGTAACTTTAGATAGGGCAAAGGGGAGGATGGGAAGAGGAGGGGGCATGGGGTAGGAAAGATGGTGGAATGAGATGGACATCTTACCTTAAGTATATGTATGAAGACATGAATGGTGTGACTCTACTTTGTGTACAAACAGACATGAAAAATTGTGCTCTATATGTGTAATATGAATTGAAAGGCATTCTTCTATCATATATAACAAATTAAAATAAATAAATTTTCAAAAAAATGCTAAAGAGTTTGACACCATGGTTCTAGTAGACTGAGTGCACTGATATTCCCAATTATTCACTTCCCCCTGTATCTGCACCCTTTGACATATAACTTTGAGGCTTCTTTCAGTAAAGAGACAGTGCACTTTGATTCAGACTTAAGTCATGTTACTTTAGTTTTTAGTCATTGTTACTTTCTTTGGCCAAAAGGATGTTAACAGATGCAATCCAGGCAGAAACTTTAGAAGCATATGCAGTATCCATTTCTGCTGTTCCTCCTCTGCCATAAGAACATGCCTAGCTAGCCTGCTGAAGGATGAGATACATGTGCACAGAGTCAAGTCACCCCAGTTGTAGCTAGGCTATTTGTGATAAGTTGAAAACTAGCCAATCCCCAGAAGGTAGAAGACCAGAAGAATCCCGCATCTGAGCTCAGTCTGATTTGTTGAGCCACACATCTGTGAGCTAAATGGATGCTTATTGCTTTAAGCCATACTGAGTTTTGGGGTAATTTGTTATGCCACAATATTGTGAAAATAGATAATTTACTAGTCAAGACTGAACACATACTGAGGATATGCATAAAAAGGAAGAATAAGTAAGTAAAAGCTGAGATAATTGTCGGAGTAATATCCATAGGGAGTGTGCGGTGGAGGGTGCTTCCTTAAGTGGAGCAGATGGTTTGACAGAGGCTGCCCTCTACCCACACTCCATCTTCATTGCTATTCTCTCCACTTTTGCTTTCCAATAGAGTTGTCCAGTATATACATTCTGTGTATGTTTTGTTAGATTTATATCTAAGTATTTCATTTTTGGAGCTTTTGTAAATGGTATTGTTTTTAACTTCTATTTGCAATTGTTTATTACTAGTATATTAAGAAGTAGAAATGATCTCTGTATGTTGGCCTTCAGTGACCTTGCCAAACTCACTAGTTTCAAGTTATTTTATGGATTCTTTAGGAATTTCTATGTAGATTATCATTATATTGTGTCCAAATAGGGAGCATTTTATTTCTCTCTTTCCAATCTGTTTCCTTTTTTGGTGCCTTTGTATTGGCTAAGACTTCTAATGCTGTCCCTATTTGTAGGGACATGATGAATAATGTAGATATGTAGATAACTACGATTACAAGGACTCATCCTGGGAATGAAAGTTGAGTTCAATATTCAAAATCAATCAATGAATTCCACCATATTAAAAGAAGCAAAACCTCATGGTCTTATTAATTGATGCAGAAGAATCATTTAGAAAAAATTAGCATCCATCCATGAAAAACAAAACTCTCAGGAAACAAGGAATTCAACGGAACTTCTGTGACATGACAAAGGGCATGCACAAATAAAGAAACAAAATCCTATAGCTAACATAACACTTAATGGTGAATGTCTGAAGGCTTTTCCCTAAAACATGGAATAGGCAAGAATGCCCACTCTCCCTAGTCTATGTAGAATCAATAGTTTTAAAACTTCAAGTGAAATGAAAAAAAAAAAAAACCTTACCATTGCCACCATAGGATTGCTTGAGGACTAGAGTGTATATAAGAAAACCTAGAACACAAAAGAAAAATACAACCAAGGATTTTCATTCTTTCTCCGAGTTAGAATATTCTTTGAGAATTCTCTTGATCAGCACTAATGCCTACTTATGGGTTTTGGGCTGCATTGATAATTCAGCCTACAGGATGCCAGAACTGGGAGGGGGGGCAAACACAACTGCATAAGAGACCCCAAGTAAGGCCAGCAGAAGAACTGCCCATCTGAGTTCCTGATGTTTCATAGAATTGTGAGAAATAATAAGTAATAATTATTATTAAATATTTTTGACTGTAGTAAAAAGCCCACAAACATGTAATTTAGCATTTTAACCATTTTTAAATGTACAGTTCAATAGTTTTAAATGTATTCACATTGGTGTACAGAAGATCTCCAGAATTTTTTTCATGTTGCAAAAATAAAACTCTGAGGCTAGGGGGTATGGCTCAGTGGTAGAGCACCTTGCTTGCCATATGTGAGGCCCAAGGTTTAATCACCAGTACTGCAAAAAATTTTAAAAATAAATAAATAAAAAATAAAAACAAACAAACTCTATATTCATTAAACAAAAACTCCCATTTCCCTTCTTTCCAGCTCTGGCAACTACTCTTCTACTTTATGTGTTTATGACTTTGACTACTTTAAATACCTCATATAAATGGAATCATAGTGTAGTTGGCTTTATTTTGACTGGCTTAGTTCACTTAGTATAATGTACTCAAGTTTTATCTATGTTGAATAAATAATTACTTTAAGCTACTAAGTTTAGGGACGGCTCATTACACAGCAACTGATAACTGATATATGCCCTTCAGGCAAGAAGGTTTGTTCCTCAGAAGGAATTAATGTTTTCATTTATCCATCAGTGGGGTTAGACTTAGAGGAGAATTAAGAAAATCAGCTTATTTTGCTGAGTTTGGAATATAGTTTAAGAACACTGTTTTAACTAGTTCAAAAATTTGGTTTGACAGTATAGTCAAACTCTTGCAGCTTTGGCTCCCATTACTTGGTTCAAGTAAGCTGTCCATATAAAATATAGAAATTAATATGAATATTTATTTTAGGCTTATAAAATTTTTCAGATGATCATATACTTAGGGCTAAGAAGGAACTTGATAGACTATTTATTTAGATGCAGTCTCTGAGCAGAGTTACACTAGACAGATAGATAGCAGACCTTTTAAAGAAGCTAGTAAAATTGTTTTAAAGTAGTTGTGGCATAATGGTTAAGATCATATATTTTGAAGCTAGACTATTTGGGTTTATGTCTCAGTTCTATGATGAACTATCTGTGTAACCCTAGACAAGTCATTTACTTTCTTTGTGACTTGCTGTTTTCATCTGCCAAATGGGGATAATAATAGCACCTTTATCAACATCTCATAAACTTGTAATGAAGAGTTAAAAAGTTAATACATACAAAGGACAAAGTAAATGTTCAGTACATATTTATTATGCTAGTAAATCATTACAGCATTTAATCACACCTTGAAGATCACAATCTGCCCTATATTTTTCAATATCTAGTTCTAAACTCATAGTAAACCAGATTACAATAGTGCCCAAGAAAGAGCAACATTTGTATTTTATCTCCAGGCATCTAATAGTCTAATTTCATTCAACAAAGATATATAAGCAATTAGAATCTTCCAGACCCTGTGTGGAGTGAACAAAGAGAGATTATTTCTGATCTCAAGGCTCAATTTTAATGTAATTGGATAAACACAAACCCACAAATAAGACAAACCAAATTTGCTGAGAAAAAATTAAAACAACTGGGACATGGGGGTGGGGTGGGGGGGTGGGGTTGTGGCTCAGTGGCAGAGTGCTTGTCTAGCACATGTGAGGCCCTGGGTTTGATCCTCAGCACCACATAAAAGTAAATAAATAAAATAAAGATATTATGTCCAACTACAACTAAAAACTAAATATTAAAAAAGATCAGGTAATCAGAAAAGATCTCCTTGTGAAAATCACATGTAAACTGTAACTTGGAAGATGATAAGGAGCCAGATGAGGGATGGGCAAAGAGACAGGATGGGAAGTCATTCAAGGAAAGGCAACTGCAAGTTCAAAGTCCCAGATGCGAGCCTCAAACAGGAAAAACATTGCCTGTGCTTTATTTCTTTGCTACTTAAAAACAGTGAATTTTTAAAAAATTGCTAGAGCAAGAAAAAACTGCTACCCAGAGGTAACCCTTCTATTTCTTGTGTTATTTCATTTCATGCATGAGCAGATAACAATGTTTCATAATTATAGCGTGCTATAAAGGCTTGCATGAAAGAATAAGAGCTTAGAACTACAATAGGTTAATCTAAACCCTCTTAATGACATGACCTGGTCAAATTGACCATCAGCACTGCTTCTCTTCCTGGGTATTTTCATGATACCCAATACTCATCTTCTCTAAGTGATGCCACCAACCTCTTAATTTCCCAAATTAGAGCCAGAAGACCCAATCTAACCTAAAGTGACCACTGACTTCTCCCAAGTAAATCTCTCATCCATTCCCATTGTCATTAATTTGGTTTCATTGTTTTTTATTGATTTTATTATTTCTTTTAAATACACAACTACAGTGGAATGCATTACAATCCTTATTACACATATAGAGCACAATTTTTCATATCTCTGTATAAAAAATATGTTCACGTCAATTTATGCCATTATACATGTACTTTTTTGCATTACAGTTCCTTTTTTAAATTTTTAAAAAAATATTTATTTAATTTTTTTTTTAGTTTTTGGCGGACACAACATCTTTGTATGTGGTGCTGAGGATAGGCGCGCGCGCTATTGCTTGAGTCACATCCCCAGCCCGCATTACAATTCTTAATACACATATATACCACAAATTTTCATATCTCTGTTTGTATATAAGGTATGTTGACACCCAATTCAAGTCTTCATATGGTTTCATTCTTATTACTTGTTTCCTTCTGAATTATAAAATGTTACCTACTAACATTGGATTGCAGAGATGGCCACAAGTAATTGCAACTCCTTCCATCGAAAGGTAGAAGTTCTTGAATCCAGGCTGGCTTAGAGGCTTGCTTTGCAGTGGAAGCAATACTTTTGTGAATCATAAGTTCAAGAGGACTTGCATTCTTACAGCCTTGGTCTGGGAACCTCTACCAGCACTGTCTTGTGGGCAAACTTGGAGAATGAGACCATGTGGAACAGAGATGAATCATTCCATCTAGGAGCCATCCTAGACCAGCCTACTGCCAGGTGACTCAGCCACTGACAGCAAATGCGTGTGCAAGCCTAGCCAAGCTTGGCCCAGATCAGCAGAATTGTCCAGCTAACCAACCCAAACAGCCAAACCATACAGCTATGCGATAAATAAATGCATGTGTGTTTTGTAATCCACCAAGGTGGGTGGAGAGTAGTTCCTTCTACAGCAAAGGCTAACTGATATAACTGGTTTCCTGGCTTCTGGTTTTGGCCCTACCATAATTCATCATTTTCACCACCATAATCCATCATCCTCACAATGAACTTTCTGGAAGAAGACCTAATCACAGTACCCAAGGCAGCCTCACCCTTATGGGTGCGCTGGTTGAGCTCACCTGACTACTCTCTACTCTGTAGTTTGGATCCTAAATGTCCCCAAAGGTCTATGTATTAAAAAGACTTGATCCCCAGTCCATAGTGCTGTTGGAAGTTGGTGAAACCTTTAAAACGTTGGGCCTAATGGGAGAAAGTTAGTTCATTGGAAATGTGCCCTCAAAGGGGATTGTGGTACTCTGGTCTCTTCTTCTTCCTCTCATTGGCAGCTCAGCCATGAGGTGAACAGCTTTGCTCTACCATGCATAACCTGTCATGGTATACTACCTTGTCACAGGCCCAAAGGCAACAGGGCCAACCAACCATGAACTAAAACCTCCAAGACTGTGACCCAAAATACATCTTTTCTATTTATAAGTTGATTATCTCAGATATTTGTTACAGTAATAGTCCAGATGCAAGAACATACCAACTCTAACACTGTTGTTGCTAAAGTTTCAACAGGACTAAGAAACACTTCCCTAATCATATCCTTAGAGTTCCTCTTAATGGAGAGAAATTAGAAATTAACATCTGAACTTCAAGGTATATTATTGTTGTTATGTTATTGACACATTTATACTTAGGTTCATTACTTGGGAATAATTTCATAGTGGAAGCTCAGATATTCTTGACTAAGTCCACTTTAATTATAAAGTCCCAAGTTGAAAGAGTCATTTCAAGGGGTTGTTCTCACGAATGCCTTCATGGGACCAGTGGGGTCTGTATACCTGTAAAATAGTGTGAGAAAATAGAGTGGGAGGATCATGGGAAACTAGAGAATGCATGCTTCTAACCATATTCAAGCACCAATAATACAAAATAATTAGAATACTATTAGTAATAAACAAGTATGCTGGTCAAATAAAACATGCTTATGAAATAAGTTTGGCCAACCCATGACCCAAATATGTTGATATGTTGATAAAAATTTGTACTTGATACATCCATCAGACAAATCAGATAAGTGGTAGTAGCACCTATTTTGGAATAAATGATAGCCCTGTAGATAGGCCCATTTTTACCTTGAGGTGGAATATGTTACTCATGTTCTGGGCTGCACTATTTCCAATAATTAAAAGAATAAAGAATCATCTGAGAAAGTTATGTGACTGTATTTGTTATGTAAGTTTGGCTGCAAATAATAATACCCTTCCTCCAACAAATAATGAGATAGCAATTTTCTCTCATATATCTCAAGGAAATCTGGAAGTACACACTCCATGAATGGGGTGGTATCTTCTAATTGTCATTGTGGACCAAATCTCTTGTCTTTTTACTTTACCATCCTTAGTGCACGGCTTCCATCTTTAAGGTTTCCTCATGGTCCAAGTTGGTTGGTGGTGCTATAGTCATCAAATTTGTTTTGCAAGCTGAAAGAAAGAAAAAGGGAAGGACAAAATGTCTTGAATTGTTAAGGATCCTACCTGGAAAATCTACTCAATGCTTCCACTTGCATTTCACTTAACAGAATTTTGTGACATGGTCACAAAAAAGGAAGCTGGGAAATGTAGTGGGTTTTTTTTGTTTTGTTTTTGTTTGATTGTTTTGCTGGACACATGACTAGGTTTCAGATACTAAGGAAGAAACGATAAAAGAATTAGATATTGGAGCATGACTAGTTGTCTCTGCTCCAGTTGCAGATAAGTTGGCTCTTATGGAAACTACTACTACCAAGGTGGGTTTGTAGAAGTTGAAGGATAAATGCTGTACAAAGATGATTTGCATAAAGATGTTCTTTAATTTTTTTTTCATTAGAAGAGAATACTCTTATTGAGGTGAAATTCACATAACATGAAATTAACCATTTTAAAGTGTACAATTTAGTGACACTTAGTGCATTTACAATTTTATACAACGATCACCCTTCATGATCGCTAAAGGAAATCCCAAGCCTATTAAGCAGTCATTCTCCCTTCTCTCTTGCCCTGATAACCACCAATCTGTGTTCTGACTCCATGGATTTAGTTAGTCTAGATATTTCATGTAAATACAATCATATAATATATGGCCTTTGTGTCTGGTTTCACTTAGCATAATGTTTTTGAGGTTCATCCATGTTGTAGCATTCCTTTTTATGGATGAATGTGGGAGGAGAATCCTCTCACCAACCAGGTGCAATTCATCCCACCCTGACCCATTCTAAACAGAGGCTTTGACACAAATTGGATGCCTTAAAATTGAGTGTAATGCTCCTGAGGCAGACTACATCACTTGCCTTCTTCATAGCTAAACAGACCCTTGATTTTCTTTGAAACAGTAATGTTCTCTGCCTAAGCAATAGTTTCCAACTATACTGTCATTGTGACAAACCTGTTCCTTGCTTTCCTAGGTTCTATTATAACCAGAGTGGTGGCCACCAAATCACACTCTGTCACTGACACACAAGGAGAAATCATCCTGGCTCCAGAGAAATAAGCTGGCAAATGTTTTAATATTTTTAACTGGGGCTGGGGATGTGGCTCAAGCGGTAGCGCGCTCGCCTGGCATGCGTGCGGCCCGGGTTCGATCCTCAGCACCACATACAAACAAAGATGTAGTGTCCGCCAAGAACTAAGAAAAAATAAATAAATATTTAAAAATTCTCTCTAAAAAAAAAAAAATATATATATATATATTTTTCTAACTGTTTTTTTTTTTTGTACCAGGAATTGAACCCAGGGGTGCTTAACCATTGAACCACATCCCTATCTCCCCCTTTTTTGAGACAAGGTCTCCCTAAGTTGTTTAAGGTCCTCTAAATTGCTGAGGCTGGCTTTGGACTTGAGATCCTCCTATCTCAGTCTCTTGGACTGGTGAAATTACAGGCATCTGCCACTGTGCCTGGCTTATTTTCTTTTTCTTGATAAAAGGAAAGAGGCTGCAGTGGCCCTTCATGCTTCCTCCTGCTCTGAAACCTGATTGTTGGAACTGCAGTACTTGTCTCTCAACCATAACAGCTTAGCTATGGGGAGATGTGGTTCTTAACATCCTTGAGACACTGAGCCTACACTAGTGGCTTCCTACAGACAGAATGCCTTTTAAATGAGCAAGATAAACTATTTGCTGCAACCATGGGGAGCAGGATTCTGATACTTAGAGCTAAAGTACTTCTAGTAAACTTGCCTTTAAGTGATCAGTTTTCCCATACATGTCAGTCAGAAGTTTTCAGTCACCATGGAAAGAAGGATGATGTCTGCAGAAAGAACTCTTAAGGTATATTGTAGTTTAACCCTAAATAAGGTCTGAGATAGCACCTTTGTAACATGGCTACTGAATCATAAACATACAGTCTCTATGCATTTGTACAGGCATGAAGGCAATGGTGCTTGGGTATTCCCTGTGTCTTTCTGCCCATCTTACTTTCAGAAAAGGATCATCTATTTATACCTATGGTAGTCAACACATTCAAGAAGGTTCCCCAGGGGCTGTTTGACCTTGCCTATCATCAACTCAGAGTGGTGCACTGCAGTGGGAGCTCTGGATGGAAGCCCAAATCTGGAGGATGCTAAAAGGAGCTGAAAATGCAATACCTACATTTTACTTAATGTAGTGAGACAGAAGCAGGAAGATACAAGGAACAAACTTGAACTGTTTGTTACATCTTTAAGGAGTATCTTGAACTCTCAATAGGCTCTTTTTGATTTTAAAACATCATGATAATAAGGATATTCTCACAAGCATTTGCTTAAATATTTTCCAATGACTTTAAGATAATTAAAAAAGAATCTGGAAGTTTCCCAAGGCTTTGCTTAAATGACTCACATTTAGAAGAATCTTGATGTGTATAATGAGAAACATAAAACAAAACTACAAGTGTCTAGAAATGACTTTGCTTTTGTTCTAGAGAATCTGAATTGAGACTGTTTTGCAGTTTAGTCAGGAAGTAGAATTTAAAATGAACAGCTCTGATTTGGGGATGATAAGCAGCTGAAAAAAACCAAATCTTTTCTTTTGTATTTAAAAGTAGCTTTAGTTTAACTTGGAACATGTTATGTGGTATATTATAGCACTAAATATACAAAAGATATTTAAACTCTTCAAGTTTCCCAGGACTACACTGAATTTTAACAATCTGTATTTACCAACACAGATCAACTAAGCGAATGTTGACAGCTGATATTCCATAGAGACACAGCAACAAATGTAAGGAGGGAGCAGAAAAGATATTAGACAAAAGGGAATGATAACTAAGATATGAATTGTAAATAAAGTAGATGATCAAGAATCTACAAAAATGATTCCCAATTAAATTGCATTTTATATATACATATGAATATTTTTAGATCCTGCTTTATATATTTGATATAAAATCAACATTTCTTTTTTTATGTTATTTCAAAAAAAATTTTTAGTTGTCGATGAACACAATACCTTCATTTTATTTATTTTATGTGGTGCTGAGGATCAAATCCAGTGCCTCACATGTGCTAGGCAAGCACTCTACTACAGAGCTACACCACCAGCCCCCAAATCTACATTTCAATAAATATCTCTTGAACATCTACTATGTACCTGGCATTGTGCTGAATGTGTTGTTTTGCTAGAGCTATATAAATGAACAAAACAACAAAATACAACAACAAAAAAACCCACAATTACTGCCTCCAAAGAGCATACTGTAAAGTGAGGATATTAACAAATAATCAGATAATATGATACAACATGGGAAGTGTCATATTAGAAGTAAACATGGGCTATTAGGGGAAAATACAGGAAGTACCCCAAACCCAGATCCAGAGACTTCCTGGAGTAAGTAGCATCTGTACTTGACTTTGAACAACTAGCAGTAAGAGTCAGGTCAAAATGATTGATAAGGCAAAAGGAGGAGCATATGTTGTTGCTCAAAGATGTAATATATCTTGATGTACTTAGGGAACAGTGAGAGAGGAAGAACAGTGGCTTGAAATTAATCAAGAGAGGTAGGCAAGGGAGAATGACAAATACATTCATCAAGATAGACGAGATTATGTAGTCAAGCCTCTGTATCTGTGAATTTTGCTTCCATAGCTTCAACCAACAGTGGATTGAAAATATTCTGATAAAGAAATAAAATGTTACTTTGTTGATGACATGTACTTAGGCCTAAGATTGTTGGATCTGTCCTGAACATGCACAGACATTTTTCTTGTCATTATTCCCTAAACAATACAGTATAACAACTTTTTCCATAGCATTTACATTGCATCAGGAATTGAGTCATTTTGTGTCAGCTTTCTATCCCTGTGACAAAGTACTTGAGATTAAAAAAAAAAAAAAAAACTTAAAGGAGGAAAGGTTTGTTTTGGCTCATGGTTTCAGTGGTTTCTATGCATGGTTGCTTGGCCTTGTTGTTTTGGGCTGATGGTGGCATAGTACATCATGGCAGGAGAGCATGGTTATGGAGGCTGCTTACCTCATGGTGACTGGGAAGAGAAAGAGAGATATAAACAGGAAGAGGCAAGAGTTCCAATAGTCCCTTCAACGGTATGCCCCCAATGACCTAACTTCCTCCAACCCTGGCCCTACTTTTTTTTTCTTTTTCCTTTTTTGTGTCAGGGTTTGAACCCAGGGGCATTTTACCACTGAGCTACTTTCCCAGCCATCTTTTATATTTTATTTACATACAGGGTCTCACTGAGTTGCTAAGTGCCCCACTAAATTGCTGAGGCTGGCTTTGAACTTATGATCCTCCTGCCTCAGCCTGCTGAGTTGCTGGGATTACAGGTATGTGCCACCAGGTCTGGCCTGGCCCTACTTCTTAATTTAAAGGTTCTATCACTTCCCCACAGTGCCATGGTCTGGGGACCAAGCTTTGAGTACTTGAATCTTTGGGGGGCATTTCAGATCCAAACCATTTTTACGTATCTAGAGATGAGTTAAAGTATACAGGTAGATGTGCATGGGTTATTAGAAAATACTCATCATTTTCTATAAGGGACTTGGGTATCTCTAAATTTTGAATCCTGGGACCAGTATCCTGTAGATACTGAGGATAGCTGTATTGTAGTAACAGTTCAAAGAAGCCCTAAAATAAAATAATTGTAATAATCTCCCAGACCACATGTTGTACACAGGTTGTCTGCCTTAGAATGATGCCACCTCAACCTGAGGCTCCAGTACTCAACACTGAAAGTGGAGAGAGCACAGAGAATCATGCATTTGCCCTTAAATACATGCACCTAAAACTGAGATTCACCACTTCTGCTCTTCCTTCATCAGCCACAGCAAGTCATAAAGTCACCAAAAACTTCAAAGAGGTGAAAATGTAATCCTCCCTGTGTTTACAAGAAGAAAATAGGAAATATTAGGAACTGCCAGCAAAATCCTCCATAAGCCTCATGTACCTTGCTTAGGAATTGTGATTCTTATACTCAAAAACAGGAACAAATGCAAGTCAGAGGCAAAAGAAATATGAGGAACTCATGGTCAGTCTTACCTTTGCTTGCCTTCTTACTTTATGCTTTAGGTTTCCAGAGACTGGACTATCAGTCAGGGAAACAAAATCACTAGAGGTTTTCACAGAGGAGGGTTAATGTAGGAAATTGGTTACATAGGTATTGGAAAACTGAGAGAGTGAAAAGGCTACTCTGAGAGAACTCAGAGATAATAATTAAATGGGGCAACTACTACCTTTAAGGTTGGGAGAACAACAGGGAAGACATGGGATTACCAGAACCTGGGGATTCAGAGTAAAGTGAGGCCCTGGGGAATTAATATTAAGGCTCCTTAGGAGGTCTGGTTGCTGGGCTGAGGCTGGCTCTGAAAGTGCTGAAAGAAGCTGCAAACTAGTGCTTGTGGAGCAAGGCAGACAAGAACAGCAAGAACCAGGAAGGAAGCCCTTTCCCTGTCTGGCTGCCTGCCATCTCCCCCCATGAATCCCTTCCATGGATAGCATCTACCATGACAGCCTGCTATGGTGCTAGCTTTTCTCATATGATCTGATCCCAAGTTTGGAAGGAGAAGGGAATAAGAACTATCAAACTCCCTCCTCTTCGTCTTTCCAGCCAAGGGCCTTCTTTGTGCTAATCCCTAGTAGTATATCTTGACCCCTAGTTGGTGTCTCAGCTCTTCTATCAACTGTAGAACCAATTACTTGCATTAAATTTTCTCCGTTGAAAATACTCAGTGTTCTTTTCATAATAAACCCTGAATAAATTATTAACTCTCCAACTTATTTATAAAAGTCTACCACAGAGCTCTTTTTGGACACTTCTAATTCTACAAAAGAGGTCCTTAACCATGCAGCTAATGTTTATGGGCTGGGGATGTGGCTCAAGCGGTAGTGCACTCGCCTGGCATGTGTGTGGCCTGGGTTCAATCCTCAGCACCACATTCAAACAAAGATGTTGTGTCTGCCGAAAACTAAAAAATAAATATTTAAAAAATTCTCTTTCTCTTAAAAAAAAAGATTTTAATTCTCCTCACCTGCTACATCCTAAAACATCTCAGGCTAACTGAACTCAAAGCATAGCTCTTGGGATTTCTTGAGGCCTTCATTCCTTCCTTGAACTAATATAAAATTGGAGAATGCCCTACATCCTTGCCAACATTTATTGTTGCCTGTATTCTTGGTAATTGCCATTCTGACTGGAGTGAGATAGACTCTCAGTGTGGTTTTAATTTGCATTTATCTAGTTGCTAGAGATGTTGAACATTTTTTTTCATGTATCTGTTGACCATTTGTATTTCTTTTTCTGTGAAGTCGTTCAGTTCCTTTGCCCATTTATTGATATTTGGCTTTTTGGTGTTAAGTTTTTGAGTTCTTTATATATCCTGGAGATTAATGTTCTATCTGAGGTGCAGGTGGCAAAGATTTTCTCTGATTCTGTAGGTTCACTATTCAAGTTCTTTTTTTTAATATAACTTTATTTTATTTTTATGTGGTGCTGAGGTTTGAACCCATGGCCTTGCACATGCTAGGCAAGTGCTCTACCACTGAGCCACAACCCCAGCCCTCAAGTTCTTGATGGTTTCTTTTGCTGTGAAGAAGCTTTTTAGTTTGATTCCATCCTATTTATTGATTCTTGATTTTACTTCTTGTGCTTTGGGTGTCTTGTTGAGAACTCGGTTCCTAAGCCAATATGATAAAAAGATGGGCCTCTGTTTTTTTTTTTTTTCTAATAGGCACAGGGTCTCTGGTTTAATTCCTAAGTTCTTGATCCACTTTGAGTTTTGTGCATGGTGAGAGACAGGGGTTTAATTTCATTTTGCTACATATGGATTTCCAGTTTTCCCAGGCCATTTGTTGAAGAGGCTATTGTTTCTTCAATGTATGCTTATAGCACCTTTGTCTAGCATGAGATAACTGTATACCTGTGGGTTTGTCCCTGTATCTTGTATTCTGTTCTGTTGGTTTTCATGTCTGTTTTGGTGCCATTTTTTTTTGTTACTATAGCTCTGTAGTGTAATTTAAGGTCTGGTAGTGTGATGTGTCCTGCTTTACTCTTCTCACTAAGGATTGCTTTGGCTATTCTGGCCTCTTATTTTTCCAAATGATCTTTGTGACTGCTTTTTCTATTTCTATGAAGAACATCATTGGAATTTTAATAGAAATGGCATTAAATCTGTATAGCACTTTTGGTAGGATGGCCATTTTGACAATGTTAATTCTTTTTTGTTTGTTTTCATAAGTTTTTTTATTAGTTGTTCAAAACCTTACAAAGCTCTTGACATATCATATTTCATAGATTTGATTCAAGTGGGTTATGAACTCCCATTTTTACCTGGTATGCAATGTTAATTCTACCTGTCCAAGAAATACATCTTTTTATTCCCTTAAAAGTGTATTTTATAGTGTAAAAGCTTTTATTTATTTATTTATTTAGGTACCACAGATTGAACCCAGGTGCACTAAACCACTGAACTACATCCTCAGCCTTTTTTTATTTTTTATTTTGAGACAGGGTCTCTCTAATTTGCTTAGGGTTTTGCTAAGTTGCTGAGGCTAGCTATGAATTTGCAATTCTCCTGCCTCAGCCTCCTGAGCCACTGGGATTACAGTCATGTACTACTATGCCCAGCCCCAAACTTTTATCAGTCTTTTGGCAATTTTTTTTTTTTACAGAAGAGTTGTACATTTGGTGTTATGTCTAAGTACTCTTTGCTTAGCTCAGATCACGAAGATTTTCTCTGTGTTCTAAAAGTTTTACATGTTACATTTATATCTATAATTTACTTAAACTAATTTTTGTAGAAGGCATAAAGTTCAGTTCAAGGTAGATTCTTTTTGCATATGGATGTCCATTAATTTCAATCCATTTTTTGAAAAGAATGTACTTTTTCTATTAGATTATATTTCCAATTTTGTCAAAAATAAATTTTGTTTGTAAATTTATTTCTGGATTCAATTCTGTTTCATCAATCAATCCATAATAGTCCTTACTCATATCACCCTCCTTTGATATCTTTGCTACTTTATATATTAGCTTTATACTGAATATTAAATTAAGTATTGTGAGGCCTCCAATTTTGTTCTTTTTCAAAATTGTTTTGGCTATTGTACTTTGATTACTTTGATTTTCCTATTCATTTTAGATTTGCCTTGTCTATATTTACTAAAACTTCTGCTGGGATTTTTTTTATTGAATTGCATTAAATATAAAACATCAATTTGGCGAGAATTGATATCTTTGCTAAGTTTAGTCTTCCAATCCACGAACATGGATGTGTCTGTATTCATTTTAGGTCTTCTTTGATTTTTGTCATTAATATTGTGTAGTTTTCAGCATATATATCCTAAACATGTTTTGTTACATTTATATCAACGTATTTTTTAAAAAACATTTTATTTTTAGTTGTAGTTGTACACAACATCTTTTATTTTATTTTTTTATGTGGTGCTGAAGATCAAACCCAGGGCTTTGCATGTGCCAGGCAAGCGCTCTACCATTGAGTCACAACCCCAGCCCATATATCGAAGTATTTCCCTTTCTTTTGTGTGCTATTGTGAATGATATATTTTTAAAATTTTCATCTCCAACTGCACATTGCTTGTATATAGAAATATATTTGCCCTTCATGTGCCAACCTTGTATCCTGAGATCTTCCTAAACTCGCTTATTTGGTTCTAAGATTTTATAGTTTCCGTGGAATATCCTCATTATCCTTCTTTTTACAGCATAATTCTTCTAGAGATGAAGTTTTAATAATCCACATGAACTTATTATTCACAATTTTTTGAAGACTGACAGGCAAAATGGTCTCTCTGTTGTTAAGAGTGTCAACAGAGCCCAATTATGCAGAGTTTCTTATAACAATGGAGCAAAATGTGCATACTTTACAGAGGCAGGGTCAGCAGCCACTGTCACCCTTTCTAGGTAACAGAAGAGGAAATTCACACATTCCTCCATCTGTCCATACAGTCATTCAGGGTTTACTGGGCTCTTATTATATACTAGGATGGTAAAGTGCCGGATAAAAATGCTAAGATACAGAACTTTAGTCTCCCAAAGCTTACAGTTAGTTGAAATGTCAGCAGGGGATTTCCTTAGAGTGTGAGAAATTCAGGAGGGGAAATTCTCCCCTCCTGCCCATCAGGCAGAAAGTTGTCTTGGTCCCCTTCTTAAGGGTTGTTCACTTCATTACTGGAACTGAGATATTATAGGATCAAGAGCCTTGTCCCTAGTGGGTGAGTGTCCCATTCCTTCTGTTTGGGGCCTGCAGAAATAATGAGAGGGGAGGGGACCCTCACTCCTTGGAATCTTCTAAGTAGACAATAATGTTATTTGAGGATAGGAGAAATATTCAAATATCCCTCGAGACCACTTCTTTTTTTTTCCTTTCCTGTCTTTTTAAAAAATATATTTTAGACGTTGATGGACCTTTTTTTTTTTCATTTATTTATATGCAGTGCCGAGAATCAAACCCAGTGCCTCACATATGCTAGGCAAATGCTCTACCACTGAGCCACAACCCCAGCCCCTCCTGACTTTTGTTCTCTGTTTTTTTTTGTTGTTTTGCCAATATTACATTGAAATTTATATATCGTGATTTTTTCTCTATGTTTATACTTTGTATTTTCCTTTTTATGCCTCATACACTGATTAAAAATTCCAGTACAATTTCGAATCTGAGTGGTGATAGTGGATTTTCTTGCCTTTTTCCTGATCTTAGGGAAAGAGAATTCAATCTTCTACCTTAAGAATAATACTAATTATTTTGTACATGCACTTTATCTGTCCTATTTTGCTGAAAGTTATCATGAATGGATGTTGCATTTTGTCAAATGCTTTTCTGAATCAATAAATATATTATCATGTGATTTTTCTTCTTTAGATAGTTAATATTGTGGATTGCATTGATTGGCTGATGTTGAATCACCCTTGCCATCTCAGCATAAACACCACCTGGTTAGTGGATATATTTCTTTTTATACATTGTTTGATTTAATTTGTAAATATTTTATCGTGGACCTTTATGTCTGAGTTCATGAGAGAGAGAGAGGACTGTAACTTTCTTTTCTTCAACTGTCATATAATATTTATGTCAAAAAATGGGAAGTATTTTCTTCTCTTATACTGTATAGAAGTGATTATGTCATAATGATTAATTTCTTCATCCTGAAAGCTATTTTTTACTGTATATATTATTTGAGGTTGCTAATTCTTTGATCATGTAAAAATGCTTTGTCTTTTTTTATGATCCACTTGGTTCCTGATGAGAAATTCATATTCATTCAAATAGTTACTGCCCTACATATGATGTGTCATTTTTATCTTTCTGCTTTAAGGATAATTTGTTAGTTTTTCTTTTCAGCAGTTTGAATATACTATATCTGGGCATTGAGTCTTTTGGACTTAACCAGTTTGTGGTTTGCCAACATTCTTGTTTCTGCAGCTTCATGTCTCTTGCTAAATTCGGAATGTTTTCAGTTATTATATCTTCATATATTTTTGCACCATGTTTTTCCCTCCCTTTCAGACTCCAAAGACAAACATTTCAACTGTTTTTTTATTATCCTACAGGTTCTTGAGGCTCTGTTGATTTATTTCTCATTTTTTCCTTTCTATTTCTCGGATTGGATAATTTCTATTGATCCATCCTCAAATTTAATGACTCATTCACTCCATTCTTCTTTTATTCCCACATTTTTATTGGTACATTAGATTTGTACATAATGATGGAATTTGTTGTTACATATTTTCATGCATGCATACAATATAACAATATAATTTGGCTCCCTAGCACTTCCCCGATCCCTGCCCTCCTCTCACTCCCTGGTCCCTTTTTCTATTCTATTGATCTCCCCTTGATTTTCATGAGATATCTCACCAGACCTTTCTTTTTCTTTTTCTCTATAGCTTCCTTTTATGTAACAGAAAACTTAGGACCTATGGCCTTCTGAGTATGGCTTATTCCACTTAACATAATGATCTCTAGTTTCATGCATTTTCCTGCAAACAGCACAATCTCATTCTTCTTAATAGCTGAATAAGACTCCATTTTGTATATACACCCCATTTTCTGTTTCCATTCATCCATTGATGGACACCTAGGCTGGTCCCATAGTTTGGCTATTGTGCTGCTATAAACGTGAGTATGAATATATCATTATAGTATGAAGATTAATAATATAATAGTATAGTATGATTAATTCTTTAGGATAAATACCAAGGAGTGGTTCATTTCCATTCTTATATTGCATTCATGTAAAAATTTTAGTTTGAATTGAATTTCAGTTTGAATTTTGTTGAAAATCTAAAAATTCAGTTATTATAATTTTCTGTTTTTAAAATTTAAATTTTTTCTTTCTTTATTCTTTTCTTCTTTGCTTAAACTTTTAATCTTCACATTCATTTGAAGATTTTTTGTATTTACTTGTTGAGGCATTTTGTTTTGTTTTATTTTTTGGTACTGGGTGCTTAACCACTGAGCCATGTCCCCGGCCCATTTCTAACCTTTTTATTTTGAGACAGGGTCTTGCTAAGCTGCTTAAGTCCTCACTAAGTTGTTGGGGGCTGGCTATGAACTTGTGATTCTCCTGCCTCAGCCCCCCAAGCCACTGGGATTAGAGGTTGTTGGACCATTTTTATAATAGTTGCTTCAATATTTTTTTCAGGTAATTCCAACATCCAGGTTATCTCAGCATCAGTGTCCATGAATTGCCTTTTCCACTCAAGTTTAGATTTTCAAGTTCTTCAGGTGCTGAATAATTTGGAATTTTATCCTCGATATTTCAAATATTACTTCATGAGAACTTGTAGCCAATAGAGGAATGTTTGTATTTTTGTTATAGTTTATCAACATGATTGGGTTTAGATCACAAGTTCTGATCACCCTTTTGTGGATCATTGCTTCAAAGCCAAATCAGTTTTCAAAACTTTTGCAGTGCTCTTCAGATCTATTCTACCTGTGTTTTATCTAGTACCTAGCCTAGGACTTGGGTGGAGATATGTTTCTTAGTTATCACAATCTTTGGCATGATTTTTAGTATCAGATCCATGGAGAAGGTCAAGGTGAACCTAGAAATTTGTAAACACCTTTATGGAATTTTTTTAAAATTTCTAATTTTATTTGGACACAATACCTTTATTTTCTTTATTTATTTATACATGGTGTTGAGGATCAAACCCAGGGCCTCTCACATGCTAGGCGAGTGCTCTACCCTTGAGCCCCAGCCCCAGCCCTGGGCTTGTTTTTTAATATAAACTAAATTGTACTTTTTTATAGCTTTATTTTATTCATTTATTTTTATGTGGTGCTAAGGATTGAACCCAGGGCCTCACACATGCTAGGCAAGTGCTCTGCCACTGAGCCACAAACCCAGCTCAATGTGCTTGTTTTTTTGACCTTCTCCCTCTCCACAATTTCTCTGGTACTTTTTGATTTCTTGTAGTTCTCTTCTTGATCTACTAGCAAGAATCCTGGGTCTTTATTTACTCTTCTTTGCCATGTACATAATGCAACTTTGCCCATATTTTCTTCCAGGTAACAGTAGAGAGAGAGAAAAAAATATCATTGAGGGTTTGCCCCCACTGTCTTGATGATATGGGATCCTGGGATCTTTTGACTTGATGATGATGAAAATGACTTCAAGTCAGGTGAGTGAATAGGCAGGCAAGGCTTTTTAATGGGGCTTCCATTTAGGAAGGGAGACACAGTTCTGACAAGATGTCTAGCTGGCTCTGAAAAAAAGAAGGGAGCTTGTTTTATTGATTATTTGCAGGTGTGCAAATGCTAATTGTCTTTAGATGTACTCAACTCAATCATTTTACCCTGGGCTAGAGATAAGTTCCTGCAGCTGTTCAAGAGAACACATACAGGGCACCCTGATCTCATCAATGCACAGTTGATGGTGGTTGAGGGTAGTGAACACCAAGCCTTCTGGGGTCTGCTGTCAGGCCATGAAGCAAGGCCAAGAAGTGCATCTGCCCTTGGTCCCTATGGCAGTCCCTGTTGTTAGGACCACAACCACTCCAACCAGGGGGAAGAATTTTCCCTCTCTTGGCATTTTGAATGCTTGTGGGTTCTGTGTCCTCCATTATCACTGACTCAGCTGCCACAGTAGCATTGTTTATTGGTTAAGGCTTAAGAGAATTAATAGTAAAAAAGGGAAAATGGTATTTATCAGAGTTTTCTGAACATTAGGTGACTTATTTCCTGCTCTTCCTGAAGCTCTCTCTGTCCATGTCAATCCCGCTTCTGGGATTTTGGATTTCCTTGGGTCCAGTCCAGTGTAGACTGGAAGAAAAAATGGTAAACTCAACACCAGTTTTTACTTCAAATTCTGATTTTCTTCCTAAACTTACCTAACAAAATTACTTTTCAGAACCTGTAAAGAGTTCCTCTGTGCATTCTATTAAGGATTTTCTCTCTCTTTTTGAGATGGGGGGTCTCACTCTGTTGCCCAGGCTGGTCTTGAACACCTGGGTTCAAGCAACCCTCTTGCCTCAGCCTCCCAAGTAGCTGGGACTACTGGCACATGTCCAGATCTGTTTAGGTTTTATAGCTGCATTCATTGGGAGAGAATGGGTTGATTAAGATTATTCTGTATTAACTGGAATCAGAAACCTCTGTGTTTCATAAGTTAGTTTGCATATATATGTATAGATAATGGAGTGTTTGGCGTATATTTATGAAAAGTCAGGTGGAGATTTTCATGTTCTGACTTGACTACTTTATACAATAATTACTCTTCTGATTATCTATTACTGTGGAAGAAGTCACCTTCAAACTCAGTACCCTAACTTAAACTAACATCAATCATTTCATCAATCAGGTTCAGGTGTTTAGGCTCAGCTAGATGATTCTTTGGTTCATCCTTTTTAAATTTTTTTTAAAATTTTTTGTTCCGGGGGATTGAATCAGAGGCTCTTCACCAATTTATACCTGAAGCCCCCCCTTTAAATTTTTTTTGTAGTTGTATATGGACAGGATGCCTTTGTTTTGTTTATTTTTATGTGGTGTTGAGGATTAAACTCAGTGCCTCATGCATGCTAGGCAAGCGCTCTGCCGCTGAGCTACAGCCCCAGCCCACCCTGCAGACCTTTTTTATTTTTTATTTTGAGACAGGGCCTCACTAAGTTGCTAAGGCTGGCCTCAAACTTGTAATCCTCCTGTCTCAGTCTCCTGAGTCACTGGGATTATAGGTGTGCACCGCCATGCCCAGCAGCTAGATTGTTCTTGCTTGTGGCCTCTCATAGATTTATAGTAAGATTGTGACTGAAAACAAAATAATTTGAATGCTCAGTAATTAACATATATGACATTTGGGCTAGGAATACTAAAAAGTTGGGGCTCCTGTGACATCTGCTTCTATTGATGGATGGGCTTTCTATATGAATTCTCTTGCATGGCAGCTTCAAGGTAGGTAGATTTCTTACTTAGAAGCCCAAAGTTTCAGAGTGAGTGGAGAGTGTATGAGAAGGAAAGTGAGACTGAGAGCAACACACACATAGGAGCTAGACCACCTTTTCTGACCTAGCCTTACAAATCACATCAATTGCTACTTTTTGTTCTTTGAGATAGTACCAAAGGTTCATGTAAATTCAAGGGGAGGGAACATAGATGTCATCTCTTGATGAAGTGTGCTAAGGTTCTAGGATTGAAAATACAGTTGGAGTCCATTTTTGGAAAATACAATCTGTCTCAAATACTAAGAAATCTGTACTATTTTTGTACCAGGGATTGAAGCCAGGGGTGATTAACCAGTGAGCCACATCCCCAGCCTTTTTTGTATTTTAGTTAGAAACAAGGTCTCACTGAATTTTTTTAGGGCATCACTAGGTTGCTGAGGCTGGCTTTGAACTCAGGATCCTCCTGCCTCAGCCTCCTGAGCTGCTGGGATTACTGGCATGTGCCACCATGCCTGGCTCAAAATCTGTACTTTTAAGGTAGCTTCAGCTACAGGGAAAAATCCTGTCCTTGATTTCTGGGAGTTCAAGAGGGCATAAGATTATGATTGATTTGACCAGTTTTTAGTAAAGACAGCCTTTCCGTAACTTTCCTGAAATTAGATCAAAATTCCCCATTGTTGTCTAACCATCTGGGTTTTTAGTATTGGCAGTTTCACTGGAACCTGCATAGGACTTCTAATTGCATATGAATTTTTTTTTTTTTTTTGGCAGGGGCTGGGTGACAGTCTGGAGGAGTAGAGAAAGGCACTGACTAAAATATAGATGAAGAGATTTCCCTGTCATAAAGAGGGCACTCACTGGACACTCTTGGCAGAATGTTCACCTAGAAGGGAACAGGGGAGGCAGCAGTGATCTGAATAGCTTTCCTAACTTCTTCAATGAATTTTCTTAAAAATGCAAAATCCTCTGGGAGAGAAAACAAGGAGAGTTGATGGGAATTATTTCATAATGATTCAATAAACATTTTTGAGCATAGTACTAAGCATCAGGACTTCAATAATTAAGTTGATTTCTCTTTTTTTCTTTGACCAGAGGGACAAGATGGATTGGAAAATTCTAGTTTCTAAGGATTTGTTTCAAGAGGCTTGTTGTGAGGCCAATTCATAAATCTTTTCAGAGTTGAGCTTTGTTCTAAGATTCAAAGACTCCCTGAGCTACCAGGAAGTCAAAATAAAAGGGTCATCAGTGTAAACCCCCTCCCATTGGTCCACCGATCTGTCTTAGGGCCACCTGCTACTCATCTATCCGGTGTGGTGTGTTCACTTCTTTCTGGTTCAAACTTCTTCCCCAAGGGACTTAGCTGCAGTCTTTTTCCAAGAATGTCAGTCTATTTTTTTCCAAATAATGAAGGAGGTATTTCAACGCCCTCTCCCGATTCTGACCTCTATCAATCCTCACATTGACCCAGACTGGAGCAGAGGTTTGAATGAAGCCTAGCAGATTTTGGGGAGTCCTAAGAGATGGAAAGCGATATGAAAGGAGAGGAAAGAGGTCTAGGGGGTTATTTGGCTTCGTGGGTCCTCAGTTCCTTCAGGGTTCCCACTTTACTGGGCCCATACTGGCGTGAGATCAAACTGTTTGCGGAGGCACCAAGAACAGGACTAGAGACCACACCGCGAGGGAATCTAAGCTGATGCTCCTGGCTCCTGCCAGGAGCAGGCAACCTCTGCCGTCCCGTTTAGGCAGCGCGGTGGCGACCCCAGAAGGTCTGGCCAGGTACGCCAAGACCTGGTCAGGAACAGAGACAGGCAAAGGGCCGGCGACCCGCCCGTGGATAGGAAGGCGACAGCTGGCCACGCCTCGGCTGCCTGGTCTGCGCAGGGCGCGGCTCCGCTCAGCAGGGGGATGAACAGGTGCGCGGGCGGGGGGCGGTGCTTGGGGATCCTGCGCACTGTGCGCGCCCCTCCCCCGCGCAGCTCCAGGCGCAGTCCCAGCCCCGGCGCGAGCAGGAGGAGGAGCTGCGGCGGCCACGGCTACTCCAGCAAGTCCGCGGCGCCACGGTAACCCGCCGACGGCGCGGGCTACTGGTACCCGCGTGGAGGAGGCGCAGGCGGCCCTGGGGCAATGGAGCCTGGTGACACGGCGCGCCCGGGCCCTGGGCGGGCTGTCCGTGCGCTGCGGCCACGGCTACTGCTGCTACCACTGTTGCCGCTGCTACTGGGTCGGGGGCTGCGTGCTGGGGCCGCGGCCTCCTCTTCTGGGGCGGCGGCTGAGGACAGCAGCGCCATGGAGGAGCTAGCCACTGAGAAGGAGGCAGAGGAGAGCCACCGGCAAGACAGCGTGAGCCTGCTCACCTTCATCCTGCTGCTCACCCTCACCATCCTCACCATCTGGCTGTTCAAGCACCGCCGGGTGCGCTTCCTGCACGAGACCGGACTGGCCATGATTTATGGTGAGCACCCCTGCCGCACCCCCCACCCCCACATCCCTCCAGCAGCGGGGCCCCTGCGCTCCTCCCAGCGCTGCGCGGTGCTCCCCCTTCACTTGCCAACGTGTTTGGTTTCTTTTGCGTTTCCCGCTGCGACGATGTGAGCTCCCAAGGTCAACTGTCTGCCTTTTCTGGCTTTCTACTACCGTTAAAAAGAATTCCACCCCGTTTCGACGTTTCTTTACCAGGGACCAAGGAAAATGAAAGGCATAGAGATGGCCCAGTTCCTTCCGCCCGGTTCTGTCTCTGTTGCGCCCCTCTCCATCACCCGCCTCCCCACCCCAGTTCAGATCTACATAGAGTGTGTGTATGGGCCAAAGGTGGTTGACTTTTTGGGAGGCCACACCACGTAGGGGTGGGGATGAGGGCTGAAGGTGTCTCTGCTTGGATATGGGCTGGCCCGGCCTCTTATTTGCCACATCCACAGTCAACCTAGGTAGGCGCCCACTTATGAGGTCCGTGTTCCCAGGTCTCTTGTTAATAATAAAGCCAGAACATTAAATGCTGTGATAGGTGAGTTTGGTCCATAACCCAGAGTGATGGCACCACCGTGTTAAGCTTCTAGACTGGAGACAAGTTCACGTCCTTCTCTTAGATCCCAGTGGGAAGTTATACCTAGTTACTTGCTTTTACTTAAGCAGAGAGGAGCTTTTGTATTCCTAAAATGGTAACATGGAACAACTTTGAATATACATTTCTGAGTGTGTGAAGAGGAAAAGTAGTGGTTTTAATTTGAGAGTCAACCTGATTTTGTCGTTAAGGATGGGCTGCTGCCACCATCCTTTTCTGGATTTAACAGGACACTGTGTTATATGCGTGGTGGTCAGTATAAATCTCCTGTTATTATGTGGATAACAACACAGCAATAATCTGAGTCATCCCTCTCCTCTATACCCCCTCTTATTCCCCCATGATTCCAAACTAGAGCCACATACATGTTCTTTTGAATTTAATTCAGTGATGTTAAAGCCCATGCTGGCATCCTCCAGTGAAATAGGTGAACCACTTAATGACTGTTCCCAAGTAGGAACGTTTTACTTCATCACTTACACTGAAAGGATTTATTCACTCAATTTCTATCCAGGGTTTCCTGATAGAGTGGAAAGCAGACACCTTCATATATATATATATATATATATATATAATTTTTTTAAAATTTGTGGTTGTAGATGGACAGAATGTCTTTATTTTATTTGTTTATTTTTATGTGGTGCTGAGGATGGAACCAAGTGCCTCTTGCAAGCTAGGCATGCACTCTACCACTGAGCTAAAGCCCCATCCTTGACACCTTAATCTTTAATGTGCAAATTACCCTTGGCCCTGGGCATTGCTTCTCCTGGTTCTTGGTTTGTTGCTGACAGCCAGGGCTCATGACCTTTTCAGACAAATTTTGTTAAGAGGCAAATGCTTTCAGGAGCCCTCCAGCCTTGAAGAAGTAATGGCTTAAGCAGGTCTTGAATCAAAACAACCACATCTAAAATGAAGTTAGTTATCGTACATCATAGATTTCAGGAGAGACTTTGGCCTCCATACCTTCCTGTTCTTGAGCCCTGTGCTTTGGGACACAAATGACTGATGTGAGGGTGGTAGGTAAGCCTAGAGAATTCCTGAGTAGGGAATTAAAGCATGTTGTCATTTCAGGTGATTGACTGAGAGCCATGTTGCAAAGAAAGACTACCTTTATATGTATGTAGATAGCCATGAAAAAAAAATATATTTATTTTATAGGCCCCAGATCCATCTCCTTAAAGGACAATGTGCAACAGAAGTAGATTTGACAGGCTCATAAATGCATGTGCTCAAGTGAGGATTTAAAAATATATTTTCTGAGGAGTACTCCATGTTCTTAGGGATTTGGTCACTTATGTTAAGGCTTAAAAACAACAGTGGAATTTTCCTTTGCTGATATATACTGGTTTGTGGTGTGGGGACTGAGCCTCATGTATGCAAGGCAAGTAATCTACCATTGAGCTATGCCCCCAGCCCTGCTCCTACGTACTTTAAAAACTCACCCTAACCTGTTAGTCATTAGGGATGTGCGCCTGTGTGTGTGTGTGTGTGTGTGTGTATGTTATGGACAAGGCAGCATCATCTTATAGCATTCCTATGTCATTTTGTTCTATATGTTCAGTTCTTGGTGTTACTTTTAAATGTATCAAGAAATTTATTTTGTCAATGTGTAACATCTGCGAATGTCCCAAATATTGATATTTTGATTTGCATCATTTGTAATCATAAGAAAACATTTTTCTTTTTCTCTCAGGGATATTTGGTCTTCTGTTTCAGTCTCCCCCATCTGAATTCTAAAGTCATCTGATTAGCTAATTATTCATTATATACTGCAGATTATTGGCATGGGGATTCTGTTAAAATTCATTTTGATAATATTTTTAAAATTATCTATTTAAAAAGGTGTGCAACATGATGTTTTGATATACACAGTGAAATGATTACTACAGTTAAGCCAGTCTTTGAACGTTTAAGTGAATGCAGTACAGATTTTTCAGGACTTCCCCTTTTAAATAGTAAGAAATCAGATTTTTATTTCTTGATATCAGTAGAGGAAGTGAGTAATTTTTCAATTGGCTTTGAGTAATAAAGGACAGAAAGACCTAAGTAATCATTTGTTAAGTATCAGCTGTGCGCTTGGTACTTGTTAATTTCTGGAGGCAAACAATTAGATTTTTAAATGTTGGTAAATTGTTTTAAGTCAAAGAGTTCAACTGTGAATTTTAAAATGCTTTATGTTGAAAAAAATTTAAAGTATAATTTCTATTTATATTGAAGTGATGCTTCAATTTGAGAGGGGTGTTGTTAAATATTTAAAAAATACATATAAGCTGGTATAATCATAAACTATTTCTGGAAGGGCATGCAATAGACTAGTAATATTAGTTTCCTTGGGAGGGAGGAACTAGCTGGACATGAGATAGGAGTGGGAGGGTGATGTCACTGTATACCCTTTTATGGTTTTTGGTTTTTGAACGATGGAAGTGGAATCACCTGATAGTGTGTCCATGTCTCCATTCTGTGTCACTTGTGATGGTATTTTAAGGTGTTCCTCAAATCCCTCAATTTCACACCCACTTCCCCCTGTTTAAATCACATGTTATCATTTTTCTGTGCCCTTTCAGTTCCTGAGATGGAGATAAAATGGGGCAAGAGTTTCCTTCCTCTCCTCCTTATTATTCCCATTGTCCCCAGGGAAGAGCTGATGTTTACTTCAGGAGAGGTATGCCCAAATAGACCCTGTTGTAAATGCTTGCTGGGATGCAAAGGAGGTGAGAACAATAGGAGACATGTTGTGCAAGCTTAGCATTTAAACAGAAAGGAACTCCTCTAATCAGCAAGGTACAGTTCTAAGCTCTTCTGCTAGACCATAGGTGGAGGCAGCTACAAGAAAAGAGTCCCTCCAGTGAGGTTGAAAGCAGCCCCCAGACCCTACCATGCCAGCTGCAGGCATGGGGCAAGGCATCAGTCTGGCACCAGTCTAACCTGTTTTGTCAGGCCAGGGAGCTCCGAGCTGGCTTTGTATGTGATTGAAGTGGCATCCTATAGTTACTGAGCCCCGCATGTCTGCACAGCAGAAACAGTAAGTGGTTGAGGTATGGAAGGGTGGCATAAACAGGCTTTGTCAGTAAACTGTGATTCTCTCTTAAGTGTATGATAGTTCTACTTCCTCCACGATATTTGTTTTTTTTTTTTGGTGACAACTGATATGGGTTCAAAATATCCACAAGACCCCACCACCTGCTTCTCACTTCCCCTTCCTCCACTCCTATCAGTTTTCTGAGGACTTGTTGATTTGCCCCTCTGGGTTCTGTGGATCCTGGGCTCATTGCTGCTCTGTTGCTGGGTTGGAGCTGGATTGCTAAGCACAGCTTGGGAGTGGGTTCCTAGGGTAAGTCTCAGAGGGGAAAATATAATTCTTTGAAATAACAAGAAATTAACATTTGAGCCTGTGAATAAACATTTTAGAACCACCGTCTTCCTGCTTAATCAGAATTCCTCCCCGTCCTTTTTAAGGAGCCCCTCACTTTGGCCCCCATTTGGGGCAGCTATGTATGGTCTTGCTTTGGTATCTTTTACCTCTGAATTCAAATGGTAGTCTTGTTCCTTATAAAGCTTGAGCCTTTGTTTCCTCTTTGGGAAAATGTAGATAATGTTACTCAACTCAAAGGATTGTTAAAGTATTGTTGAGATATTTTAAAGGGTCAAGGGTAGTGTCTGGCACTTAAGCACTTGGTAAATATTAGTTCCCATTCTCACTTTTGACTTTGTTCATTTTTTTCTGGTGTGGGGATTGAACCCAGGGCCTTGTGCATACAAGGCAAGCACTCTACCAACTGAGCTATGTCCCCAGCCCTCACTTTTGACTTTGTGATTCTTTGGCAAGCTATGCTACTTGAGGTTTGTTCAGCAGAGGCCCTCTGTGATTTTAAAATGCATTAGGACACAGTGGGAGTGAGGAGAATTGTGTGTTTTTGGTGGCCTATTTATTAATACCTAGAAAAAGATCTACAATGTACCTACTCCCCCCTTTTATCCAACAGTTTCAAGACTTGCACTTTATCCTTCAGAAGTACTTGCATTGTATTATATAGACAGCTGTTTTAGTCAGCTTTTTCACTGGTGTGACCGAAAGAGCTGACAAGAACAATTTTAATGGAGAAAAGTTTATCTATTGCTCAGGGGTTCAGAGATCTCAGTTCATAGATTGCCGGCTCCATTGCTCTGTGCCTAAGGTGAGTCAGAATGTTAGGGCAGAAGGTCATGATGGAAGAAATTATCTCAGGACATGACAGTCAAGAAGCAGAGAGTGAGTTTCCCTCACCATGGACAAAATGTATATCCCAAAGGCATAGCCCCCAGTCCTCCAGCCACACACTGCCTGCCTATAGGTACCACCCAGTTAATCCATACAAGTGAATTATTGTGTTAATCAGGTTGAGGCTCTCATAACCCAATCATTTCACCTGTAAACTTTCTGCTTTCTGACATTGTCTCACACATGAGCTTTTGGGGGATACCTCATACCCAAACCATGATAACAGCAATATTAGTTTTAGCAGTAAAAATTTGGACTACTTGTCAGGAAAGGACTGGTTAAATTGCAGCACATTCACATTAAGGAATACTATGCAGCTGATAAAAAGAGGTGTTTTGAGATGTGTGTGTGTTTTTTTTTTTTTAGAGAGAGAGAGAGAATTTTAATATTTATTTTTTTTAGTTTTTGGCAGACACAACATCTTTGTTTGTATGTGGTGCTGAGGATCGAACCCAGGCCACATGCATGCCAGGCGAGTGCGCTACTGCTTGAGCCACATCCCCAGCCCCTTGAGATATTCTTTTAAGGCAGCTGTTCATATAATAGTGGTATGGGGAAATAAGGGATAGAATATTATGTATATCATCTTCTTTGTTTTTCCAATAATTATATGCTATATGAACATAAACAAGGATGGTTATCCTTTGGGAGTAGGGCCAAATGTTGGGAGAGAGAGTGGGGAGATGTTACTTTTTCTTTTACGTTCTTCTGAATGATCTGAAATTTAACATTGACACATTACTTTTGCAATTTTTGTTAAAAACTGTGGTGCTGGGGATTGAACACAGGGTTTGCAAATGCTAAACAAGGATTTACCATTGAGCTACATCCCCAACCCATTAATTTTGCAATTATAGGTTGTTTTAAAATAAAGTAAATAACTTATGCAGCAAAAAATGCATTAGAACTATGAGTTGTATGTTTGGGCAGGATCCTCTTGAATAGTATAATGTTCTTTCTAAAAAAGTCTCTGGGCATAAAGCATATTTTTACTTATTTAAAAGTTATAAATGGAAGTGAGATGTTTTTGTCTTAAAATTAGAAAAATGGTATTTCCTGAAAGCATTTGTTAGAGCTTGTAATCAGTGGAGGGTTTGGTATTGGGGATTGAACTCAGGGGCACTTTACAAATGTGCTGCATCTCCGGTCATTTTTATTTTTATTGTTTTTAATTTTGAGACAAGTTCTTGCCAAGTTGCTTAGGGCTTTGCTAAATTGCTGAGGCTGGCCTTGAACTTGGGATGCTCCTGTATCAGCCTCCTGAATCACTGTGATTAGAGGCATGTGCTAGAACTTGTAACAAGTTAACCTTTTTGGAATTTTTTAATTAAAAAATCACCATTTGTACTCCCCACCCCAGTGATAACTGATTTAGGCAGGGGTTTTCAATGAATTCTAGAGTTAGAGGTGAAAGTTTGTTAGGGAACACAGTACTTGTATGGAGTTGAGTATTACCCCACAGATCACTTGTCTATTGCAAAGGAAAGAAGTTATCTTTACAACGGAGAGGTTTGGTAGTTACCATCTTATAACCAAGTCATCAAATTTATCCTGACTCATCATGGGACTATCTGGTATTATGTGCCCTGTGATACGATGTAATAGGAAGCATACAGCTTCACCTGTGTAGTGTTATTTCTCTGAATGTTTACTCTGAATCTCATCAAGGATTTAGACACAATTTTCAGTTTACAGGAAATACAGGCGATAAACAAGTTATAGAACAATGAGAAAACAATCATACAAATCCAGAATATGGGACAAATTTTCGAATCCTGCTCTTTTAAAAAAGTCAGTGTCAAGGGAAATAGAGTGTTCTAGATAAAAGAGACTAAAGAGACATAACTAAATGTAGCACAGGAACCCTGATTGGCTCCTGGTCCATGAAAATGAACTATAAAAGATGTTTTGGGGACAGGGCTATTTGAATGTGGACTGGGTATTAGATGATACGATATTAGGGAATTATTAGTATTTTTCTAAGGATAATTCAGGTCGTGGAGGAGAATGTACTCTTTCTTTGGAGATGTAGGTTAAACTATTTAGTGGTGAACTATATGAGTCCTTATGCATGCAACTTTTCAGAAAATTTAGTCAGAAAATATACCACATTTATGAGGAAAACAAATATGACCACATACTAGGAATTATTAAATCTATGTGATGGGTGAAAGGGTGTGCATTACCTTCTTGTTTCAACTATTCTTCACGTTTTGAAATTTCTTAGTAAAATAGGTTGGGAAAGAAGTTAGCGGCCCCCCCCCCCCCCCCCCCCCCCCCGTTAGCTCACCCTTCAGGTGAGGCTGTATACTTCCTGTTACTTTCCTTATCTTTTTGACACTTATCAACACTTTTTGACTAGATGGGCACTCTGGCACACACCTGTATTCCCAGCAACACAGGAGGCTGAGGCAGGAGGATATCAAGTTCAAAGCCAGCCTCAGTAACTTAGTGAAGTCCTAACCAATTTAGTGAGACTCTGTCTCAAAATAAAAAAATAGAAAGGATTGGGGGATGTGGCTCAGTGGTAAAACACCCCTGGGTTAAATCTTTAGTACCAAACTAACATTGTTTGACATTAGTTTACATGAGATAATACTATTCTTAACTGACCTGATAATAAGTGACTTCTTTTTAATTTCATTTTTTGTATTGTTTTCAAGTCCATTTGCTTTACTGACAAGAGAATATATGTTTGGAGACTTCTGGCTTTTAGTTAAAGCATTATACTTGGCTTTTAGTCAATGCAGATGGTTATATTCGGGTAATGCTAGTTGTTAAAACAAACTAACCCCATTTCAGTGACCAAAAGTAATAGAAATTCATTTTTACTCATATCATGGGCCATTGCAAGGGACTGGTAAGTGGTTCTTCATATTGTGATTCAGAGACCTGGTACCTTCTATCTTGTGGTTTCCTCAGCCCTCAGGGCTTTGGAATCCTCCCCTTCCAGATGATGAATGAGGAAAGGAAAAGAGGACCAAGTGGGAAAGACACATGTGCTAAGTGTGGAAATGTTGTATGTTTCTTTGTCCACTTCCGTTGGACAGAATTTAGCACAAGGCCACATCTAATTGGAAGGGAGCCAGGGAAACGTAGTCTACTTGGAGGAAAAGGAACATATTTGGAAAGCAGCCAGCCACTCTGTTGCAGTATTTGATGAATACTTTGTCATACGTAATCCAGAAAAGATAAATAGGTAGCAGCATTTGTGTGTAGTTTATTTTTTATGTGTTGGTTGCTGATAAACTAAATTCTGTATTTTAAACAATCCAGTTGGCAGAGAGTATTGTCTTTGAGTTTATGAAATTGTTTTCATGGTTCCACTTAGTGATGCTATTCGAAGTGGTCCCCAAACCAGCAGCATCAATGTCATTTGGGAGATTGTTGATAGTGAAAAATCTTGCCTCCAACTTACCCAGACATTTTGGGTAGGGCCCAGAAATTTGTGTGTTAACACACTGCCAGGGTTTTTGCTTGTTTTCATTCTGAAGTCACAGACTTACTGGTATAGAATAATTTAAAAAAAAGACTTTAGTTTCTAGGGCAGTTATTAAGTGCACAATAAAATTGAGCAGACAGTATAGAGATTACCCATATATTCCTTGCTGCCAAATGTGCATGACCTCCCCAATCATTGGTATCCCCACCAGAATGGTGGGGATAGATGAACATATATCAACATTATTACCCAAACCTGTAGTTTACATAAGGGTTCATTCTTAGTATTGTACATTCTATAAGTTTGGATAAAAATATTATAACATATCCATAATTAATACATCATATGGAGTAGTTTTATTGCCTATAAATCCTCTGTGCTCTGCCTGTAAATTTATATTTCCCTCCCTCATCCCTCTACCTCCTGGCCACCACTGATCTTTTTTTACTGTCTTCATAGTTTTGCCTTTTCCAGAATGTTATATACTGAGAATCATACAAAATGTAGTTTTTCCATATTGGATTCTTTCATTCAGCAATGTGAATTTAAGCTTTCTCCATGTCTTCTCATGGCTTGATTCATAGCTCATTTCTTTTTTAGCACTGAATAATATTCCATTATCTGGATGTACCAGTTTACATTCACCTACTTCCTGAAGGACATCTTGGTTGCTTCCAACTTTTGGCAAATCTGAATAAGAAAATGTAAACTTTTACTGTTCAAATACATTCACTATGTTTTTCTTTTGTAATAAAATGATAGTGCTCAACTGTTTATTGAGCATTTGCTATTATATCCAGGCACTCTTTTAAGTATTTTACCTACATAGAGTTACTAAACCTTCACATCAAATGTGTTGAGATTGTATTATTAGTCGCATTTTGACAGAAGAAGAAATTGAAACTTAGGTCGAGTATCTCCTGTGGTCACTGTCACAAGCTTGAAATTTGGAAGTGGGGGTTTATTAAGGCATGGGATCAATATGGCTTAAGAGGCATTTGACCAGGATAGTTAGTGTAGAGCCTGAATCCTGCTCCATTACCTGTTTCTAGGAGGTCTCGGGGAAATTTATGCCCAGAGTATAAAACAAAGCAAGGTAACTTTTATGTTAGCTGAGGCTTTAGCCCCAAACTCCAGTGCAGAACTACACAGAGTGAGGTTGACTGATGTTGAAGACTCAGTTTTCCTATGCTAGATCGGGCTGAGGGCTCTAAATCCACGTGGAAGCACAAAGCCTGCTCCTTTTCAGCCCAAAGATCATTATTCCAGGTGTTACTCCATTGATGACAGACGGCTACTAGTATTTTATGGGAATAGAAAAAATGTTAAGAGAAGTGTTCAGAGTGGCTGCCCCAGGTCTTCTCAGGTAGAAGGAGTTGCTTAAAAGCTTTCTCATCTCAACCACAAAAATAGGATCCTAATTAGAATAAATTTTACTCCGTGTATATACAATATGTCAAAATACACTCTACTTTCAAGTATATCTAAAAAGAACAAATAAAATTTTTTTTTTGGAACTGGGGGTTGAACCCAGAGGCACTTAACTACTGAGCCACATCCCCAGCCCTTTTTATATTTTATTTTGAGACAGGGTCTCACTGAGTTGCTTAGGGCCTTACTAAGTTGCTGAGGCTGGCTTTGAACTCAGGATCCTCCTGTCTCAGCCTCCCAAGCTGCTGGGATTATAGGTGTGTGTCACTGTGCCCAGCTAAAAAAAAATTTAAAAAGCTTTCTGAGCTCTATAACTTGCTTTTATGGAGGTGGATAGGGTGGGGCCTGTGGCTTTCTTTTGGCTGTCTTCTCTTGCTGTGATATTTGTGCCTGGTGTATGAGAATCTGCTCATGAGCTTTTACAAAATACATTAAAATGTAAGCCCTGGGCAGGCATGGCATATCTTTTTTGTTTGTTACTATCTCTCCAGCCTCTAGAAGTCTGCTTGTCACATTGTGCGTGCTCTGAAATATTGTTCAATGCATTATTTTCTGCAAAAAAATAAGGTGCTCTAATGCCATTTAGCATTAGGTCCTTCCTTCAGGTTCTTGTGCCTTAGATTCACAGTGATGGTGAAACTTCTGAAAAGGAAACCTTTGTGTATGAAAACGTCTCCCTGAATTGAAGTGGACTGTTTAAGGAAGGAAAATGAAAGGATATGTAAGTATATGAATATCCATGTTTGTAGAAAACTGTATTTGGCTGATGAACCACATGGCGTTTTCTTGTCTTTTTTTTTTTTTCTTCTTTTGGACATGCATAAAACTTCAACTTAACCTTAACCATTTTAACAACAATTTAGTAGGGTTTGTAACATTCATACAGTTGACCCTCACCACTATTTCCAAAATTGTTTCATCTTCCCAAATATAAACTCTGTATCCTTTAAGCAACAACTCTCCATTCCTCTCTCCTAGTCACTGACAGCCTGTAATATACTTTTTGTCTCAAGGAATTTGCCTGTTTTGGATATTTTATGTAAGTGGATTCCTCTAATATTTGTCCTTTTATATCTGGCTTATTTCACTTAGCATAGTATTCTCAGAGGCCATCTCTGTTGTATAGCATATGTATTAACTTCACTCTTTTCTATGGCTGAATTATATTCCATTGCTTATATACATACCACATTCTGTTTATTCATCAGTTGATGTACACTTGGGATATTATAAATTATGCTGCTATGGGCATTTACACACAAGTATCTGTTCTCCCTGTTTTTCAGTCCTTCTGAGTATCTACCTAGGAGTGGAGTTGCTATGTCATATGGTAGTTCTGTTTGAATTTTTTTTGCAGTACTGAAGATTGAACCCAGTATCACTCTCCCACTGAACTACATCCCTAGCCCTTTTTATTTTTTGTTTTGAGACAGGGTCTCCAGAAATTTCTGAGGGTCTTGTTAAGTTGCTGAGACTGGCCTAGAACTTGTGATCCTCCTGCCTCAGCCTCCTGAGTCATTAGGATTACAGGTGTGCTCCTACCACACCTGGCTGTGTTTGATTTTCTGAGGAACTGACAAACTGTTTTTTCATAGCAGCTGCACAATTTTGTATTCCCACTGCAATGTACAAGGATTCCAGTTTTTCTCTATTATGTCTAAAAATTGTTATTTTCCATTAAAAAAAGAAAAACAGTTATAGCTGGACACAGTGGCACATGCCTGTAATCCCAGTGGGTTGACAGGCTGAGGCAAAAGGATCACAAGTTCAAAGCCAGCCTCATCAGCTCAGCAAGGCCTTCAGCAATTTAGCAATAAAATATTTTGTTTCCAAAATAAAAAAAAAGCAAAAAGGGGACTGTGGCTCAGTGGTAGAGCTCTTGCCAAGCATGTGTGAGGCCCTGGGTTTGATCATCACCACTGCATAAAAATAAATAAATAAAGTAAAGGTTTTGTGTCCATCTACAACTAAAAAATCCCCCCAAACCAAAAAGGACAGGGAATGTGGCTCAGTGGTTAAGTAATCCTAGTTCAATTCCCAGTACCAAAGTGAACAAACAAAAACCAATTATAGTTACCCTAGTAGATGTAAAGTAGTATCTCATTGACTGATGATATTGAATATCCTTTCATATGCATATCTTACTTGGAGAGATGTCTATTAAAGTCCTTTGTTCATTTTTAAATTGGTTTAGTTTCTTTGTCGTTGTCCTTATTGTTGAGTTGTAGGAGTTCTAAATATTAATCCCTCAACAAATATGTAATTTTCAAGTATTTCCTCCCATTCTGTGTATTGCTTTTTCATTCTATCAGTCTTATCTGCAGGGAAAAGCCTATCCTAAAACTCAATAGTATACTAACATTCTGCTCTTACAGTTTGCCCCTGTCCCTTTATATTATTATTGTTAAATTTTATATCTTTATACGGCATGTGCCCATTAACAGATTTATAATTATTGTTTTGCATTTGCTTTTTTAATCATAAGAGAAAAAAAGCCTTACAAACCAAAAGTTTAAAATTTACCTATTTTTTAATGTGGTACATATATACACAATGGAATATTACTCAGACATAAAAAAGAATGAAATTATGGCAGTTGCCAGTAAATGGTTGGAACTGGAGACTTATCATGCCAAGTGAAATAAGCCAGTCCCAAAAAACCAAAGGCCAAATATTTTCTCTGATATGCGGATGCTAACTCACAATAAGGGTAGGGTGGAATACAAGTTCATTGGATTAGACAAAGGATAATGAAGGAAAGGGAGGGGGATGGAAACAGGAAAAACAGTAGAATAAAATGGACTTAACTTTCCTCTGTTCATATATGAATACATGACCAGTGGAAATCCACATCATGAACAACTGCAAGAATGGGAAGTGATACTCTATATATGTATAATATATCAAAGTACATCACATTCTACTGTCATGAAAAACTAAAAAGAACAAATAAAAGGTGAATTGAAAAAATTATCTGTTTTTGGAAAACCAGTGTTTTTTTCTTCTTCATATGACTTTGAGTTACTTTCTAGAGTTCTTTCATTTATTCAGTTGAGAAATCCTTCAATATATCTTATAGCACAGGTCTAATAATAATTGACTCCCTTACCTTTTGTTTATATGGGAATTTCTTCTTTATTTTTTAAATTTTTTTGTAGTTGTAGATTGACACAATGGACTTTTATTTTATTTATTTTTATGTGGTGCTGAAGATCAAACCCAGTGCCTCACATGTGCTAGGCAAGTGCTCTACCACTGAGCTATATCCCCAATCCCTCTTCTTTATTCTTGAGGGCTAGTTTTGCCAGATACAGAATTCCTGGTTGACAGAGGGTTTTCCCTATTTGATTGTTTATTTATTTATTTATTTTTTTACTTTTGGTACTTTAAATATTTAGTCATCCCACTTTTCTTCTTTCTTCCAAGGCTTCTACTGAGAAATCAATTTTATCATATTGAGGATCCTTTGTATGTAGCAAGTCACTTCTCATTGCTCCTTTTTTTTTAAAAAAGTATTTCATGGATGTTTATTTATTTATTTATTTATTTATTTATTTACTTATATGCAGTGCTGAGAATTGAACCCAGGGTCTTTCACATGCTAGGCAAGTGCTCTACCATTGAGCCACAACCCCAGCCCCTCATTGCTACTTTTAACATTCTTTCTTTGTTTTCCATCAGTTTGATTATAATGTTTTCCAGTGTGTATCCCTTTGAGTTAACCCTGCTTGGAGATATTTTTGAGTTTCTTGTATGTATAGATTCATGTATTTCATTAAATTTGGGAACTTTTCCAGCCATTAGGTCTTCACATATCCTTTGTAACCCTTTTTCTTTCTGTTCTGGAATTTTCATGATGTGGATGTTGGTTTGCTTGATGTTTTCCCACAGGTCTCTTAGGTTCTGTCATTTTTCTACATTCTTTTTTTCTTTCTGCTTCTTAGACTTGATCATTTCAATTGTCCTATCTTCTAGTTTGCTAGTTCTTTCTGCTGCCTGCTCACATATGCTGGTGAGCCACTCTGGTCAATTTTTCATTTAAGTTACTTTACTTTTCAACTCCAGAATTCGAGTACTTGGTTTCTATAATTTCTATCTCTATCAATATTTCCATTTTGTTCATACATTGTTTTCCTGGTTTCCTTTAGTTCTTTATTCATGATTTTCTTAAGTCCTATAAGCAAAAAAGATATATGCCTTATAGTTGTACATATTAGTGGGGCTCATTTTGACATTCATAAGTGCATTTAACATAATTTGCTCCCATTTGAATCCCCAATCCCCACTACTTCCCCTTTTCTTCTCCCTCTCCCTGGTCCTCTTCTCTACTCTACTGGTTTCTAATAGTTTTCCTTCTATTTTATTTTATTTTATTTATTAAATAATTTATTTTATTTATTTTGATACTGGGAATTGAACCCAGGGGCACGTAAACACTGAGCCATATACCCAGCCATTTTTAAAATGTTTTATTTGAAGACAGGTTCTTGCTAAGTTGCTGAGGCCTCATTAAGTTACTGAGGCTGGCTTTGAACTTGTAATTTTTCTGCCTCAGCCTCCCAAACCACAGGGATGAGAGGTGTGTGCCATCATGCTTAGAATGTATTGTTTTTAAATTGGTACATTACAGTTATCTTTAATCATATTTAGATTTAAAGTTTTGCCTAATAAGTCCAGTGTCTTAACCTCCTCAGAGATGCCTCCTGTTATTTTTTTTTCTCTGAGTGAGCCATTCTTTCCAGTTAGCTACTGGTTTTTCATCTTCTAATGATTTAGAACAAAGCCTACTGCTTCTCTGCCATGAGTGACAGAGTTGGGCACCTTGAGTCATTTGTTTGTGTAATTCCCAAATAGGTTAGAAAAAAACAAATGCAAAAAATTTCAAATCAGTCTATTTTGCTCCCTCTGGAACCAGACACCAGGGCCCTACACAGGCAATGTGGGCTGCTGTCTTTTGGTTCTGCTACTGAGCTAGGGACAGGGTGAAGAAAGGAGCAAGTAAAACGACACAAAGCTTTTCTACCATTTTAGAGTTGGCTTGTTCTTGAGTCAGCTGTAAACCTTTTACTGTTTCCCAGGATCCTGGCAAAATTAGTTCTGACAGTTTCTGCTTGTTTTTAAATGCTTCTGTGGAAGGATGGAAATTTGGAGCTGACTATTCTGCCATTTTGCTGTCACTCCTTACCACATGGTATTTTTAAAAATTAAGATTCTGTATATTTTCAGAGGCACTACCATCTCTGGGGAAGAATAGTGTTAAGCCTGGTGTTTTGTTAAACTTGTTTAACATGTTACTAAGATAATAAGTGTCATGGGGTATTCTATTGAATTTTGCTGTAGGCTCCTATCACATTTTTGCTAAGAAGCTGCAAAGTGAGAAACTTCTAATTAGGGTGTCAGTTTAGATTTATACCCAACAAATTTTCACTTCTTATCCCCTTAATACTTCCCTTACATAAAGATACATACTGAGTTATTAATGAATTAATTCTCAGATTACTTTGTGTTAAGAGAACTAACTAGGTATAGCAGAGACTGCAGTTACCTCGTAGTATACATTCTCCCTTTCCTTGTTCTATCAGAATCCTGAGTTTTAGCTCGACATATTGCTGTGCAACGAAAGCACAATATTTCCTGGATTCTCTTGCAACTAGGTATAGTCATATAACTAAGTTCTAGGCAGAGGTAGAAGGACAAGTGTTGAGTGAGGTTTGTATAGAGTATCCTTAAAGGGAGGAGCATGCTCTTGTTCAGTGTCTTCTGTCTTCTTGGAGTATGGGTATAATGGCTAAAGCCCAGCAGCAGTATTAGATCAAGAGATAGCCTTGGGAATGGAAAACACTTCTGGCAATGCAATAAAATAGCACTAGAGCCTCCGGCAGCATACAGCTACCATTCCGGGCTTGGATTGCATACTTATGTACTTCTTGAAAGTGAGAGAGAAATGAGTCTGTTATTTTCTTCTGAACTTAATTGTAACTTAGACACCAGGCCCTGAGTTCCACTTGGAACTTAAATGTGACACACAGGGATGTTTGTTTTTCCCCATAGTTTTTATTGTTGCTTTATAGTTGTACATAAGGATGTGATTTGTTGTTATATATTCATACATGCACACAATATAACAGTATAATTTGGCTGACATCATTTCCCCTTTCCCCATTCCCCCTGGTCTTTTTCTTCTACTGGTCTCACACAGGGCTGTTTTGAGGACCCAATACAGATGTTCATACTTACTATGGATATGACACTACTTGGGATTCTCTGGGATGCCAAAAAGTAGGCAGTATAGGTTCAGAGAAAGGGTTTAAGGGAAGGGTTCAGATTAAAATGGTACTGTAAATTTATTTGTTGACACTTTGGGGCACCTGACAACTACCTACACGTTAAATGAAAAGAATCACAGAATTCAGAAGCATTTGTACTCATGGCTATGACTTATTACAGTGAAAGGAGACAGCAGAATCAGCAGGGGGAAAAGACATAATGAAGGGAATCTGGAAGTGTCTAGGAGTGGGCTTCCAAAGTTCTTTCTTAGGGGATTGAGAGTGAGGTTGAACAGAGCAAACTACTTCTTCCAGCAATTAATTACAACAACATCCTCAGTGTTTCTCTTTAGGGAAGCTTGCTTAGGACTCAGGCTTTCTTATTGGAAGCTTCATAAGCACTCTTACTGAAACTTCTGATATCCAGAAAGAAAGCAGATGTTCATGCTGGTGCAGTGTGGTGCACACTTGTAATCCCAGCAAATTGGGAAGCTGAGGCAGGAGGATTCAAGGTTCAAGGCCAGCCTCAACAACTTAGTGAGACCCTGCCTCAAAAAAGGGCTGTGGTATAGTTTGTGGTAAAGCCCTGGATTCAATCCCCACTGTCCTCCCCTAAAAGAGAAAGCAGGTGTTCACTATAAGTCAAATGTATATGAACAGTCTAGTCAGGCCATTATAGCAAAATTAACAGTGTTCTAGATACACAAACCAACCTTATCAACTGTGTGCATAGGATATATCTCACAGGCCAGGTATCCAGGCGCTGTTGCAAGGATTAGTCATATAAGCAGGCCTCCCTAGAATTAGTAACACATGGCCTGTTATACTAACTTTTTCCTTTAGAGTAACGTGTGCTGTCAACTGCTTATTAGCTTTTTGTGTTCTTGAGGCTTCCTTAGGTTTATATCCACACCTAATTTATTGTATTTATTTTATTTATTGTTTTGGTATTGGGGGTTGAACCTAGGGTCTCTAAATTGCTGAGGCTGACATTGAATTTGTGATCTTCCTGCCTTGGCCTCCCAAGTTGCTGAATTATAAGCATTTGCCACCGTGCCCAGCACACTCCTATATTTTTTAATCATTACCTTCTTAGATTTATTAATTTTAGTTTTGCAGTAATCACAATTAAAATGGACTTTCTACTTATGACATACAGTTTTATGAATTTTAACATATGTTTAGATAGGTAACTACTACCGCATCCAAGATGAAGGCTACTTTCATGCTATCAATTCACTCAAGCAATTGCTGTAGTTTTTTTTTCTTTTCAAGTATGTTATATAAATGGAATCATACAGTATAGCATAAGGCTTTTGAGACTCACCTTGTTGCATCCATCTATCCAATAGGTCATTTTTATTGTAGTGTGAGATTGCACCTTATGGATATAGCATTGTTTATTTATCCATTTGCCAGTTGAAAAATATTAGAGTTGTTTACAGTTTTTGGTGATTATGAATTGGGCTGCTATAAACACTATTGTATAAGTTTTTTTTTGTGTGAATGTAAGTTTTAATTTTTCTGTGGTGAATTATGAGGAATTGGATTGCTGGATTATAGAGTAAATGTGCTTAATTTTATAAGAAAACAGTCAAACTTTTCTAGAACAGTTGTACATTTCATCAAGCACATGTGAGAGTTCCTGTTGCTCCACATTTTTTTTCCCAGCACCTGGTATTGTCAAGGTTTTTCATTCATTCATTATTCCTGTATTGGATCTTCTGACTCATGAATCTATCTTTTCATTTACTTAGGACTTCTTTAATTCATTTCAGCAGTGTTTTCTAGTTTTAAACACACAGGTCTTGCACATATTTGATGGTATGTGTTTAACATTTGTGATGGTGGTGTTATAATTGGTATTATTTTTATAATTTCAATTTCCAGTAGTTCATTGCTATTATATAGAAATACAATCAATATTTTTTTTTGCATAAGGATCTTGTATCCTGTAACTTGGCAAAGTCAGTTTTTAGTTTTAGTAGGTTTTGCTTATTCTATCAGATTTATACATAGTTACATCATATGTGAATAAAGACAGTTTTACTTTTTTCTTTCTAATCTGAATGTCTTTTTTTCCCTTGCCTAATTGCACTGGATACAACCTTAGTACAGTGTTGTCTTAGAACTGGTTTGGGAAGTCTGTCTTGTTTCTGATTTTAGAGGAAAGCCCTCAGTGTGTGTTTCACCATTAATGTTATACATGCCCATCATCAAGTTGAGGAAGTCCCCTTCTCCTTCTATTCTGCTGAGTGTCTTTCAGGAATGGATATTGCAATTTCTCAAGCGTATCTCCTTCTATTGTTTTTGTTTCGCAGGGTAGAGATTAACCGTGTTATGCAGGTGCTCTACCACTGAGTTACGCCTCCATATCCTTCTGCTTCTGTTGAGATAATTATACAATTTTTCTTTTTTATTTTGTTAACATTGTATATTATACTAATTTTTGGAATAACAAACCAACCCTGGATTCCTGGGATTAAATCCCACTTGATTTTAATATATTGTTAGAATGATTTACTCAAGTTTTATTTGGATTTTTGCATTTATGTTTATGCATGACATTGGTCTGTAGTTTTCCTGTCATGTCTTTGTCTGTTTTAGTGTCAGGGTAACACTAGCTTTTTTTGGATCAGTTTCATTTGATTGATTATTCTCCTTACTATAGGTTATAGTTCCTTTTTGCATGCCTTCTACTCTTCAATTGGATTCCAGATGCTACAAGTTTTACTTTGTTAGGTGCTAGACATTTTTGTATACCATAAATTGTCTTGAATTTTATTCCTAGCTGCAATTAATTTCCTTTGAAATAGTTTAATTATTTGGGGTCTTGCTTTTATGTTGGGTTACGCAGGTCTAGAACAGTCCTCAGTCTAGGGTCAATTATTCCCACTGCTGAGGCAAGACCATCTTGACTATTCTACCCAATGCCCTATGTGTTGTGAGTTTTTCCAATTTGATTGGTAAGGACAGGCAGTCTTCTGAGACCTTCGTGATTGTCATGAAGTATTCTCTCTAATCCTTTCAGTTAGAATGTTTTTTCCCCTTATCTGCATATGATAATCTCTCCTGAATACCTGAGGGAGAGATTTTCTATGTATCTCCAGGATATTCTCTCTGTGCAGGTCTATTTTCTGGTACTCTCACCTTTGAATTTTAACTGCCTTTGTATCTAGACTCTCAACTTTCTCAATTAGAGAGGTCTGCCAGAATTTGCCTCTGTTCCCCCTCTTTTTTCTTTGGGCTGAAAAGTCTCTCAAGGCAGTAAGATGGGCAACCAGGGCTCAACTCATATTTTCTCATCCCTCAGGGACCACTGTCCTTTATTTCCTAATTACCACAATCTTGCAAACCATTATTTTATGTATTTTTGTTGTTGCTGCTTATTTTTATTTATCCTAGGCATGAGGATAAATCCAGTCCCTATTTCTGTCTTATCTGAAAATAGAAACTTTAATTCTATAAAAGAGTTTGGATCTCTCTTCTTTTTCATACACATACACATTGTCTTTTGATATTTATCTTTTTTTGTGCTGTGGCCTTGTGTGTATGTATATGTGTCTTTATGTAGAATGTGTGTTTAAGCATGTTTCTATACACACTGCCGCATGCCTAAAACATGCCTACCATGGATTTTCTTTTTCTAGTCTAGGACTCTGTTGGCTGCTGTACATTTTTGCTGCTGAGAGAGCTGGGAAAAGAAAAGATTGCATTGATTCATTAATAGAGTAGGCTATGAATGTGCCAGAGTGATTCTCAGTAGTATGAATAAGAGAATTGTCTATTTTCAGTGACATGTTGTGCAGATTCGTTATGGTAGCACTGAAGAGAGACACAGACAAGATGGTAAAACTGCAGTGATTTTTATCCATTGCAGGGAAATCTGGTAAAGAATAGAGTTCTGATGTGGCAGATGAAGTCCTCCTAGTCCAGTCAGGAAAAAAGAAGTAGGTAGTTCAGTAGGAGACAACTGTTAACTAAGGCATTGAAAGAGCTGAGAAGTCACATAGAGTGTTGAAACAACTTAGAGAGGAACAACAACAGACAGCCACTTTCACCCTCCCAGCTAACACAAGGAGAAGGTAGTAGTATTTATTACCAGAGCCCAGGAATGAGGTCACCTGGCAGGGACCGGAACCATGATGAAGGCTGTATGGTGAGATATGGGATTTATAGAAAGGGCTCTGTGGTGGGAGCTTCAGCCATGGAGAATGAGAGGGAGGGAAAGAGAAGAGGAAGAAGGAGGAGAGGGAAAGGGAAAGATATAACAGCCTTGATCTCTCCCTTCTTCCCACTCTCTAGTCTCTCACCTGTGCCTCTCATGGGATGAATCTAATCTGAAGCTACTTGGAAGGGCATGTAGAAATGTAGTTTGCAGGAATTTCCCTGTCCCTTCATCCCTTCCCCTCTGCAACATGTAGCAGAGTAAGACAGTGTACAAAGTACATCTGAGTGCACTTAGGCCCAAGACTGGCATGAAGGTCTGTCCTCAAACTGAGTGCCTATTGTAGGGTGCAGTATATCCAATATTGGGGCACAGCCCAGAATAGAGGGGAAATGTTGTATGATCAGGGTCAAGAATAATCCATATCCCTATCAGCAAATTCTTCTAGAAAGGAAATCAGGTGCTGAGGCACAAGCTGAAGATGCTATGGGAATATATGCTAAAGGGTAAGATGAGGTAATTATAATATACATTTGTTCATGTTTAAAAGATCTAGCATATGCTTTCGAAACTTCACATAGACTATTTTGTAAGCTTACCCATTAGTGCTATTTTATTGAGTTCATATGTATTTGGGGAGAGGGGAGTGGTTGTATATAGGAGGGAAGGACCCTTTTTATAGTATAGCAAATATTGTAATTTAATGCTTATCATTAATCTTTGTAAGTAAATTGGTATTTCTGTAACAATGTCTTTTTTCACAGTGATCTCACCAGAGATACCCTGGCAGTCTCAGGCCCCTTATGGATGAGTTCAGCCAGGGAAACTATGCCTGGGGAAGGTACTAATCTCTTTGAATCAGTGTTGTTTGTCTTTATAGTGATGTTTCTTCAATTCCTTACAATTCAAGCAGTGCTTGAAAAATTCCTTATTAGACTTGGGTTTCTGTAAAAGACATTTCCGTGGGAGTAGGGCAACCAAACTGCTGCTGGGTTCTCATTCCCTCCTATTGGTATGGAAGGCCTGGCTGAGCCAGAGATGCAAGATCATAGTGGGGTTGGAGCATTTTTTTCCACCTCAAAAGGGCAAATGGATAGCAAGTATTGATGTATTACAAGACCATACAAGTTAATGAGAACAAGTGCTGTCTTTAATGGGAATTACGACTCAAGTGAGAATTACTTGTTTCAAACTGATCAGAATCCTGAACTGGCTATTAATACTATAGGAATTTCTAAACTTTCTATGTATGTCTGATAAACAAAGTGTTTAGTGCATTACTACTTACTATATTATAATTTACTTGTTATAGTTTTTAAGTATTTCAAATATCCAGTCCTTGTGGGAAAAGATTTTATATGATATATAAGTACACTTGAAAAACTAGTAAATAGACATCTGGTTTTAGCTCTGAGATGTCATGCATGCAGTTTTTATTCTTCAAACAAGAAAAGGCTGGACAAATAGCAAATTAATGACTTTTGTTGAACCCAAAAGAAAACGAGTTTTCAGGCAAACAACTGACCCCAAATCATAGGAGAGAGAGGGGAAATCTTAAGGAGAATCAGGACCTGAGCATTTGCTTGCCTGGGACAAACACTGCTGAATGGCACATACTCCAGTAAGAAGATTAAGCTAGAAAATTTTAACAATTTGTCAAAAATTGGGCGGTCATAGGTATAGGGGGTTCTCACCCTCTTGCAGGCTTTTCTTCCAGGATTTCTACCACGAAGAATCCTGACAAAGTTTACTCCATATGGTGACTGGGGTAGGAGAAAAATAGCCACTGCCAAATCTGCCCAGAAATCACTCCCAGTCCCCCTAAGGAACAAAAGTTTTAATCTGTAGGAAGAAGGATAACCAAAACCAAGGGCGCTGGGGGACATTGTATGTGGGATGGGACAATAGGAAAAACAAAGAAGCTCTACTCTTACAGAGGGATAGGAATTACCTGCTAGGCCTAGCATAGCTCATGCAGGAGGAACAAGACCCAGGTTCACAGTGTCTGCCTGATATTGAGCATCAATTGGAACATCAGGGAATGTGCCTACCTTCTACTTCTCCACTACTGAGCTAACAGGCATCAAGCAAAAACTGTAATGGAATATAGCTTGGAGAGCTACAGGAGAGAGATGGGCAACAGTGAAAAAATTCAGAGCCATTGGAGAGACTCAGAGCCAAGTGAGGAGAAAACATTGAGAAAAACCTTGCAGCAAATTACTGTACTTCATAACAAGAAGGTACCACTAGAGGAATTTGAAGGCTTTTGTGACCTGAATGTAACCATAGAAACAAAAACCTTCAAACCCAGCCTACCTCCTAATTATATTGTCACAAACAAAAAAGAAATCTTGAACAAAAAAAGAAATGTTGAAATAGTCTTTAAGGCTTTATGACGTGTGTGTAGAACTTAATAATATATTGTTTAGTCTTGCCTATTTTTGCCCTTCTGAAGTCTTTTTTGCAATATTTTGAGCCAGGGTCTTGCTATGTTGCCCAGGCTGTCCCTGAACTCCTGGGCCCAGAACATCTTCCTGCCTCAGCCTCCTCTGTAGCTGGGAATACAGGCATATACTACCATGCCTGGCTTTTTTTCATATATGTATTTATAATTTTTTTTGAATAGGTAATACATTTACATCGTCCACATATAAAAGGAAATTTAAGAGGAACGTAGTGAAAATGGATACTCCTTTCCATTTCTCCTTGACATTATATTTAATGTTTGTTGTTCTGTTGTTTGTTTATATAAATATAAGCAAATATAAATACATGTGCTAATGCCCACCTTTTCTCTCACAAAAGATAGTGTGCCATGGGTTCTGTACTGTACCGTGTGTGTGTGTGTGTGTGTGTGTGTGTGTGTGTGTGTGATTTAAGTTGTCCAGTTAGTGCAAGTAGTTATTTCTCATTCTTTTCTTTTATAGCTGCACAATGATCTGTTGTGTGGACATGCCATACTTTTAGTCCGTTGTTGCTAGGTGGAAGGGTTTCTAGTCTTATGGTAATCAAATAGTACTGCAGCAGATAACCTTGAACATCTACATATACTGATATATCTGTGGGATAGATTCTTAGATATGGGATTGCTGGATTAAATGGCAAACACATTTGTAATTTTGGAGGTTATGGCTTGATTCTTCTCACTAGAGATTATATAATTTTTTATTTTCACCTTCAGTGAATAAAGGTGCCTGTTTTCCCATGGTCTTGCCAGTGGGTATATTGACAAACTTGGATTTTTGTCAGTGTGAGAGAATGGTATTTCAGAGTTGTTTGAATTTGCTTCTCTTACAAATAATGAGTATCTTTTAAAAAGTTTGTCTCCTTCATATTTTTCAGTGAATTGCCTACTTAGTTTTTTTTTCTGGTTTTTTCCTATGATCTTGACCCTTTCTTGAATCTAAAACTTTTTGTACATTAGGGAGGTTAGCCTTTTATCTGTGATAAGTTGCAAATATTTTTTTCAGTTTGTCATTTGTTTTTGCTTTGCTTATATATTTCCCCTCTTTGTTGCTATCCAGTAGTTGAAATGTTCCATTTTTTTAAAAGAGATGTTTGGACTTCATGACTAGAAAGGTATTCCCCAAATGACTACTACGTGTCCCAACACCATATAGATCCCACTGATTTGGTATAATTTCTCTATCATATAAGAAATACTTGCATGTATCTATAGACTTTCCATTCTGCTCCTTGTTATGTCTCTGTGAATTAATACTGCAGTACCAATCACTAAGGCTCTTAGAATATATTTTTAAATCTGGTAGGGTAGAGTCCTCTCATTACTCTTTTGTTCTTTATTTTCCTGGTGGTCTTGTTGGTTTGAATTGGCATGTGACTCTAAAATCTCCTTGTCTAGTTGCTGCCAAATGTGTAGTGGTGCTTTTATTAGGATAGTATTTAATTTATGGGTGAACATGGAAAAAATCATTTTTATGGTCTTGATTTTTCCTGATTCAAGGACCTCCTATGCTACCTTTCCATTGGTTCAAACCTTTTGTTTTCTTCTGGAGGGTTCTTGAGTATTCCTCAAGTTTGGCACATTCTTTAATTTTATCCTTACATATTTTGTATTTTTGTTACATATACATAAATATTTTCTTTACTTTGGTTTATTTAAATTTTATTAGTATTATAAGTGAGATCTTTGCATCCATGATCTTTTTTTTTCAGTTGTAGGTGGACACAATGCCTTAGTTTATTTGTTTGTTTGCTTATTTATTTATTTATTTTTATGTGGTGCTGAGGATCAAACCCAGTGCCTCACACATGCTAGGCAAGTGCTTCACCACTAAGCCAAAACCCCAGCCTCATTATATATATTTTTTAAAGTTTAATTTTTTTTTAGTTGTCGATGAACCTTTATTTTATTCATTTATATGTGGTGCTGAGAATCAAACCAAGTGCTTCACACATGCTAGGCAACTGCTCTACCACTAAGCCACAACCCCAGCCCGCCCCCCCCCATTATGTCTTTAAACTATAGTTGTTCTGGATTTTCTTTCTTTTAAAAAAAATTTGGGCTGGGCATGTAGCTCATGGGTAAAGTGCTTGGCTAGCATGTACGAGGTCCATCCTGGGTTCTAATCCCCAGCACTGCAGTCAATCAATTAATAAACAAGCAAGCAAAAAATTAAATTCTAATTTGGATTTCTAGCATAAATGTTGGTAATGCCGTGTTGATCGTAAGTCCCTAAAAGGAGGGAAGTGTTTTTTGACATTGGTTCTGTGGAGGCTGACTGAGCATGGACCAAAACTTAAAACCTAAGAGTTAGCAGCTTGGTCACTGAATAATTATGTTGGTTAAATATTGAATGGCAAGTGTCAGTATTTGGGTAAGGCCAAACCAAAATATTACCAACTTTGAATGAAACTCTGAATTAAATAAATCTGAAATTTTATTCAGAGATATATGATTATTAATAATACTATAGTTTTCATTAAAAGTGTCAATAGTCATTTTAAAAGTTTCATGTTTACAGAGCAAGACAATTTCTTCGCACCATCAGCCACTAGAGATTGCATGTGAATTTGTTAGATTCCCTGCATTTAAGAAATCAGATGCAATTCTAAAAGTTGATTTTGTAATAAATGCTAATGCACCAAACAATTCTACAAAGATTAGAATTTTGGTATAATATGATATGCATTATTTTATCTTATAGTTACTTAAATTTTTAGATATTTGTTGTCCTAACTGGATATATTATTTCTCTTTATATTCTTTAACTATTAATTTATTTTTTATATTGTTGTAAGAAGCCATGTTTATTGAGGCATAATTTACATATAATAAAATTTATTCCTTTAAAATATATAGTTCAGTAAGTTTTCACACCGTGTACACTTATCTAACTAAAACCACGATGTGAAGATACAGAATATTTCTATCCCTTCCCGTGAAAAATCCTCATGCACTTTTGCAGAAGATGCCTCTGCTACTCATGAGCTCGTGGCAGTTCAAGTACTGATCTATTTAACATTTTTATAATTTTGTCTTTTTTTTAGAAATTCAAGTAAACTAGGTAGGTATCCTTGTGTTTCTGACTTCTTTTCACTTCGCATAATGCTTTTGAGATTCCTTCATCCATGTTGTCTATACAAGTAGTGTGTTCCTTTTTTGTTGCTGAGTCGTATTCCACTACATGAATGTTTCACAGTTTACTTACACATTCACCATTTGTTGAACATTTTGGTTGTTTTTACATTTGTGGTATTATAAATAAAGCTGCGATGAACATTTGCCTACGCATCTTTGTGTGGGCATGTATTTTCATTTCTGTTGGATAAATATCCAAGAGTGAGATTTCTGGGTTGCATGGTAAGTGTATGTTTAACTTTATAAAAACCTGGCAACCTTTTTCAAAGGGTCTAAACACTTTTTTTTAAATTCCCAGTAACAATGTATAAGATTTTCAATTGCTCCACATCCTTAACCAATGTTTATTACTTTCAGCCATTCTAGTGTAAAGTAATATCTTATTGTTTTAATTTTGTATTTCCTTTTTAGCTATTTTCATTGGACCTTTTCATGCGTATTTGTCATTGGATATATTCTTTGATGAGGTCTGTTTATTTTTTTGCACATTTTTATTCTTTTGTCTTCGTTTCTGTGTATGCTTGGGGATTTGATCCCAGGCCTTCATGCATGCCAGGCAAGCACTTTTCCACCGAGCCGCATACCCAACCCTTGTCTTGTCTTTTTTTTAATATTTAATTTTTAGTTGTGGTTTGACACAATATTTTATTTGTTTATTTTTATGTGGGCCTGAGGATCGAACTCAGGGCCTTGCACATGCTAGGCGAGTGCTCTTCCGCTGAGCCCTATCTGCAGCTCCCCTTGTTTTGTCTTATTGTGTGTTTTATATTTTCTGGGTTCTTATTCTTTATCAGATAAGTGGTTTGTAATATTCTCTCCCTCTCTGTGGCTTGTCTTTTCATTTCCTTAGCAATTTCTTTTGAAAAGTAGAAGTTTTAAGTTTTGATAAAATCTATTTTTTTCCTATATGGTTCGTGCTCTTTGTGTCCACATTAATGCATTCTTAATGAGTTACTATTTTGTATGTAAACTGAACAGCTCTCATTCATTAATCATCATTCTATTCTTACAATAATAAAAATGAATATATCCCTCAAGAGATGGATATAATTTATGCATGTAAAACACAAGGCAATTTTCACTTCAAATTGGAAATACACTTAATAAATACAAATGACACATCTAATTTATATTACTTAGGTTGCTATGCTGTTCACATGTGATAATAATCTTTGCTTATCACATGGTCCTTTGTCACTAATGAATTAATGGATACCAAAAATGATATTCTGGGAGACATTCAGTTACTTTTGAATCCTGGAAATGATTTTTGCCTAAGTCAAACTTTGAGACATTCCTATTTCATATTGTTCAGTTTCTTGTGTGTTTATGTTGGTACTGTCTCTAAGTACAGATTTCAATCTGTGAAGAGACTTTGCTAAGCTCAATCATGATTTTCACAAGATTAAGTCATAGGTGGAATATCTGAATGTTTATTGACTTTTTTTTGTATAGGGGTATAGACCACACTCACAAGGATTGGTATGGGAGTGCTGTATACAAGGGGTTATTAAGAAATTAGGTTTATGAGGTCAGGAATCTAGCTTAGTGGTAGAGCATGTGCCTAGCATGTGCCAGGTCCTGGGTTTAATCCCCATCATTGCACAACCAAACAAAAGAATACAAAACCAAAACAACAACAACAGTAAGAGAAAGAAATATAAATTAGTTTTATGATCCCTTTGGGGCTAGTTCTTCCTCCTAGGAATTTGAGAATGGTTTGGATGAGATTTGTAGCCTTTAACATTCCTGTGTATTAGGATCACTATCATCCAGGCATTGGGACTTAAAACAATTCTGTAACTTTCCTTCATTCTAGCAGAATATTTGTGACACAGCTTTGTTGGTTGTTTAAATACAATTTCTGTTTTTCTCAGTTTTAATATTTGAGAGAGTGTACTATAGTGCTTGGTGCTAGGAATAGGAAATAAAGAAAAGGTTTCTGGGGCCCTGGGTTTGATCCTCAGTACCACATAAAAATAGGTGAATGAAATGGATATTGTGTCCAACTACAACTAAAAGATAAATATGAAAAAAAAAGAAATGGTTTCTTCCCCCAACAAATGACAGTCTGATTAGGGCACAGCTGAGTGTGGCTGAGTTAAGAATCAATCATGGAGATGAAATAGGAAACATTCAGTGAACAGACTGTGAGTGGGGCCCTCAATTGCCCTTTTAGGGCCTGATCCTCCATTAATTAAAAAAACAAATAAGTGTTGGCATTCGTGATGAGCAAAGGCTTGGGATGATTTAGGCTTGTCTGCAAATGACCTTGGTTTCCCATATTTTGTGTCTTTGAAAACAATAAAGATAATTGGGGGATGTTATAATCTGCTATGGTGGTTGTATGGAGTTGCCCCTGGGTATGCCTAGGGTATCAAAGATTGGCAGAAAAGGGGTCTGTGGTTTCTTTTCATCAAGAAGTCCCCCAAATACATTGCTTGTCATCTGTGCCAGCATAGGTGACCTATGTGGGTGAGGAGGTGGAAGAAGCAGTGTATCTGAGCCTCTCAATGAGATGCAGCTGGTTTTCCTGAATCCTTTCAGAAAACTAAGTAAATGTTGTCTTAAATGGAAACCTGTTTGTGTCTTCAGGAGTCTGGTTGCCAGCTTGACCCCATCACCATATCTGTTCTGCTGCCCTGATGCCTTGAACTGAAAGGTTAGCATAACAAACTAGGATTCTGTCAGGGATGAATGGGGGTCTGATCCAGGGTCAGGGCAACAATAAAGTGAGAAGAGTGAGGAATATCTGCCCTTGTGACAGTTGCCAAGAGTCCTGTCAGCAATTCTGGAGGTGATCTGGGGCAGAAGGGAGAACAGAACCAACTAAACCTTGGCAAGAGGTCTGAATGGAGCCAGAGGTTCTTTCTACTTGTATCAATATTTTTAAAGTTTTATTTTGATTAAAAAGCTTAACAGTACTTAATGTGGATATTTCTCGACTTGTAATAGGGTTACGATCTGATAAACCCATAAAGTGGAAAATATGTTGAATTCACCTAACTTACTGCACCAGCTTAGCTACACAGCTGAGCTGTTTCCCCTTGTGATCTGAGGGCTGACTGGGAGCTGGGGCCCACTGCTCCTGCCCAGCATGGGAGAGACAATTGTATTGCTAGCCTGGAAAAAGATCAAAATAGAAAATTCAAAGTACAGTTTCTATTGTATGTGTGTCACTTTCACACCACTATAAAGTCAAAAAAACTTAAGTCAAACCATAGTTTATTTGTTTGTGCCAAACAGTATTCCAAGCATTTTATAAATATCAACTCGTTAATTCCTTATAACAACTCAATACCATTTTCACTTTTTGATGAGAAAATTGAGGTATAGAGAAATCAAATGACTTTCCCAGGTCATCTGACTTACTAAATTGTGAAGCTGAGCTTTAAACCCAGGCAATGCGGCTTCAGATTCCCTGCTAGGAACCTTTCAATTCTAGTAGTTTCTTTTCCCCATTCTTCCTCATAGGAAATGAGTGGAATTAAGAGTTTTTAAAGTCATTATTGATGAATGAGTCAGAACACTCACGCAGGTTACAGCTGCACAGGGTTATATTATTGTGCAGTTCTACAGGAGCGTGAATCCCTTCTGCCTTGCTTAGGTGAGGGTAGTATCTACCATTTGGCTTGTTTCTCCATCCTACTACCAGATAAGGCTGGTGTTATGGTTGTAGGACCTTTAATCATTTCTGTTTACTCTCTTGCCTACTGAAACAACCCCCCTCCCAAATTCTTGGGCACAGAAGGCGTATTTTCTGTTCCTCTTGACATCCTTTGCAGAAGTCTCTTTTGCCTCTTCCTAGGATGCTTTAGGAGGAAACCATACAAGGTTTGCACTTGTGGCTTTCTCATGGGTTCAGAAATTGCCTTATGACAGTGTTTCTGGAAGAAATCTCATTGTTAGTACATAGGCTGCCCCACCCAGTCATTTTAGTACATAGCAAAGGAGGCAGATTGTTTTCTAAAAGAAAGCTCTTAATGCATTATTACTCCTTATATAAAGTCCTCCCGTTTTGTGTGGTGCTGATGGTATTTTATCCATCTTTCCTTTGTTAGGTGGCTAGATTAACTGTAGCTTTTTCATCATGATTTTCATTCCTTGCTATGAAGCAGTGATTTGGTTTCTGGGTCGGCATGGCAAAGCAGCCTAATGTTTTATCACAGCTGTCCAGCTCCTCATACTGCTAGCTGAACAGAGGCTGCGGAAATTGATTGAACAAGTTTTTTTTTTTTTTTAACTCATATTTTGTACCGAATGAAGCATGACATATCCCACTCTGTGACAGAAGCTGTGAGTGACAATTGGTTTCATGTGGTGGCCTAAGATGACAGAATTTTACCTGCTGACTAAAAATCTTCTGGAGGTTGTTCCTGTGCCTCTGCTTTCAGCCCACCACGGAACTTGCATAAGGCCTATAGTAAATTTCAGATCCAGTGTTACAATGACTTGCAAGCACTGAGGAGGAGTAATTTTGTCATATAAAGCTTTGCAGTTCTCAGATCACCTACTTAATGTTATTTTAAAGCACCCATCTCTCCTTTGATGACTTTCTTTATTATTCCAGTTCCTTATGTGTAACACTCAAGTGAAATATCATAAACAGGGTTGATGAAAGTCTTTCTTTGCTTCATGGAATAACCTTAGAATGATTCAGGTAACTGAGGTTTCAGAGGGAAACAGTACTTATTACTCTCTACTTTCTATTTTTCCTAAAATAACTTTATTAGATAGATTAATAAGTATTGTCATAGAAACAGTGCTTTTAAAGAAACTATTGATTACTACACTTACATTTATCAAAAATCCATAAACAGACAGGCTTTCTTCCTTATCAGGCAGACTTTAGTGGTTATTTAAACATTAAGCTAGTGACTATTCTAAAACATAATGAAACTCTAAGGCTTTGTGTTTATTTTGAAATCCATATTCATAGGCTACTTTTATGTAAAACATCTTTGCATTTTGGAGCAAAGTGCTAGTAAGGCTATTGTTGACCCTACTACCCAGTACTCCCCCCACCCTTCCAAAAAAGCAGAGGCAAATTTTTCTTAGAGCCCAAGATCATCAAAATAGTCTTTAAATTTATCAATCCTTGGACTACAATAGGAAACCCATCTTCCTTCTGGTCTCTGTACATTTAACAGTTCAAACCATGAAATTTTATGTTGATTGAGGATGTGGGAAGCAAAATGAAAAAAGATGCATCTTGCCAGCAATGCCAACTGCCTTCACTAACTGCATTTACCACAATGCATCATCATGTTTTTTTTCTTTATTTACTGGCTGCTCCTCCCTTCCCACACTAGATTGTAAGGTTGCTAAAGGCAAAGCCCTTGATTGACTAGTTCATGATTGCACAAATGGTGGATATATGAGTCTTCACAGCCTTTGGTGGATTGGTGGTAAAGCATGGCAGGGAGTGTCTTTTCTTAACTCTGGGGCTTCACTTTATTTTTTTTTTAATTTTAAAAAATATTTATTCTTAAGTTATAGGTGAACATAATATCTTCATTTTACATTTATGTGGTGCTGAGGGTGGAACCCGGGTCTTGCCTTTGCTAGGCGAGTGCTCTACTGCTAAGCCACAATCCCAACCCCTGTTTTTTGTTTTTTTGGGTTTTTTTTTAGTGTTGTGGATGGAACCCAGGGCCTCCCATACTCTAGGCAGATGGTTTATCACCATCTTTGGGCCTTCACTTTGGAAGCTGTGCTGTGTTTTGATAATTATAACTTAAAACCTGCAGCATCTGAAGATGACTCCACAGGAAATCAAATTTTCAGGCAAACTTACTTATTTCTTGGAAGCTTAATGGATAGTTGTTTTTTTTTTAAGACTCATTTACTTCTAGCTTTGGAAACCAGAGAAACCAGAGTCTGAGGGGTGTGCCAGGTGTTTTTTCCCCTCAGTCTCCTATTCTTTTGAAGCTCTAATTTCTATCCAGGGTAATATGACCAAGGGGAACTGTTTGCATCTTTGAAAATTCCACTCTTCTGCTTGGTGATTGGAGTAGAACAGTGGACATTACCAAAGTCTCTTTCTGTCAATTTTCATTAAGTGATTTAATTCTAGAAGTGGAAAGAACTTTATATATTGGAGCATATGAATCTAAACAGAGTATTCTCTTGAATTCTTTTAAGAATTATTTCTTGGGGCTGGGGTTGTGGCTCAGTGGCAGAGCGCTTGCCTAGCATCTGTGAGGCACTAGGTTCAATTCTCAGCACTGCATATAAAATAAACGGTCCATCAACAACGAAAAAATATTTTTAAAGAATTATGATTTATTGGAATTTTATAAGTTCAACTCCAAGATAAACTTGACTATGTCTTTACAGAGGACCACAAAGATAATTTCCATCATCATAAGAAGTATTTTTAAACCATTATTAATGTCACTGTATATGTTTGGACTAGAGGTGATCATTTTGTGAGAATACTGATTTGAAGTCCTTTGTTCAGTCCATTTATTCCAGGAAATGTCACCTTCAACATCCACTCATGTGATGATGTATCACTCTTTGGAGAAGTTTTGTTCTAGGAATCAAGATATAATCTTGGCAGTATAAATAGGTGGATGGTATATCAGAGCACTGATCATCTCCGAGATCCTCATGGTTTATTTGGAGGATAGGCTCCATCAGCTGAGAGCTCCATTTCTGCCTTTTCTCTGCCAGTGCTGGGAGGGTGGTCGTGGAGGTCAGAATTGCCAGATAGAGGAGGACAGCAAGGTGTGTGGGGGAGATTCTAAGGAGTGAATAAGACAAGTGTTTATGTGTGGGGACAGATGGTGGTAGAAAGTGAAACTGGAGAATTTGAAGATGCGGCATCTATATGGGCCTTGAATGCCATGGTAAGGAACTTAGATTTTGTTTTCCATGAATGATGAAGTCACTCAAGAATTTTAAGCATGGCTGTGGCATGGTTAGCTTCATTTGTGATTCAGAGAAATTCTTTTGGTGGCTGTTGGAGAATGGATGGTTAAGTTAAGAAGCAAGGGAGGATGGTTAAGAAATTATGGGGAAGTCCAGGCAGGAAACTTGAACCACTGTAATGATAGTGAAGAGAAGAGGGAATAACCTACAAAAATGCATGAGAAGTAGAGTTGCCAGGACTGGAAAAGAACAGGATGTAGGGCTGATGATGTGCTGCTCAGTGGTACCAAGTTTCTGTGCTTGAATCAAATAATTGTTTAAGTCCTTGAACCAGAGTTGCTTTCTGAGGAAAATCTTGTTTGTGATTTTAGAATCTCTCTTCAGCAGGCAATAATATGAAAATCAATTTTTAGTACAATAAATATTTTTATTAGAGCATTATAATTATACATAGTATTTTGGTTCACTTTGTTAAACAATACATGCAGGGAATTTGATTTCATTCCCCAATAGGTTCACACATACTAGGCAAGCACTCTACCACTGAGCCCCAGCCCCAGCCCCCCTTTATTTCATTTTATTTTTGAGAGAGAGAGAGAGAGAATTTTTAATATTTATTTTTTTAGTTCTCAGTGGACACAACATCTTTATTGTATGTGGTGCTAAGGATCGAACCCAGCATCTCGCGCATGCCACGTGAGTGTGTTACTGCTTGAGCCATATCTCCAGCCCCCCTTTATTTTTATTGGTATTCTCTACATATACATACAGGTAAAATTCTTTTGGTACATTTATATATGTATACAATATGCAGTTGTTTAATTCATTCAGTATTTTTACTCCTTTCCCTTCTTTCCTCCCTCCCTCTCATTCTTCTTCTACTCTATTGATCTTCACTTTATCTTTATGATATCCTATCTCCTCCTCTGCCACTGTCTTTCCCTTATTTTGTTCTAGCTTCTACGTATGAGATAAAATGTTTGCTCTTGATTTTCTGAGTCTGGCTTATTTCACTTAGCATGATTTTCTTTCTTTCTATCCATTCACCAGCAAATGCCATTATATCATTTTTCTTTATGGCTATATAAAACTCCATTGTGTATATATGACACAGTTTCTTGATCCATTCATCTATTGACAGGCCTCTGGGCTGGTTCCATAGTTTGGCTATTGTGAATTGTGCTGCTGTAAACATTGAAGTGGTTCTATCACTATAGTATGCTCATTTTAGATCTTTTGGATAAATCCTGAGGAGTGTATTTTTTTTTCACAACTGACATACTTGGAAGCTGTAGTTCATAGATCTTTTAAATTATCAGCCATTGAGGACCTTAGTAATAACCTATTATTTTTGTCGTCCATTCTGCTCTTTTTAGAAGCCTGTCTGAAAAGCTTGGTGTTTGAGAGAGGAATGTTCTTAATATTACTTGATAGTTCTTAAAAAAAAGGTTTAATCCAAAGTATCAGGAAATTGGACCATGTTATTTTGCCCTCCAATCTTTCATCCCTAGAATTGCCCTTAACAATCTAAGCTAACATTATGTCTCTCATTTTCTGTTATAGATTCTTAGACATGGAAGGCCCTCTCATTTTAGAGAAAAATACTATTAAGGCCTTTGGTGATCTTAGTGGCCCCTTTCTCCCACTTCCCACAAAAACCCTGAGATAGCTTCTTCTTAGACCTTAGGGCCAACAAAATAAATTTTTTGATTTATTAAAACTTAAACTAGAACAGGAGATCCATTCCAGTTCTAGTGTTTTCCATTTTGTTCTTGTCTACAAGAAACACAAAGTTTTAAGCTTATTTTCTTTATTTTCCCTGAGGCAACTTTTTTTTTATTATCTTGTCTTTTCTTCTGTTCTTTTATTTATTGGACTCATTGATGTTTTAACTGGATTTGTGTTTTTAATGTCTCTTGATAAGTTTGGTAAATATTTAAAGAACTTTATAAGTGAATGAAGATTTTAAATGACCCTACATCAGTATTTTTTGGGTTATTTAAGAAAAGGCCTACTCAAACATCCTTGCCCAGTCATTTTTTCCCAATAACTTCAAAACAGTTTACTGCACAAACATAAGGGAAATTAACAAAAGCAATGTTAGGGTAATTTTGTGGTATGACATGGATTTTTGATCAGTTAACCCCCTTGTGCAATTAATGTGATAATGTTTCTATTTTATGAGGCTTTGAGCAACTCTTGAGTATTCTGCAGGAATATATAATGTAATTGCAACTTTGCTTTGTATGACATAGTTCCCATCTGCAATGCTGATTATTTGCTCAAGAATGGGACACTCTTTTCCCAACTGTTGCATTATTTCTTTGGGAAAATGAAATTTGATTATTCTGGTGAATGCATCTTGGTGTAACTCATATGATCAAATGTTCAGGATGGAGAATTAGGGTATGTTTTTATGTTCTGTTTTTGTCCTGGGCAGAACCTTATCCATTTGGTGATAGTTTGGGTATTATTCAGAAGAACAAAAACAATTAAGAAAAGCTAAGTTATGATCAGAGTAGCTTCAAATAGGGTTTTTAAAGCCACTTAAGCAGTATTCAACTGTTTATATGAGACTCATCCTATTTTAATCTGTTTTTTTTTTTTTGGTGGTGGGATACTAGGGGTTGAATCCAGGGATGCTTAACCAGAGAGCCACATCCCCAGCCCTCTTTTTTATTAGGTATTTATTATTTTTCTTTTGAGATAGGGTCTCACTAAGTTGCTTAGGGTCTTACAGAGGTTGGCCTGGAACTTGCCATCCTCATAACTTAGGCTCCCAAGTTGGCTAGGATTACAGGTGTGCACCATGGCGCCCAGCTAGAGTCTTCCCTTTTTGTATGAGTAAGAATTCATTAGATCTCTGATTTGCCAATTGTTATGGTCCATATTTTGAATCAGAAGATTCCATGCCTTTGTGATAGGCTTGGAGTCTGCACAGTTCTATAGTGTTTAGGGGGTGGTGTGAGTCAGTGGGGGAGTTCTGGAACACATCTGACCAAGGGAATCCCCCTCCCCTGCCATGCTTTGGTAGCATCTGTTTCTGTCATAGCACCTTGTGCCATATGCTAGAGCTTCTGGTCTTGCTGAGGAGGATATTACCTGAGTCATCTCAGGGCTTGCAGCATCTACTGGCAAAAAAAAATCAGTGAAGGTTAATCAAAATAAGGCAGGCATCAGGGTTACCTTTCTTGGTTCATCAGTGTTTCTGTCTTAAATAAACTGTGATTTTTATTTATATGCACAAAATAAGCATAATTTTCCTAAATATTACTAGAAATCAGAGCTCTTTAATGTTTTACAGATGTTCAGTTTACCAGTTAAACCCCTTGGCAGTGCATAAGTTCATCTAAGTCTGTGCATCTGGGCTCTGGCTTAGGACCCAGAAGTCTTGGATCTGAATCACTGCTTCTCTCTTCAGTACTCATCTGTACTTCAGCAAACCACTTAATATCTCTAGATTTCAGCATCTTGATTTGCAAAACAGGATCAATATGTATACTGCCTACCTTAGAAGGTTTTTGCTAAGGATACAATTAGTAATGTGGGTGTAAAGGCTTCTCAAGATTGAAAAATCCAATTAATTATTTTGAGCTAAATAAGAAGAGAGGCACATTCATAAAAATTTCATTAGATGAAGAACTTAACCTTATACCAGTGGACTCATAATTTAATTTTGAGACCAATCACTCATAAGGTTGTTATTACAATACTGTGACTATATCCAGAAGCTTAACTATACTTGGGCCATTGTGGGAAAAGCTGTTTGGTTATAGTGACCTATAAATATACCAAATCAGTCAAATGGTTATTGAATGCCTACTATACACCTGGTACTTATGCTATTTGATGTGGGAAATATAAAAAAAAATCTTATTGCTAAGTCTGATCCTCAAGGAATTTATAGTCTAGTTAGGGAGATGGAATAATTTAAGAACTGAATTAATCTGTAATACAAATACTTATTCTTTTAAAAATTATATACAGGGTACTTGTTGAGAGAAATGATATATCCACATGAATAAGGGTAGACATTAGAGAGTTGACGGTAATCCTTGGAATGTAATGCAAGTAAAAAGGAATTTTGTGATGATCCAAGGTGGAATAATTGTATTTAGCACAATGTCAGGTACATAGTATATGCTTAGAAATATTAATTTGCTAGGTGAATGAATCTCTTTCAATAAGTTAATCTTCTAATTTGCCAGTTTTCTCTTCCACTGTGTCTAGTCTGCTACTGAACTTGAATATGAAGTAAAAATCCTAAAAACATGTTTTTTTTTCTTTTTTGCATTTTTCTATTGGTTCTTTCTAAAATCACAACCCTCCTTGCCACACTATTTTCCTTAATTCCCCACTCTGCTTTATTTTCTGTCATAGCACTTACCGTATACTAACATACCATGTAATCTACTTATTTTGTTTTTGTGTTTCTACCCTCTTTTTCTTCCTTTCTCCCATCTCCATATACATAAACACACCACACATACCTATATATACATACATACATATATACATACATTCAAGAAGAGCAGGAAATTTGTTTTGTTTACTGTTATATATATCTATACACTAGAACCTGCCTGGGACATAGTAGGAACTCAATAAATATTTGTTGAATGGATACTCAACAAATAAATGTGTAGATAATGATGAAACCCACCAGATTAGATTAGAGTAGAAATAGGATCCTTGTAGAGTCCAGTAGGAAATAAGATTTTTAGAGGGGGTCTCATTATGACCAGATTATACCAAGTAGCCTAGTGTTAAGGGGAGGTTTGGGATTTCATCATAGTAGGCACATAAATTATTTAAAATCTGAGTGAAAATATACCCCAACTTTACTTGTCATCTGGAATACATCAGGAATTAGCAAAAAGAACAAGTTGGAAGTATGTGAGTTTGAATCTTAGTTCTACAGTTTATCAGCTATGTGATCTTAGGCAAGTCATTTACTCTTGAAGATCCTGTTTTCTTGACTGTAAAGTGGTATTACTAATCCCTACCTCATAAAGTTGTGGTGAAAATTAAGAGATAATATAGTAAGTAAAATCCTTAGTACAAAGTGGGTGTTCAGTGTTTCTTAGACTGCCATGGTTGATTTGAAACTCTTGTTTCTTGACATACTAAAATGTAGTTTTTCTGTTTAGGGCAAAAACAAAACCAAAACCAAATGATATCAAGGGTAGAATATTGGGGTAGATTCACATAACTATGGTTTAAAAAAAGAGGTTTTTTTTTTTTTGGTTTTGTTTTGTTTTTGGTACTGGGGATTGAACTCGGGAGCACTCAACCACTGAGCCAAATCCGCAATCCTATTTTATATTTTTATTTAGAGATAGGGTCTCACTGAGTTGCTTAGCATCTCACTGTTGCTGAGGCTGGCTTTGAATTTGTGATCCTCCTGCCTCAGCCTCCCGAGCTGCTGAGATTACAGGAGTTAACCAAAAAATTTTTAAAAATGTTTAAGGAGATAGAAATGTTTAACTACCCTGACTTGACCATTACACAGTGTAAACATGTATCAAGTTATCACATGGTACCCTATACATTTTTACAATTGAGATAGTAATTAAAATATATAGTGAAAGAAAAAAATTACCATATCCAAGTAAAAATGAAAAGAAATATACTATATTTGTGTATTTCATAGTCATGGAAAACAAAAACACAGAAATAACCAGTGTCTTTTCACTTCTCTAAAATGGATTGAAACTTTGAGTTAATTACAGAAGAAAGGAAAAATCCCCTAATATTCAGTTACTAATTGTATGGTCTCTGAAAGTACCAAACCACAGGGAAGCTACTAGGTCCCAGGGGAGACTCAGTCTTTCTGAGTGTTCAGGTGTTCTTAGGTGTCCCCTTCTGGGCAGCATTCCCATATTGACATTTACCTGAGGCACTAATCTGACCACGAGTAGGGAAAAAAAAACCTTTCAACTCTTCCTCCTGTAAGGGTCAACCAAGAATCATTCTCCTAGAGAAGCCTTATGCCTTTTTTATATAATTGGTTGGAAAAAACGTTACCCTTTCTTGCTAGCTGAGCCTTGGGTAAGGGCTAATGCAAAAGTTTCGTTTTAGTATTTAGGACTAAACAAACATTTATTTCTCTTAACTGGTTTATTTCCTTTTATCAGATGATGAGAATTAAATGGCACACAATATTTCCCTTTTTGTTCAGTTGTCAAGAAACCCAGAACACTATGCAGTTCTTGATTACAATAACAGAAAGTCTGGGAGGACCAGAAATTTATTTCCTCCTTCTATATCCTTCAGTATTGTCAGTTTCTGTTTTAATTGGCCTGCTGTAGAGCACTTTAAAAGGTTTACAAAACAGCCAGAGTGTACCTGAGACTGATCCATATAATTTAGCTTTTAACTAATTTTACATTTCTCCTGATGTGATTCAAACATTTTGTAAATATATTGTGTCTAACAGTAGGGGAATGGTTGACTAAATTGTGGGGTATTTATATACTGTATTTACAGTTTAAATCCTAGTTTCCAAAGCAAATCTGTTACCTGAGCCCTTATATAAGATTTAGTACACAATATGCAACTGAACAGCATGTGCATTTTTTACTTTTAATGAAGTGATTGGATTAAGAGAAAATAGGGATATTGTAGGTTCAACCTTAAAACAAACAGGAGGATAGCACCATAGTTGTCATTACAGGAGCAAACTGTGTAACTGAACTGGAAAAATAGATGCTGTTGCAGTTGGATATTAAGGCCTGGGGCACAGGTGTTGCTGGCAGGCTGCAAGAAGCATGGCCCAGACTCTAGACATTGACATTGCTGGGTTAAAAGCTGTAATTGTCAGCAGTGTGGTGGCTGACCATCTCTCAGTGCTGGCTCATGTTTACCAGGTTCAGAGAGCCTGAACCTAAACTGAGTGCCAATTGATTCATTTATGATAAGAAATTTGATGGTTAAGCAGAGCAGGAAATAGGGTCAGGCTGAGCAGAGCATTTTCTTTTGTGTAGGTTAGCAGCTGGAGACTTAGCAGAAGGTTGCTTAAAGAGGAACACAGGCATTTGGTTATGTCTGCTCATACATAGATTGGGAAAGGCTGATGAGTCCATCTCCTTTCTGGGATGGTCTTATTCCCTCACTCCCATTTGGCCCAGGCCAGGTCCTGTATCCTCAGATGGATGGTCTCACCCTCTGACTTTTTGAGGTTTTCTTTCCTTCCTCTTTTTATTTTCCCAAAACTGGATATCACACAGTGGACTGGGTTTCCCTACGTGAAACTCGGGTACATTCCAGGTGAGTCACTTTGTGGTTTGTGAATTCTTAGACTCTTAAAAGCACATGAACTGCTGAGCACTGGGTTTACTCCCACAATTTGCCAGTCAAATCTAATGTCTGCCAATTTGGCTGGCTAGCACTAAGGAAAACCTTCATTTTCTTCCCTGTAAATCTGTGGGGCCCTTTCACTCTTCACTCCCCGATTTCAGGTACATTCCTCAGTGCATTTACTCATCCTATTTTTGAACGAGGTTCTTCCTGTCACATAGTCCTTCTTTCTGCCCAGTCATCTGTGCTTTCAATCTGTTTGTCTAAATGTAGAGGTGCCCAAGGGGCAGACCTTGCCCTGATATTTTTTCCTCTCTGATTTGTGGCTTTATATGTCATTTTTGCATGGCTGGCTTCAAGGTTTTATGTTGAGTCCAGTATGTATTCCTATAATACAATCCTGAAAGTCAGTAATTTAAAAAATTATTTTCATTTTTAAAAGAGATGGAGTCTCACTATGTTGCCCAGGCTGGCCTTATACTCTTCTGGGCTCAAGCAATTCTCCAGTCTCAGCCTTCTGAGTAGCTGGGACTACAGGTGCAGGCCACCATACATGGCTTTAAAATTAATTTTGACAAGACAATATATATATCATAGTATAGAAAAGTTAAGAGAGAAGACAAACTGAAAAATCAGCCTCCTCCTTTCTCCCTGGAATGAAATTTATCACCTTCTCTTCCTTGGAGGCGAATATTCTCATCATTGGGCCATTTCCCGTTGAACATGCCATTCTCTGAAATCAATATATGCAATAACATAGTTATAACATTGCATTTTATTTACTTATTTATATACCCAAGCATTTAAAAAATTATTGGTTCTTGTTAGTTATATATGACAGTAGAATTTATTTTTATATATTTGTACAAACATGGAATATGTCTTATTCTAATTAGGATCCCAGTCTTCTCAACACTGTGTACATTCACCTTGCACTTTTAAAACCAGCTGTCTCACTGGACCTTTTCACTTTTGAAAGTGATATCCACATCTTACCAGTGCACATGAGCTCAAAGCCTTGAGCTTTGACTTTTTCCTTGTACCTCTCTATGCCTGTTTGCCTCATTCATATTTTCTTTTTTTTAAAATATTTTTTAGTTGTCAATGGATCATTAATTAATTAATTAATTAATTATTTTATATGTGGTGCTGAGAATTGAACCCAGTGCCTCACACATGCTAGGTGAGCATTCTACCACTAAGCCGAAACCCCAGCCCTCATTCATACTTTCTTAATCACCATATTCCATTGTTTCACTCCTGATTGTATGTTTTGCAAGAGATCTGTCCTTCTGTTGCACTAGACTGCTGTCATATCTTTGGGTGCCCTCCATTCCCTCACAGTGTTTAACTGCCTGATGGTTCCCCTGAGAACCTTGAGCATCCCACTGCCATAATATAAAGTAGAAGTATAGTTGATGGAAGTTTTGTCTAGTCTTTATTTCTTTTGCACTATTGGTCTTCCATGGGTCATGGACTCTCAGTGGATGGAACCATGGTGTAGTATTTCTGGCTTACACCCTTTCATGCCTTAAGACAGCTTTTAAAAGAGAGTGGGTTCTCAGTATACATGTTTGCCAAATGATGAGATGAACGCTGTTTTGTTGTTGTTGTTGTTGTTGAAGTAATAGATGTGGGCATCTTATTTTTTAAGAACTTGGAAAAAAGTAACTGTGGGCAGATGATCAAATGGCAAGAAGATAAGCAGATAATCTGTTACATCATGAAAATTTATCACCTTTTCTTTCCCACAAAACCTCATTTCTGGCTCACTGATATTGCAACACTATCCTACGCTGGCACCACCCATGACACTCCCTGGGTTCCTTCGTCCTTTATTTTCCTTCTTACTACTCATAACATACCATTTTACTCAACCTTATTTTAAAATTCTTCCCCTTACTAGAATGTGAGGCATATAAAGAGGGGCAGGATTCTTGTTCCTCTCGTTGACTGCTGTATTCCCAGAACCTAGCATGTGGTAAGTTGCTTAATAAATATTTGTTGCATATATCACTTGGGGAGATACCAATTGCTGTGTTGTCACTGAATTAATTGCTATCACCAATCCTAGATTTCTCTTTATTCTGTTCAGCATTACTGGATATCAGTACTTTGAGGCCAGGGAGACATTTTTTTATCTGTCTGCAAGCACAATCTTTAGTTTGGGACTGAGCGACTGAGAGTTACTTGGAAGGAAGAAATAAACAACATAATTGATGGAGCTGGAAAAAACATCTTGAGCTCTGCTCTCAGTGACTGACATTCTCCAAACATCTCCACTTGTACTTTGATAACCTAGTTTGAGTACCTTTAATAAAAGTGACTCATGTCTCTAATTCTGGTCCCAGAGTATGTCCTTTTCCATGGCTTGATTTCTTCACTTTTTTTTTTTTTTTGCTAATAACTGTTGATCCTTTCGCTAGGGTGCTGTCACTCTGATATTGAGGAAGAGGCCAGTTAGTTGGGTTTGAGTTTGAGCCATTACTAGATCATTTAGTCTCAGAGAAAAATACTGTTTTGTGGTGAGATTTGGTCTAGGTGGTCAGGCAGCTGCCATGAATGTGTGGGCCTTCAGCTCTGGCTCCTGAGGGGCAGTCGGGTAGGTAGGTCTTGGCATGGGTACAACACTGAGAAGGATGCTGTCTGGTGATGGTGGCTTTCCACTAAGGGCTGCCTGGCCACTTTGCCTTAGGAAATCCCCTACTATGACTGTGAACATCACATGCCTGCTGACTGTGTCACTCACTAATCAGATCTTTCATTAGCTCTAAAATGGCTTTCACGTCCTTTGTGAGGACTGAATTCACTAAGATGGTGTCAGGAAGACCTTAGCCCCTTATGAACGTGAAGAGATCCACAGATTTTGCTTTGCTGAGGAGTCAGGCTTTTGTCCTCTTGATGGCAAGGAGCCACTATGTACCTTTAAGCTAGGCAGAGAGATTCCTTTTAGAATTACTATCATTGCAGCAGTTTTGAGGTAGACTGCTGAGGGTTGTGATGTGGATGTAGGGAGGTGAAGAGGCTGTGAAAAAAAAGTTGATGTGAGAATAATGGCTGCCACTGTGCAGAAGCTAAGTGACTCCTGTGGGTGTAAATGAGTTAAGAATGACTCACGGGTAGCTGGCTTTTGCAGGGACAGGGAATGGGGAAGAGAAATAATGCTTACAGGGAGGAGTGAGAGTTACGTCTTAGACTTGTTGAGTTCAGGAAGACAGTGAGCAGATATTTGGATGAACGTTCTGGAGCTCTGGGGAAGAAATCTGTGCTTGACCTACCATTGCTAAGCCACTCTATAAAGTGTTATGCTAGCTGGGTGAGTTTTTAAGCTTAATTTTTTATTATTCAAAAGTTTTAAACACATAGAAACAATAAGATAATAAACCAAATCCATGTGCCCACTATCCTACTTCATTAATTACCATCTCATGGTCCTCTTGTTTTATTGGTACTCTCCAGCTACCTTTTCTTATGTCAAAATGATTTTGATAAAAATTCCAGATATTGAGTCATTGTATTTATAAATATTTCAGCATCTCCAAAACATAAGGGATCTTTAAAGGTATATAGCCATAATACATCGTCATCCATTAAAAAATCACAGTAATTTTACAATACTTGTCAAATATTCAGTGAATTCACATATTTCCAGTTGACTTTTTTGTAATTTGATTTAAGATCCAAATAAGGTCCTTCTAACAGCATTTGGTTGCTATGTCTCTGTCTTATAAGATTGGAATGGTAGCATTTCAGAACATTCAGACCCCTGTTTGTGTGATCCTGAACAATAACCAGCACTTGAATGAAAGAAAGAGGTGGAAGAATATGGGGTTATATTGAGATCTTCTGCATTGGAGGAAGGATGCTTTTAGGAAAGTCCCTAAACTTGTAGCCTCTCTTTCCTTCAGTTAATTCTCCATTCTACTGCTATAAATAGTATCTTCCAGAGTCAGGCCTGATAGTGTGCCTTTCTTTGCCCAGGAGTCTGTGGTCTCTGTTTCCTATGGGGCGAAGTCTGATCTCATGAACTTGGCTCAAAGGGATGATTGTCTTCCTTGTACCAATCTCACTTCTTGACACTTGGTCTCCAGCCTTTTTCTGTCTCCCTGGCATCAGCCAGCTCCAGACATGCTGCTGTACCTACTGTTTACTTCCTGCCACACCATCACATGCTGAAGACTTTCTCTGAAATCTAATTTATGGCCCCCTTCCTCTTTCTTCCAAACAGTCTGACTCATCTTGAAAGGCCCAATTGAGAAGTCACCATTTCTGTGAAGTTTTCTTCCACTACTTTTTTCACATGAGAAAATTACTTATTCTGTGCCTCACTATCTCAACTTTTTATGCCTCTCTTTTTGTAGTACCCATCACAGCTTGACTGTCTTCATTTTTTGTTATATGTGTACAGAGGGGACAGATGTGTGTGTCTATGGTAGGGCTCAGGAAACCAGGCCCTGTGTCTTGGCCAGCTCTGTGTCACTTTGCGGACACCCAGCCTAGACTCTCCCCTCCCAGAATGCAAGGTCCCCTGTTGACACAACCTTTAGGAGGGTGAACAACAGATTTTCTCTTATAGTTACTCCACTCTGTGTTTGTTTAACATAATTTTATTGGGTAACCTGTTCAATATGACATAGTCTCGGCTGAATTAAAACCACTATGCAATTATATTTTATTCTGCCCTTGTAAACACATAAAGGACTTTGCTGAGTATATGATATGAAACATTGTTTTTTGTGTCATTAATATGATTCTGGTTGCTGACTTTGGCTGCTTCCCAGATACCAATTTTGTGACTTAGGAAATTGCAACAAAATTAGAAAACTCTAATCTTTCTAGATACTGTTTGGTTGCCTGCCAAAACCTGGACATAAATTGCAGGGGAAAAAAGCATTATGTTCATAATTTAGGGAACTGATGCTTCCATTTGTGTATAACCTGATAATGTTATTTGTAGTCAAATCACAGCTTTGAATTTTTATGATTTCATTCTTTCAGCAAAAATTAATCAAGTAGTGACCACATTCCAGGCATTGTGCTGGGTTCAGTGGAGCTTTTGGTCTTGTGAGCCAGACACACAGTAACAGCTGTGTGGACAACAGCAACACAGAGGAAAGAATGGTTGATTTTGCGATAAAGATGGTACTGTTTCAGCCAGTCTTGCAGGGTGAACAGGAACTAATGAGGTAGATAGGAGAAGAAGTTTGAGGAGTAAGAGACATACCTGAAAGAGGACAGTGTATGCTAAGTGTGGACAGATAGCAAGTGGCCTGCTTCACTTTAGTATGTAGCTATCATTTTTATTTTTATTTTTTTTAATTTAAAATTGTAGATGGACACAATACTGTTATTCTATTTATTTATTCTTATGTGGTGCAGAGGATCAAACCCAGTGGTGCCTCACATGTGCTAGGAAGATGCTCCACCACTGAGCTACAACTGCAGCTCCACATTTTTATTTTAAATAGGAAATATACATATACATTGTACATGATTAAAACTTCAAATGACTTAACAGTGAAATAAAATCCTATCTTTTCTCTGACCCCCTGCTACACAAGTCTTCTCTATAGAGGCAACAATTGTTACCCTTTTGTGACTACTGTTTTAGAGATTTTTGATGCATTTATACATTGGAAGTAGATTTTCTTTCTTATCTCCTATGCTGATGGTAGCATGCTATCTAATCTGTGTTTTGCTGTTTTCTGCTTAATGCTTAGGACCCTGAGTTTCCATATTCTTTTTAATATATTGGCTATAGACTCCATTCTCTGAGTGGGCCATGGTTTATTTAGTTGGTACTCTTTAAAGGAGACATTGAGTCCTTTTACCTGTCCTCTGAAGTACATTGGAATAAATGAGCAAAAGCCACAGTTCAGAGCTGAGGATTATAAATATTTCCAACTCTGAGTTCAGATTCTGTTAAAAAATTGGGCATTTTGGAGAAAGAACCAAATAGAATTTGAAGAAGCAAAAAAAAATAGTCTTTAAAATTGCAAACTGAGTAGATAGGATAACAAACTGAAGAGAAAATTGTTGAACCAGATGATAGATGTGAAAAAATTATCCAGAAGGTGTCACAGACATGCTGGAATACTACACAGCAATAAGACTTCATGAGCCAGAGCCACATATCCATATGGATAACTCCCACAAAAATATCATGGAGTGAAAAATAAAGTTACAGAGTAATCCTTGCCATACGTAATTCAGTGATATGCAAAGTTATATGACATATATCTTAAGTAATACTCTAAGAGCATAATAAATACCAAATTCAGACTAGTGTGTCTAGGGAATTGAGGAGGGGAAATGATGGACTTCATTGGGAAAGGACACAAGAGAGTGCTTAACCTTCTTGGTACTGTGTTGATTAAGCTGAGTGGTAGACACAAACATGCCTGGTGGACCATTCTTATCCTGATAAATTCTTGCAAAACATACTAAATATGCAAAATAGTCTATGTAATATGCAGGTAAGAGAATAGAATAACTAGGTCTGTATTCTGTCCAGGTAAAGAAACAAAAATGACCAGTACCTTTGAATACCTCCCCTGTGTATTTCTTCTCAATTATAGTTTGTCTGTTATAGTTTGTCCCTTCTGTGCTATATTTAGTCTTTTGTATATCAGATACATTTCATAATATTTTTTTTAAAAAAGGATGTTCTATAGTTTTCTTTTAGTTATCTTACCAGTACAGGTTGAGCATCCCTAATCCAAAAAAATCTGAAATCCAAAATGCTTCAAAATCCAAAACTTTTGAGCACCAACATGATGCCACAAATGGAATATTTCACACCAACTTCACATGAAAATGCAGTGAAAATGAAATCACACCAAAAATAGTGTGTAAAATTAACTTCAGGCTATGTGTATAAGGTGAATATGAAACATAAACAAATTTCCTATTTAGACTTGGGTCCCATCCCTTAGATATCTCATTGGGTATATGCAAATATTCCAAAATCCACAGTATCCAAACCACAAAACACTTCTGGTACCAAGCATTTCAAATAAGGATATTCAACCCATATATGTAATAGTCAACTTGAACTTAAATATTTGTCTCCCCTTTTTAAAATTGTTACATTGGCCATCTAAGTAAAAGATCATGTTATGTTTCTATGATTAAAACATTTTTAAAATATATATAGTGTTTTAGTTATAGGTTGACATAGTACCTTTATTTTATTTATTTATGTGGCACTGAGGAACCCTGTGCCTCACAATTGTTAGGCAAGTGCTTTACCACTGAGCCACAGCCTCAGTCCCCCTGTGATTAAATTTTAAACACGTATTTTCAGCATCTCCCAAAATATGTGATATTTTAAAAGCATTTATGAAAATTAATCCTTCCTTTGACCCCATCAGTTTTGAACAGGGAGAACAGAGGCATGGTAGTTTATTGGTTAGTGCCTTAGGATAATACTTCCTGTGAAAATGGAGTTTATGCCAGGAAGTCATACGGTGAAAGTTTTTTTTGGAAGATCAGCAGATCATATTGTAATGGTAGTATAAGGAAAGGAAAAAAAAATCTCTAGAGTAGGGCTTAGGGACCCTGTGTTGGAGTGGTGGAAATTTAACTTACCTGTAAAAGAAACATTTCCTCCTTGGGGGATGGAGTCTAAATTAGCTATAGGGATATTGTTGATGGTCTACAGAAGTTGCCTTCAGTCTCCCCAAAAGATAATGTATTAGCTTGGACTGACATGACAAAATGTAGGTGAATATCCCTTATGCAAAAGGCTTGGGACCAGAAGTGCTTCCGAGTTTGGAACTTTTTTGAATTTTAGAATATTTGAATAGACTTTATTGATTGAGCATCCCTAATCTGAAAATCCAAAACACGAAACTTTTTTTTTTGGTACCAGGGATTGAAATCAGGGGTGCTTAACCACAGAACCACATCCCCAGTCCATTTCATAATTATTTTGATACACCACTAAGTTGCATAGAACCTTGCTACTGGCCTCAAACTTATGATCCTCCTGCCTCAGCTTTCAGTTGCTGGGATCACAGGAGTGCACCACCATGCCCAGCTAAATGCCAAACTTTTGAGCATCATGTCAGTGATCAGAGAGTTTTGGATTTCAGAACGTTTTGGATTTGAGATTTTTTAAGTTTAAAAATGCTCAATGTATAACACAGATTGGGTGGTTTAAACAAGAGAAATTTATATTTTCACAGTTCTGGAGACTGGAAGTCCAAGATTAGGGTTGCCTGCATGAGCAGATTCCAGTGAGGGCTCTCTTCCGAGTGATATCTACATTGTGGCTTGAAGGATGTTTAAGAGTTAATCTGGTCAAGGTGTTTAGGAAGGTGAGTGGGAAGAAAGTTACAGGCACAGGCTCACAGGAAAGACTGATGGATTTGTTTTGAAGCATTGCTGGTGTTTGGTGAAAAATCTTGGTTAGGACTTCCAAAGAGTAATAAGCAAGAATCTCCTGTAGTGACCTGTGTAGTCTTTGGGTAACTGAATTGAAGTTGATTAATCTGTTTAATTAAAGTAGAAATACACAAAACAGTGATAAAAATGAGTGGAATGAGAACTTGGCTACAGGCACATGGTCCTTAATTTAGGAAAATGTCAACTATGAGGCAGAAACAAGTAAATATTCATATATCTGATTTCAAATTGAAAACTGATCCTATCATTCAAAGGTCCTCAGACCTAATCTAAGACTCTGCTAAACTCCCATTATCAACTATATCTGTGAGTTCAACTATATCTGTGAGTTATTTTAAAAAATTAGATAAAATGTGTTTAAGAAGATCTCAGGTGTGTCGCTGAGTGGTAGTGCTTGCCTATCATGCACAAGGCTCTGGGTTGGATCCCCAGCACTGAAGGAAAGAAAGAGGTTATTGACAAAGTCCAGGCAAGAGATGAGGATAGGATGTGGATTGGCACATTGCCTATGAACAGTTCTGGGACTCTGGAGCCAGACTTACCTTCATTTAAATCTTAGATCTTCCATTTGCATGTGACCCATGTGCAAATGGGAGCAAAATACTTGGTTTCTCTTTCTCAGTTTTATTTATTTATTTTTAGCTATACAATGGGGTTAATAATTGTAATAATAGATAAATTTTAATTCTGAAAGAATTGTATTATGTCAGTTAACATGCACAAGTGCTTAGAATAGTTATGGCACATGTGTGTTAACAGTATTATTTTATTTTATTGGGATTTAACCAAGGGTGCTTTATCACTGAGCACCCCCTCTTTTAATTTTGAGACAGGGTCTCATTGAGTTGCTTAGGACCTCACTAAGTTGCTGAGGCTGGCCTTGAACTTGCGATCCTTCTATCTCAGCCTTCCAAGCTGCTAGGATTACAGGGGTGTTCTACTGCACCTGATAGTATTATTGTTTTTTAAATCTGCTCTTTCAGACTATAAACTCCCTGAGAGTAGAATACATGTTTTACTACCATGTCTAAATTCTGCCATAGGGCCTTATGCTCAAATATTTTTGAATGCATGAATGAATGAAACATTATTAATAAGTACATTAATATATAAGTAAATAGAAGAGGTATGGAAGGAAAGAAAGATGAAAACAGGAATGAATATGAACTATGTTTAGTAGGCAAAATTTGGGCTATGATATTGGATAGTTTTCACAGAATAGAATTAGGGATTTATTTTTCTGGTAGCTCCCAAGTGCTTGGCTGGTAGAAGTTTTCTTGTATTGTAATGCTAAAGCTCTGTTTTGGGAGCAGGGTCGTAGGGGATGGGATTTTCATTTAGGAACATCTGTGATTCAGGAATATTAGATTTGTTTTTTTTGTTGTTGTTTTGTTTTTTTTTGTCCAGGTGGCATTTCCTTTATTTTAAAGTTGGAGAAATAAGATCAAAAGAATTTTTTTGTTGCTCTTCTGGGGATCAAACTTAGGGCTTTATATGTGGTAGACAAATACTCTACCACCAGTCACATTCCAGCCCTTTTTATTTTATTTTGAGACAAGGTCTTGTTGAGTTGCTTAGGGCCTTGCTAAGTTGCTGAGGCTGGCTTTGAACTCATGATCCTCCTGCCTCAGTCTCCCAAGCTACGGGTATTACAGGTGTATGTCACTGTGCCTCGATCAGCAGATACTTTTTGAACACCAAATATGCCAGGTACTTCTAAGCATTAAATAAGAGAATTCCAATATACACCTTCCTCTTCCCTCCATGGAGCTGATAGTGGGGTCAACTAGTCAGACATACTACTTAAATGCCTTTAACAATGCACAGTGCGATGGGAATACAAAGCCTTGGGATCTAACCTAGCCTAGGGAGTCGGGGAGGGCTTCTTGGAGAAAGTAGCATTTTAGACTGTTATTCATTGGGAAGGTAAGCATGAAGTTACATTTAAATGTACTATCTATATAGTTAACCTGCTGTTACTTTCTGAGTCATATATACATTCCTTTGTGTTTCTTCCAGTCTTGAAGAATTGTGGTTTGTGTATTTGACCTGCTCACAGATAATTCATCATGAAGCCCTTGAAGTACAAAATATATACTATGCTGGGCTTACATTAGTTTGGTTCTCCCTTTGAGAGACCTTAATGGAAAAGCATGGAGTGCTAATGCTGGAAGGAATTGCAAATGTGTTCTCTAGGTTCATTCTCTCAGCCCTTCTTTGTAAAACTACTTTCTTATATGGCATATAATTGACATATCATAAATTCATTAATTTGTATATATACAATTCATTGATTTCTAGTCAAATTACTAAGTTGTGCAACCATGACCATCATCCAGGTTTAGATTTTTGTTTTGTTTTTTGGTACCGGGGATTGAACTCAGGGACACTCAGCCACTGAATCACAACCCCAGCCCTGTTTTGTATTTTATTTAGAGACAGGTCTCACTGAGTTGCTTAGAGCCTCACTCTTGCTGAGGCTGGCTGAGAACTCATGATCTTCCTGCCTCAGCCTCCCGAGCCACTGGGATTACATGTGTGCGCCACCATTCCTGGCCCAGTTTTAGACTATTTTATTTTTATCATTCCAGTAGGATTCTTCCTGTACTAGCCTCCGGCCATCACTAATCTACTTTCCATATATATAAATATGTTTGTCCTAGACACGTCATAGAAAGGTAATTATACTATGTATGGTATTTTGTGACTGGCTTCTTTTACTGAACATGTGCACTCAGCGTAGTATCTTTGTTTCATCCATGTTGTGGCATATATGTGGAATCCATTCCTTTTTCCACTATATGGATATGCAACATTTTATTTATCCATTCATCATGGACATTTGGCTTGTTTCCATTTTGAGGCTACCATTTTACATAAGGGACTTGAATATCCATAGATTTTTGTATGGTGGTATGATTGTCCTAAAACCAGTCCCCCACAGATTTAAGGGATGACTGCAATCTCATGCTATAAAACTTGAAGATCAGTAATTCTCATTTCTGAGTGTGTTGGAACCAGATGTAGAATTTCTTTCAATATAGGTGCCTCATCTATTCTTCAAGATCAGAAATTACATGGGAGACCCTGGGCACCTGTATTTCAGCAAGTTCTCAGGTGACTGACTCTGAACACCACAATGTAAGATCTATTGTTGGACAGAGTGTTTTATAAATGTGATGGTTATACCACATAGCTGTACCTTCCAACTGTGACATTTTACAGTGGCATGAAGTCTGGATAAAATGAATATAGGGCTACTACAGCCATTCTGTATATGTTTAAGAAACATAGGGGGAGGGCTTATCCTTTGAAAAACAGATAGGACCTGTGGGTCTTTTTGTGATGGGCCTCAGATCTCAATTTCAGGTGGTTTAGTGTCAGGGTTGACTCTCAAGCAATACTGAAAAATTATTGTTAACAATACAATACAGATCACCTGAATTTAAGTGACCCAAATGCATTAAAGACATTTAGCAATAAAAATCAGTGACTTGTGTTTTTCTTGTTGAGTTAAGCTTATTACATGGCAGATAACTTCTCATTCTTCTGGTTGTATGTGATGTGGAATTACACCAGTCGTGTAGTCATATATGCACACAGGGTAATAATGTCCAATTCATTCTACTGTCCTTCCTATCCCCTTACCTCCTCCCCTCCTTTCACTCCCCTCTGCCTAATCCAAAGTACTTCTATTCTTCCCTAACCTCCCTCTTATTGTGAATTAGCATCTGCATATTCAGCCCTTGTTTTGGGGGGGATTGGCTTGATTTGCTTAGCATGATATTCTCCAGCTCCATCCATTTATCTGTAAATGCCATAATTTCATTCTTCTTTAAGGCTGAGTAATATTAGTTTGTATATATATACCAAATTTTCTTTCTCCATTAATTTATTGAAGGGCATCTGGGTTGGTTCCATAGTTTGGCTGTTGTGAATTGAGCTTCTGTAAACTTTGATGTGGCTGCATCACTGTAGTATGCTGATTTTAAGTCCTTTGGGTATAAACCGAGGAGTGTGATAACTGGGGCAAATGGTGGTTCTATTCCAAGTTTTCTGAGGAATCTCCATACTGCTTTCCAGAATGGTTGAACCTATTTGCAGTGCCACAAGCAATGTAAGAGTGTATCTTTCTCCCCACATCTTCACCAACACTTATTGTTGCTTGTATTCTTGATAATTGCCATTATGACTGTAGTGAGATGAAATCTTAGAATAGTTTTGATTTGCATTTCTCTCATTGCTAGAGATGTTGAACATTTTTTTCATATATTTATTGATTGATTGTATTTCTTCTGTGAAGTGTCTGTTCATCTGTTCAGTTTCTTAGCCCACTTATTGATTGGGTTATTTGTTTTCTTGGTGTTTAGTTTTTTGTGTTCTTTATATATCCTGGAGATTAATACCCTGAGGTGCATGTGGTAAAGATTTTCTTCTATTGGGTTGGGGATGTGGCTCAAGCGGTAGTGCGCTCGACTGGCATGCATGTGGCCCAGGTTCAATCCTCAGCACCACATATAAAGAAAGATGTTGTGTCCACCGAAAAACTGAAAAAAATAAATTAAAAAAAGATTTTCTTCTATTCTGTAGGCTCTCTTTTCACATTATTGATTGTTTCCTTTGCTCATAAGAAGCTTTTTAGTTTGAATCCATTCCATTTATTGTTTTAAAAAATGTTTATATGAATATATATATATGAATATATGAAATAAATGAATACCCTTATTCATTTATTTTTATGTGGTGCTGAAGCTCAAACCCAGGGCCTTGCACGTGCTAGGTGAGCACTGTTCTGCTGAGCCACAACCCCAGCCCTATTCATTCATTTTTTTTTTTAGTTGTAGATGGATACAATACCTTTATTTATTTATTTTATATGGTGCTGAGGATTGAACTCAGTGCCTCACATATGCCAGGTGAGCGCTCTACCACTGAGAGCGCTCATCCACAGCCCCAGCCCAGACTGTATTGTTTTATTACTGGCTGTTATGTACTGTGGGATTTAGATTCGAAGAATCTTCTAAAATAGAATCAGCATTTATAGATAGAGAATGATGACTACCTTGAAATTTCCCTCTAGTCAAAACCCTTTTTAGCTGTAAATTGTCACACAAATGCTCATTTTATTGACACCCAGAAAGCTGCTAGATGGGCAAATAAGGAAGTTATGGTATCTTGTCCCTCTACTGGACAGGATAAGTTCAACAAGAGAGGGAGTCTGTAGTGACTTTTCTAAAGGGGTATTTTTCCTACTGCTCCTCCCATATATCACTTCCCTTCCTAATTCCTGTTTCCCCAATAGGCAATTTTTTTTATAGCAATAGAGGTAATGCAAGGAAAAATAACTCTTCTTTAGGGCTTATAAAAAGCAGCATTTGTGCAGCCTTTGACAATTTATAAAGGTTTTGGTATAACATGTTCCCCCTGCATTTTTACAACAGCCCAATTTTAGAAATGAGTAGCAAAGAGATACCATGCACTGGATGGCAGCTAAGTAAAAAGTGAATTTACAAACCCAGGTTTTCTGTCACTAAATCTACCAGATTCTTCTCCTTTTTATTACTTTATTTTCCATTTACTACCAGAAAAAGTAAATATATCAGGAAAATTGTTATAAAGTGACAAAATGCATTAGAATTAATTTGCTATAACATACACAACCAGCGTTTTCTGTAAAATAGTGGTATAAACTAGCAAAATAACAAGCATGGAGAAATTCTCTTGTTTGTGCTCATACAGATAGTGAGGGTACATGATTTATAGTAGGACTTTGGAATGGCCATATGAGTTCAACAAATCATCTCCTCAAACAGGGCAATAAAACTGGAAAACATGTCAAAAATAACAATTTAAAGTCTATGAAAATTGACCAGTGATTGAGTAACAAACCGGGGGGTATTTATTCAAGAAAATTTACTGCATCTTGGTAAAACAATGGGTGTATGTGGCGTTTAGACTTGGGACTGCTCCCATCCTCTCTAGTTCCATGTTTCAGGCAGATGGAGTGAACTATGATGACCACCAGATCTTGTTTCTCTCACCAGCTCCAGAAATAAACTATTATGTTCAGTTGATTTTTTTGAAAAAGGTACTCTTATGTTTTAGATATGAGGTGTTCCCCCAAAGCTCATATGGGAGACAAAGCAAGAATGCTCAGAGGTGAAATGATTAGATTATGAGAGTCATAAACTGATTAGTGAATTAATCCACTAATATGGATTAATTGGGCAGTAACTGTAGGCAGGTAGAGTGTGGCTGGAGGAGATAGGTCATGGGGAGGTGTGACTTTGGGGTTTCTTTTTTGTCCTTGGTAAGCAGAATGCACACTCTTTCTCTCCCTCTTTCTCTCCCTCTCCCCCCTCCTCCCTTCCCCCCTTCCCCCTCCCCCCCTCCTTCTCCTTCCTGGTTGTCATGTCCTGAGGTGTTTTCTTATACCATATCCTTCTGTCATGATGTTCTATTTCACCTTGGGCCCAGAGCTGTGGAGTCAGTGGATCAGGGATTAAGTCTTTGAAACTGTGAGCCCAAACAAGCTTTTCCTCCTCTATGTTGTGCTTAACAACTTAGTCACATCCCCCGACCTTTTTTATATTTTATTTAGAGACAGGGTCTCACTAAGTTGCTGAGTACCTCACGAAGTTGCTGAGGCTGGCTTTATCACCTCATTTTGTTCAAACTGTGGTGTATGCTTTTTTATTTTCATTTTCCTTTTGTTTGTTTTTAAGATATTCTTTAGGGAATGCCTGATATATGTTAAAAGTAGAAGTAGTAAAATACAACACATTTTGTAAAGATCTTTTTGTTAAAAATCTTTTTTTTGAGAGAGAGAGAGAGAGAATTTTTAATATTTATTTTTTAGTTCTCGGCGGACACAACATCTTTGTTGGTATGTGGTGCTGAGGATCGAACCCGGGCTGCACGCATGCCAGGCGAGCGCACTACTGCTTGAGCCACATCCCCAGCCCTGTTAAAAGTCTTATGAGATGTTTTAGGGAGGGGGCAATAGCCAGATACCCTGTTGAGTAGTACATGTTGTGTGCTGGTTGTCCACAGCGCCATACCAATGTACTTGTAATGAGGCAAGAGTAAACAAATTAATCTGTGTGTTTCATTTTATTGTGCTGCGTGCATAGTGTATATAAAGGAAAATGAGTCTTTATGTCCATTTACTCTTTCTAGATGCTAAAGAGGTTGGCAGTGTATGACAAAAGTAGAATTGGTGTTTTAGTCTGTTTTTTGTTGTGCCAGCAGAGGTACGGACACAGTTGCTGTGACTAAAAGAACTGACAAGAACAATTTTAAAGGAGGAAAAGTTTATTTGGGGGCTGAGTTTCAAAAGTCTTAGTCCATAGACAGCTCCATTCCTCATGACTTGAGGTGAGGCAGAAGGTCATGGCAGAAGAGTGTGAAAGAGGGAAGCAGCTCACATGATGATTAGAAAGCAGAGCGAGACTCCACTCACCAGATACAAAATATATACCACAAAAGGCATGCCACCAGGGACCCACCTCCTCCAGCCATACCCTACTTGCCTTCAGTTACCACTCAGTTAATTGTGTCATGGGATACATTCACTGATTGGGTTAAGGCTTTTCTAACTCAATCACTCTCCTCTAAACCTTCTTGCATTGTCTCACACATGAGCTTTTGGGGGACACCTCATATCTAATTTATAACAGTTAGTAAATAGATTTTGTGGATTTTGTGTTAAAATTCCCAGGAAGGATTGTCTTCTGAAAATTTAAGCACTATAGCCCACTGAGTCTGTGAAGGGCCAGAATGCTCATATTTTGAAGACTTCATTTTCAAATTAGAACTATTGTTACATGTGTGCAGTTTATTCAAGACTATCATGGACATAGTGGACAAATTGAGTTCTTACTTGAAACATCTACTCTGTCAAAATGTTTAGAAGTGCCTGATGTATGTTAAATGTAGAGGTAGTAAAAAAGCTAAAGTCATATGAAATATCATCGCAAATCATGTAAATATCTAAAATATCTAAAATCTAAATATCTAAAAATATGCTAAAATTCATATGAAATACTCTCTTTGAGGAATGGAACTGTTAAACCACCTCTGTGAGAAGTACAGTACCATCTGTACTTGTTCAGTGATATGGAGGAGGTTGGAGGGAATTGCAAAAGGAAATATGTTAGTGCAGCCATACTTGGATATTCTCAGACATCAGTTTTATGAATATTTTGTGCATTTTGTTTTGCTCTGTATATAGTGTATATAATGGACAAATGAGTCCTGATTTTGTAACATCTAGTCTCTAAATGTTAAAGAGGTTGCCAGTGTATGACTAAGTAGTTAGTAAGATTAGCACATTTTGTACATTTTGTGTTGAAATTCATAGGAAAGCTTGTCCTCTATAAATGACTTCTGGATATGAATTTTTCAACCATCTCTAAGCATAACATATGCCTATACTTGTCCACTGGATTGAAGGTAGAGAGAAGGAAGTGAAAAGGGGAAGGTTCAAAGACAAAATGGTCATATTAGAAGATACTTCAGATTATAACCATTGCTACATGTGTACAGTGCTGTACGCACAGTGGACAAGCTCTTATGTGGAATATCTAGTCCTTCTAGATGTTTAGAAGTGCTTGATTTATTTAAAAGCAGAAGAATTAGAGTAAAACTTGTACATAAGTTTTAAAAACGGATGGGAAATACTGAGTTTGGAATTGTTAAACCACCTCTGAACAGTGTACTCTCTGTACTTGTTCGTTAGGTTGAAGGAGGTGAGAGGGAAGAAGTTGCGAAGATGTTTTGTTAGAGTGTGCTAGAAAACTTAAGCTTGTCCATTGCCCTGTAATGTACATTTCATTTAATTTTGCTCTACTGTGCATATTATATAACATGGACAAAGTAGCCCTGGTTTTATAATATCAAGTCTCTAGATATTAAAGAAGTTGCCAATGTAAAAAAAATTAAAATAGGTATAATCATAAGACAATGATAACTGTTATTGAGCCTGTAAACAAACTATAAGTCCCATTGCTAGTGGGAGTATATAATGGTACAGTTTCCCAAATGGAAAACAGTTTGGCAGTTTCTTAAAGTATTAAACAGATTTACCATATGACATAGCAGTCTACTCTTGGTTAATACCCTAGAGAAATGAAAACATATGTCCACAGATTTGTATGCAAATGTTCATAGCAGCATTATTCACAATAACAAAAAGGGGAAACGATGCAAATGTTCATCAACTGTTGAAAGGATAAGCAAATGTGGTATAGCCATACAATGAAATACTACTCAGCAATAAAAGTAGCGAAGTACTGATCTATACCACAGCATGGATGAACTTTGAAAGAAATGAGACACAAAAAGACCACATATCATATGATATCATTTATATGAAATGTTCAGAGAAGGTAAATCTTTAGAGACAGAAACTAGGTCAGTAATTACCTGGGGATGGGGGTAGAAAACAGGGAATGACTATGAATGGAAATATTACAAAATCAGATTGGGGTGATGGTTGTACACCTCTGTAAATATACTAAAAATCACTGAGTTATACATTTGAAATGGATGAATTTTATGACATATAAATTGTACTTCAATAAAATTGTTTTTAAGTGAGTGTTTCAGCCAGGCACAGTGGTATAGGCCTGTAATCTAGTAACTTTAGAGGCTGAAGCATGAGGATTGCAAGTTTGAGGCAGCCTCAATAATTTATACCTCAAAAAGTAAATAAATAAATAAAAAGGCCTGGGGGTATAGCTCTGTGGTAAAGCACCTCTGGGTTTAATCCCCAGTACCAATAAACAAAATGAATATTTCACTGACTGCATTTTTCAAAACAAGCAACAAAATATTTTGAATTAATTCTCCTTGATGAGTTTTAATAAATCAATGAATAGCATGGCTGCATAACAAACAAAACAAGTAGACAAAGGCATTGAAAAGATCTGTAGCACTCATTCTTAAAACCAGTCATGTAAATGACCCCCAAATGTGAAAACTAATTATCAATGCTGGAATCTGTTGGATTCTTTATTCATTGGATTGGAAATACAGTTTGAAGGAAATAATCATATAAATCATTAAGTTTAACTCTTCTGTGCATACAACCAATATAAATATAGTTGACATCCAGATAATGAGATAAAATATTTTGTGGTATGTGTTTAGACATACCACAATAACTTTGTCATGAATAAATAATGTCATTAGATTTCCTTTATACAGGGTTTAAGTAATCTGTCCAGTTTTACCAAAATAATTTGGCAAAGATTATGTCAATTTACATTTCTGCCAACACTTTTAAGTAGGTTCATTTCTCTATGTCTTACATAACATTGGATATTATCAAATTACCTAAATCTTTGCCAATCTAGTAAGTGCCTCTTTCATTTTGATTTATATTTCTTTGTCAGTGGTGTGTATCTTTTTACATAATTATTGTAGATTTGTATTTATTTTTCTAATAACTATTTGTTCCTTTGTTTCTTTTATTTCTATTGAAATATTTCAATACAATTAATAAATTAACAACAACAACAAAAACAACAAAAGAAATACAGTGGAAGGGGAAGGAAAGGGGGATGGGGTTAGCAATGATGGTGGAATGTGATGGTCATCATTATCCAAAGTACATATATGAAGACACAAATTGGTGTGAACATACTTTGTATACAACCAGAGATATGAAAAATTGTGCTGTATACATGTATAAGAATTGTAATGCATTCCAATGTCATATAAATTTTTAAAAAATAATAAAAAATAACTAAATGAAAAAAGAAATAGAGTTTGTTCATCTTGTTATGGTTTGGCTATGAGGTATCCCCCCAAAACCTTATGTTTGAGGTAATGAAGGAATATTCAGAGGTAAAATGATTAGATTATGAAAGCATACTCTTATCATTGGAATGGATTGCTGGATAGTAACTATAGATTGGGGCATGGCTGGAGGAAGTAGGTCACTGGGGTAACCACTGGGGGTGTGCCCTTAGGAATTACTTGTCTTGTCCAGGACTCCTCTTCTCAGTCTCTCTGCTTCCTGGATATCCTGACCTGAGCAGTTTTCCTTTGGGCCCAGAGCAATGACTTCAGCTGACCTTGGATGGGACCTCTGAAGCCGTGAGCCCATATAAACTTTTCCTCTTCTAAATTGTTCTTGTCAGGTATTTGATCACAGCAATGTAAAACTAACACAATCTCTAATCTCAAAGTCTGAAGTGTTCCAAAAATCCAAGACTTTTTGCATGCCAGCATAAATCAAAAGGTTTTGGATTTTGGAGCATTTCAGATTTTGGATTTCCAGATTAGGGATGCTCAACTCTTAAAGGCCATGCAAATATTCCAAATTCTGCCCCCCCCCAAAAAAACCCAACCCCAAACTCTCAAAAACAACTCTGAAATTTGAAACACTACTGGCCCCAAGCATTTTGGATAAAGGGTACTCAATCTGTAATTATCACTGTCTTCAAACACTTTGTAACTGGATGCAAAATGGGATGCTTTCTTTTCTCATTTCAAATGAAACTTTGGAACTCAGAACAATCTGTATTATATTCTAAACAACCCTAAAGTGGTGACCAAAGTGATCTAGTGATCATCTATCCTTAGTAGCTTATAAGAGAGAAGGTGAGGTCTCACTAGAAGAGAACAGTACATCCATGCACCTGTTCCCCTTCTTCTTAACAAAGGCTTATTAATAGAGATATGCACATATTGCAGCTGGTGGATGACTGTCTAGAATTACACCTTACTTCATGTCCACTTGTTCAGTTGCACTCCTAACAATCTTAGTCACAAAAGGAAAACTGGCACCAGACTAACTGGGCCTAGTTTCTTTAATCACCCTTTGAGCCATACTTGGCTTATGATTATATTCCTTCCTAGTACTACTCATTCTTGGATAGGCACATATATAAAGTATATATAGTTTTTTTTCTGTTTGGTTATGTCTTTAAAAATTAAAAAAACCATCGGTGGAATGTGATAATACAGTTGTGAAATGCATTTTTTTCATACCCATACATTGAAATAGTCCTCACCTTCTGCATCTTTGAGTTCATTATTTTATTTTTTAGCCACATAAAATATCAAAGGAATTTCACTCATATTTGTTTTCTGTAAAAAATAGTCCCAAACTGGATTATTTTCTGATATTAGTCATTTACCTTTAAAAATAGTGATTTTGTCTTTATCAGGTGACATCTTCTGTGCTATTTTTCTCTGGCCCACATACACTATAAGTTATTTCTCTTTGTAATCTGGGACTCTGCTGTAGGATGCAGTCAAATCAGTATTTCCTTCTAAATATTCTTATAGTTGTTGATGAACCTTTTTTAAAAATTTATTTACATGTGGTGCTGAGAATCGAACCTAGTGCCTCACACATGCTAAGCAAGTGCTCTACCACTGAGCTACAACCCAAGCCCCTAAATCAGTACTTCTGTGGTTCATTTTGTGTGTGTGTCTGTGTGTGTGTGTATCTGTGTATGTATGTATGTGTGAATATGGAGCTAAAAAAAACCCTCATGCATGATTTAATCCTTGTAGTTATGATCTATTTACAGTTCCTGTCAGGGATGTCTTCAGATCCAGCAGATGAAATATGCTATTCACTTACTCCTAGTCTTTATCATTTTCTCACCAAAATACCCCTCTACAGTATTCTTTAAGTGGAAAACACTAAATGTGAACTCAGTATCATGACATGGAATATAGTGATAACAAACAAGTATGAATCTAAAATGTTTGGGGAGTTATTAAAACTGTACCTTGAGTTAGTGGTGTGCCCTGTGGCTTGGTATATTTTTGATCAAAACTGTCCAAATGGTGTTAACCTTGAATTTTTGCTGTGATGTTTTGTGTTGCTATGTTTTATCTACAAAGGGGCAGCATCATTACTTTCAGTGTCTTCCATCTTTAATATGGGTGCATTAGGTAGAGAAGGAAAGGTTTTATAACTTTAAATAACAATATTCATCATCTGATAATGATTCTAGATATGATAGTGATGATTACTAGGAGATGTTTTAAGAGCATTTCCTATAATGGATGAACCTGTCTGCAAGCATAAACCTCCTCATTTGTTAGAGTAGTATTTATTGTAAGGACCATATGGTTTAGTCTTTCCATTAACTCTGCTAATAAATCAAGTTAGTAAAGTCAAGTAACAGTAGGTTCCATGAAGCAGGTTTTGACTTGGGAGAAAGATACATTTTTAAATGACTTATTTTGATTTACTGATGAAGACATTTAAGTTAAATCATGTTACAGGTAGCCTTCTCCAAGCTTTAGAAATCATTCTGTATTATGATGAGGGTTGAAGGGCCATGGAATTGCTTTTTTCATGTAAAACTTCATCAGAAAATAACTGCCTAACCAGGGAATTAAATAAAAATAAAAAGCACCTCAGAGTTTCATCTGGATTGGAGAGGGAAGCCCAGAGAACTCTATCACCAGTGCCACCGGCAGCTTCAGGAGGAGGCACCATTGTCACAGCTGGCCTCAGTCATCATCAAGTCCTAAATCATGAGCATCAAGGCTGAGATACTCAGTGTGGCACCATGCGCAGAGGGAATGGCAGCCCATAGGAGACAGGAAGGTCATTGCAGTGAAAGTTTAGGAACAGTAAAATGCTTCAATATAAGAAACAGGTATGTTTCCACACACAGGAATGGCAACAAACTTGATGTATTTCTACAATAGATTGCCACAAAGAAGAAGAACCCCCAAGTAGCACCTCCATAATATAGAGGATAGAGAATCTGTGGAGTTTGATGTTGTAGAAGGAGAAAAGGGAGCATAGGCAGCAAAGATTGCAGGCCCTGGTGGAGTTCCAGTGCTAGGCAATAAATATGCAGCACACTGTAATCACTGCAGATATCATTATCCTAAGTACATGTATGAAGACATGAATTGGTGTGAACATACTTTATATAAAGAGACATGAAAAATTGTTCTATATGTGTAATAAGAATTGTGATGCATTCTGCTGTCATGTATTTAAAAAATAAAACCAATAAAAATAAATTGTTAATCTGCTTAGGTTGAGATTATTAAGAACCTCATTTTAAGTCTGGAATAAAACCTTCAAGACTGATTTTTTTTTTCACAAAAAGCAACAAATTACAAGCATCTGTTAATAAAGGTCTTTAATAATAATAATGCAATACAGAAACATTTTGGTTTAAAGGACTGCTGTGTTTCTCTAGATTTTATATATGATTTGCTATTCAACAATGTCTCATAAGTTTATATTTGTCTTGCTGATAATAGATATGATAAAGCAAATACACTATGTAAAATGTTCTCATTTTCTGCAACAAAGTGCCTGCAATAATTAAGAAAAGGAAAGGTTTATTTTATCTCAGTTTTGGAAGTTACAGTCCATGACCTGCCCTGTTGCTTGGGTCTGTGGCAGCACCTCTTGGTGGGAATGTGTGGTGGAGCAACCCATTCATCTTGTGACTGGGAATGAAAAAAGGAAGATGAAAGTTTTGGGGTCTCATTATTTGCCTCAAGGACACACCTTCAGTGGTGTAAGACCTCCCATCATGCCTCACCTCTTGAAGGTTTCCACCAAGCTGAGGACTAATCCTTTAACAAATAGGCCTTTGGGAGACATTCAAGATTGAAACTATTACCCATAGAACATAGTAAGAAGTTCTTTCTTTTTCTGATATAACTTTCTCCATTAATGGCAAATGATATGAGAGATCATTTTTACCATTATGTATTTTAATATTGTTAGCCAAAGAACTGAATTTAGAAGTCTGAAATTTCCCTCCTAAGAGAAAATTATAGCAAAGTGTCTAAGAGTCATTTATGGTTTTTTGGGTCCCCCTCCCCCGACATTTTAATCATTTTTGCTTAGGTCTGTTTGACTCATGTGTAGGACCAGGGGAGCAGCACTCCTTCCTTATTCATAGAATTGAATGCTTATACATGATTTTGCTGTTTTATTTTTCCTAGTGAGAAAGCCCTTGAGGGAATGAGGCTTAAATACTTGCAGCTGATTATCTTAGCTGTGTCATAGCCACAGCCCCAATAAGCCAGCTCTCCAGCCCCTGAATCATGACTGCTCAAATTTATACTGCAGCATTTAGCTTCCCAAGGGGTGTAATTACTTTCTCCATGATTTCTAGTGTTTGAAATGACCTAATCAAAAGCCTTCACCCCTGCTTTCCTCTGGTGTGTGGCAAAGCAAGCTGCATTTATAGCAACTGGAAATTCCAGCAGCCTGGTTCTTGCTGGCAGATGGCAGCAGGACTGGCTTGAGGGAGGCTTCTGGGAAAAATCAAGGGCTCAGCAGTTCTGTCTTGTGCTGTCCTGGGCAGAAAAAAACTTGACTACTTATCATCCCATCCTCCTCCACCATAAGCCTTAGAAATGAGACATGACCCAGTGTGCACACTGCTCAGCGTGCCATAATAACCACCAAAGGTACCATTCTACCTTGTCCTTCTGGTGGCTGAAGGACTTGAATTAGACCAGAACAGATGATGCTTAACCACTTCTGAAGGACCATGCATTTAGTCACTCCTAAAATTTACACCTTAGACCTGGTTTCTAAGATTTTCTTTGTGTTTTTTACTTGTTGAAAATCGGTGGTAGCATTATGGCCATGCTCTTCATATGCTTCCTCAGGCCTGATGGATTTTTTTTCTCACTCTATTTCAGGACTCATTGTCGGGGTGATCTTGAGATATGGCACCCCTGCCACCAGTGGCCGTGACAAGTCACTCAGCTGTACTCAGGAAGACAGGGCCTTCAGCACCTTATTAGTGAATGTCAGTGGGAAGTTCTTTGAATACACTCTGAAAGGAGAAATCAGCCCTGGCAAGATCAACAGTGTAGAACAGAACGACATGCTGCGGAAGGTGAGCTGGCATATGGTTATCTGGTTGTTGATTCCTTGGCTCCATCTTGACCTTATGGAAATCCTTCCAAACTCCTGGAATATCAACATTCCTGGTTCTCAGTTTTGCCAGGAGGCTTTTGGGCCATTACGAGAAGATAAGAACCTTATTTTACTCATACCTTTCAGATTTGTGGATGACCTCCTGGGCTTGTTAGGATCTGTTGTAGATGTGGGCCCCTGATTATGCAGTGAGTTTGTATATTCACATTTATTTTCTCCAACTGCCATTTCTTCCTTACTATTTTTTCTTATCCTTGTGGTTAAGAGATGAGATTGTTTCTTTCTTAAAATAACATTGATTTCATTTAAACTTATTTATTCAGAATTCAGAAATGTGATTCTTAGTTTTTTCGTGGTTCTTTTCCCATAGTCTGCAAATATTTGAGGGCTTACTCTCATTGAAGACTGATGCCAAAGGCCCAAAGAATATTTAAGGGAAGAAGAACTTGTTGTCTTAGAATTTGAGTCTAAGCATTTTTTCCTTTGATATCAGAGTAATAAAAATATTTCACAGGAAAAAATATTGTGTCTTTTCATGTGGGTGATTTCAAAGATAAATGTGATCTATACTTATTGACACATATTCCATTGCCTTGGAGACTAGGGCTTATCATTAGACAGACTTCTGTATAGCAGGTCAGGGGAATCCAGGTTGTGGAAAGCCCCTTTTAATGTAGAAAAAGCTAATATGTATAATGACCTGCATTATACACAGGTGTGCTCCAAAAATTAAATTCTTGTTCTTCAAATATATTGTTCCTTAGAGCAAATTATTCTCTATCTGGAATATTAATTATGACCATCTTCTCTCTGTCCCTAATGGCAGTACTGTTGTGCTCTTTGCTCTCATTTCATAATAAAGCATGGAATTTCCATTAACATTGTGAAACTAGAAGCAACTGAATGTATATACCATGTGTATATACCATGCTAATCACTGTTTTGAAATGACAGCATGAATCCTTCATATTGGATTGCATAGAATAGGGGAAAACAAGGAAATGATACCCACTTATTTTCACCTTTTAGGTTGTGATAGAAGATGAAGCTGACTTCTGCTCTTTTTATCTTAAAAACATTTATTCAAATCTCTTCTTTTTGAAATTCTGCTACCAGAGCAAAGGTGGGAAAACAAACAAGGTAGAGATAATTATTGCTAGTTGAGGGCAGATCAGGCATATTAAGGCAATGAGGTTGGTGTGAAGAACATTGAACTGTGATAAGAAAATCCTTGTGCTTGTGGGTACATTATTTGGTTTTTTGATATCCATCAAGTCTGACTATTTATGGGCCCAGGTTCCTCATTGGGTAGGTACTGCCCAAGATTTACCCCCACTCTGACATTCCCTCTTTTGTAAATTATTCTTATTTTTAGCAAGAAGATAGAATAAATATAACTTGCAAGAATCACTCTTGTTTTAATTAGGCTGATTAACATCTCCAGTTTCTAAAGAGAAAAGCTAATTTTTAATAATTAGAATGAAGATTTAAAATAATTAATTATAATAAAAGCTGATTAATCCACCCACATGAACAAATTCTTTAAAAAGGTTAGTGTGTTTTTAAGATATTTAATTCTTTTTGGAATGTGGTTAAGACATTGCTGTCTAGAAGTTTCAGAGTGATTTCCTTAAATAAGCCTTACAGATAGTTTCATCCCATTGGAGTTACTGAATTTATGTTGATGTTCAGGAAGCTACTAAACTCACTAATGACTTTGATCTAGGCCACATCAAGTATTACAGAAGGCTGATCACTCAAGAGACTTAAATTCAGTAGAATTATATCTATAAAGGATTACATGAGAGGATCCAGAGAGTTAATAATCATGACAATATTTTTAATGCAGTTAAGACATAATAAAGATGATAAAAATCAAGATGTTTTCATTTATTGTGGAAAAACATTGGCCCACAGCTCTCTGTGAGTTCTTAACATTGAATTGAACCGTTATGTCTTAACATGTGTTAAAACAACACACGGAGAGGGCCTGGGGATGTGGCTCAAGCGGTAGCGTGCTTGCTCGCCTGGCATGCGTGCGGCCCAGGTTCGATCCTCAGCACCACATACAAACAAAGATGTTGTGTCCGCCGAAAACTAAAAAATAAAAAAAAATATTAAAAAACACATGAAGATCATACGTCAGAAGTGCTGTGGGGAGAATATGCCAGTCCACAAGGAAGACATGATTTTTCTGCTGGGATTAGTCCAAGATTTGTCACACTGATGTTATTTACACCAAATGTTCAAATTCAGTCGTGACTTCAATATTGAGCAAATAATATAGCACTAGTTGGCATTAAACTAAAGGTTGACTTTTTTTTTTTTAAACTTTCAGGTAACATTTGATCCAGAGGTATTTTTCAACATTCTCCTGCCTCCAATTATTTTTCATGCTGGGTACAGTTTAAAGAAGGTAAGAAGGTTTGCTACTAATGTTTTAAGGCATATGAATCTCTGTGTTAATTTACCTGCATAGTTTTCCAGTTTTTCCCTTCTCTCAGATTCCTTATTACTGTCTTCTGCACCCACTCAGAGACTATAGGTGACTCATGATCAGTGATTCATTTGTGTTTCAAAATCTAGAACTTTTCTATACTTCCAGTATGAAAGTAACTTGGTGCAGCTATTCTGGAAAACAAAGTAGGAGTTACCTATAAAACTAAAGTTGAATTTGCCATAAGACCCAGCAATTCCATTGCTTAGGGTTTATCTCAGAGAAAGGAAAACTTATATTTACACAAAACCTGTACCTGACTGTTCATTCTACCTTACTTATAATAGACAAAAAAACTGGAAATAACCAAAATGTTCTAAGTAGGGGAATAGCTGAACAAACTGTGGTGCATCTATACCATGGAACCGTACTCAGCAATAAGATCAAACAAACAATTAATACTGATACCCAGTGTATCAGTATCAGTATCACTGGGTGTCAGTATTGATACTGTGATATTGGTACTGTGTATCAGTATCAATAGGTTTTTCTTGATCATTTTGGATGGACCAAGAAGTCATTATTAAAATCAGCCTGAAAAGATTACATACTCTATGATTTTATTTATATAGCATTCTAGAAATGACAAAATTATAGGATTGGAGAACAAATTAGTGGTTGCCACATATTAGGGATGGTGGGAGGGTCAGGGTTGGGTGAGTATAAAAGGATACCATAAGGGACAGCTTTGTGATATGGAAAAATTCTGTATCTTTTAAAAAATATTTTTAGATGTTGATGGATCTTTATTTTATTCATTTTATTTATTTATGGTGCTGAGAATCAAACCCAGTGCCTCATACATGCTAGGCAAGCTCTCTACCATTGAGCCACAACTCCAATCCCATAATTCTGTATCTTAAACAATGTCTTTTTTTGTGGTGCCAGGGATCAGTCCCAGGACCTCATGCATACTAGGGAATCACTCTACCACTGAGCTACGTCTTCAGCCAAGTATTGTATCTTGATTGTGCTAGTAGTTGTGCATATCTGCACATGTGATAAAATGACATTGAACTATGCACATGCACTGTACCCATGTCGTTTTCTGTGTTTTCATATTTGCCTGTAATTATATAAGATATAACCGGTGGAGGAAACTGGGTGAAGAGTACAGGGGACTTATCTGTACTGTCTTTGCAACTTCAGTGAATCTATAATTTTTCTAATTTTTTTCTGCACTAGGGATGGAACCCAGAGGTTCTGTACCACTGACATACATCCTCAGCCCTGTTTAGTTTTTACTTTGATATGGGGTCTCACCAAGTTGCAGGCTGGTTTTAAACTTGAGATCCTTCTGCCTCAGCTACCTGCTTCAGAGTTGTTGGGATGACAGGCATACACCACCACACTGGCTACCAAAATAAAAAATTTTAAAGAACATAGAATCATTATTATTGAGGGTTATTGTGTTTGATACCAATATTAGACCTAAGCCTCAAGTTATTTAAGATACTAAAAGTGTGGGTGGCTCTTTCCCTCTTCCTTTGATGGAATATTGTGTGGAAAATGAACCCCCAAAAGGCTTCCCTGAGATAACTTAAGCCATAGTAGTTATTTCAGCTCTTGTTTCAGTGAGTCTAGAAAAGGGAAATATTGGCTGACAGTAAAACTGAATGATATCTTTAGGAGCTAGACAATGCTAGGATCTATTGGGGGGAAAAAGAAGAAAGAAACAAATTACCTATATTAGCAATGAAAGAGAAGATGTTACTAGAAACTCTTCAGAAATTGAAAAGGATAAAGAGGAAGTACTAAAAACAATTTTGATGCAAGTAAATTTGACAAGCCAGGTGAAATAGACAAATTCCTTGAAAGACAAATTATGAAAACTAACCCAAGAAGAGATAGAAAACTTGAACAACCCTATGCTAATTTAAAAAATAAGTTCATAATTGAAAACCATAAGCCAAGCTGGATTCATTGGCAAACTATAGCAAGCATTTAAGGACAAAATAATGCCAATTCTACATAAACTCAGAAAATAGAGGAGGGACCACTTCCTAAATCATTTTATGAGAGAATGCCTGCCTATCAGTCTGGTTCTTCTGGCAAAGCCATTTTGCAGTTTTTAAATTATTTCCAATTGATACAAATATAATTATAGTTTTTGGAGTGTCTGCTATGGACAGGAACTTTGCACATATTTATTTGTGTTTTTCATACATTCTGTGTAATCCTCACCGAAACTGGAAGAAAATGATGGTGGTTATATGTTAGCTCACATTGCTTTCTCCCCAGACTTTTAATGGATTGAAAACAGATACAAAGGCCAGGCACGGTGGTGTATGCCTGTAATCCCAAGTACTCAGAAGGCTGAGAGAGGAGGATCAAAAGTTCAAGGGCCAGCCTGGGCAATTTAGTGAGACCTTGTCTGAAAATTTTAAAAGGGGCTGGGTTGTAGCTCAGTGGTAAAGTGCCCCTGTGTTCATGCGAAAAAAAAAGGAAGGAAGAAAGAGGGTGTGAGGGAAAGAAAAGAGACACAAGGAATTAACTCATGATTAAAAATCAATTTATTATCTAAAGTCTCTGATTAACCTGTGTTGTACATAGCTTAGTCGTTAATAACAGATCTCCTTACAGCCATTTCAAGAATTGAAGACAGATGCCATTTAGCCACTGGCTTGGTCATAGCCACAGGTAGAGAGGCTAAAATGCAGAGATTATAGAATTGCTGAGACTGCCAGAGGCTGCCTCTTTTGCTCACAGCATGAAGGCTTGAGGAGCAGGAATGATTCCCCACCTTGTACAACAGGGTTAAGTCATTTTCTCCTTTCATAGGTCAATTGACTCTGCCTTACTACATCACCTTCAGGGTGGAAAAAAGAGTTGGGAGAGGAATGGAATAGAAGTCCTCTTTCTACTATGGGTACTTGAGGAGCAGGAGGCTGTGGGTTTCTGCACATCAGTCCAAAACACATTTGTGCACTCACATGTAGCATCCATCATTTCACTGATGATGAAACTGAACTCAGAATGATTAATGGTGCAGATGAGGTTACTTAGATGGTATGGGACTGAGTCAGGGTTATGTCCTCTCTGTCCGACTCCAGGGCCCAAGGTCTTCCTTTGTGCTGCACTGCCTCTGGATTTAAATTTTCTAATAAAACAAACCATATCATTTTTCTGACTTCATCTACGAGGTTGCCAAAATCATCTGAAACTGCATGTCACTTGTTGACACCTAATGAATAGGAGATGGTTATTATGAGTATAAATAATGTTATTCTTCACCTAAATGGAAATTCTTCTTCAGATCAAATGGGTGATGAATAATTTGGTATTTTAAATAACTAATCTTAATGTATAATCAAAATAATAGTCACTTTAAAATGATACCAAATCATGGGTTGTGAAAGCCACTCAGATGCTTGAAAAACACTTTATTTTTGCAGAACCTTCTCTTCATCAGCCCTATTTTCTCAAAAGGAAAACAAATAACAGGCTGTGCCAGTTCCCAGTCAAAGTTGTTTTTGACATGCTAGTTTTTTGGATTATCAAATATTAGTCACTTTCTTTTTTAAATAGACCTCATAAAGGTACTTAAATAGTTGGTTTTTGCTATGGTTGCCACCTCTGATTAAGCCTATTATCAAATAAATGTGTAGTAAATATTTTACCATTTAATTGATGCTTTGTAAAAGGATACATGGAGACCATTTAACCTATGCACATATAGTCCTCAGGCAGACAAGGCTTTTTTTCTGACTTGAAAAAGGTTACCATTGGAATTAGCTTTGGTTTTTGTGCCACCCCTCACAGTTTGCTTACACGGCATTGGATGGTAAAGAATACATTTATGAAAGCCTTCATTTTTGGTGAACTGCCCCCACCAAACACTGCACACATATGCACATGCGCATGTGCGCGCACACACACACACACACACACACACACCCCGTCCCCCACTTCCTTTCTCCATCCCTCTCATGGGTGCAGGTACAAGTTATGTAAAACATATCAGTGGGAAATGGGAGAAGGTAGGGTTTCCGAAGGAGTATAAATATAAGGCTTAATGGGAATCAGGTGGATTTTTACCAACAAAAATCTTCTTGAAGGCTTTACCAATGCATGCCACCATCTCCTTTGTCACTTTTGGCCATTTGGTATATAGTAGGGGAGACTCTGTTCCATCTTATCTGTATTATAGCCCAATAGGAATAGGATGAAAGATGTAGCATTTCATTCCACACCCCCTGTACTTTCTCCCCTAGAGAGAAGTGGTCAGAATTGAGGAGTTCAGTAGCAGAGCAGCTTATGCAGTGAGAACACGACGAACTGGGGTCTGAGGACTGGCTCTCCAATTTGGAGCTGTGATTTGGTGGATATATGACTTTAGGAAACTCATGTCATGCCTATGAGCCTTATGTTTCTTTCATATAAGATGGTTCAAATAATAATTTCATACTAGGGCATTATGAGAATTGAATGTTCTAATGTATGTGAAAGTACTTCGAGAACTGTGAAGTACACATTTAAATACTAGATCTATTACAGAAATAAGTGGCATATCTCTTCAAGGCACAGTAAAATTTTAGTTCATGTCAGCAGATATGAATGGAAGATGGATAATTTGTGTGTGTGTGTGTGTGTGTGTGTGTGTGTGTGTGTGTTTCTAGAATATATTATGAATGTATTTTTGGTGGTAGATTTGCATTTCTAATTTTGTGCTCTGGTTAATATCATGAATATGAATTTGTCTAATGCATATTCATACTAATCCTGGAGATGATTACCCAAAAGAAAGCTGAATTGCAAAGAAAGCACATCTGGGATTGAAATTTGTTCCTGGATACTTCTCATGGTCTCATGTCTTGTCCTTGATGCACTCCTAACACTTCCTCATTTAAGCCCTTAATGGAGTTTTTAAATGGAAGCAGGCTCATAGTTGTTGTTGTTTTAAAATCTGTTTTTAAAATGCTGGTGTATGAATGCATTAGCATCAAAACCATTAGGGACAATGAATTAAGAGGCAAACATAATGTGTTCATAATATGTCCAGGCAGCACCCTCATTTGGCAAGGCAAGTCCTTGAATAATTCTCTTCTGAGCAGATGGCTTAGGGACATTAGATGTTCTTTGTCATCTTCTTTGCAGCCCCAGATAGGGCCAAGTATTGGGGAAGGCCAAAGCCTAAGTCTTGGACTCTATCTGTGACACTGGCCAGAGGACACTGACAGCTCTTTGGTCCTATTTCATGGTGGCTGCGTGTTGTAGGTTGGGTTATTCTTCTTGTGCCCTGCTTTTCCTTGACATTGCTCAACTGGCATGTTGGGGATATGATGCCTTTAAAAAAATTAACGTGTTCCTGGCCTTTGTTTGATTAGGATTTAGTTCTGATTGTCAAATGAGAATAGCTTTTGCCTTGAGAAGAAAGAAACAGGGCTGACAGTCTCAAGAACAGGCATAACTTTTCCCATTATTAGAATTTTCCATGGGCCTAATGACATAAATGTGTGTGTGTGTGTGTGTGTGTGTGTGTGTGTGTGTGTGTGTGTATTTTAAGGTAAGTATTATGGTAAGTAGTAAATGTGCAGAAGCATTAAAGATTGCAGTTTCACCACTTCTTTCTGAATAATTGTTACATCTTATATTGTTATGGTTTTCTTCCTATATAAATTTACCCATCATAAATGCAGCCGTCTGTTTTCATTTCTCCACTTATGTCTCTATTGTCCCTCTTTCCAAAAACCCCCAAATCGATTCAAGTGTATATAAGGATATGTTTCAGGTCCCATGATAGATATTTAGGACTGTGTTTTCTGATCCTAAATTAAATAGAAAACTCCTTAGATGGTACTTTCCTACTTACTGATTTCGTACATATATCTGTGATGATCTCAGGTACCACCAGAACTGGAAGTAACTAGCTGCATCATGAAGCAGAATGATTTAGGTTAAAACTATAAAAATTATTGGTCTATTTATGCACATACATGCATAAATACATGCATATACACTTAACTAAATATAATAAGCTAGAATAGTTTTGTCTGAAGCTTTACTAAGTCTTTACTTGCTTGCTCAGCAATTAGCAATGCAGATGATATTTTAAAACTATGATGTTTAAGGCAAAATAGCATTATTCAGGAGTGAATTTAGTTGTTTGAAATAATGGAAGGAGTAAGTAGAGTTTCACTTTTTAAAATTTTTTAAATATGTTTTTAGTTGTTGATGGACTTTATTTTATTCATTTATTTATATGCAGTGCTGAGAATTGAACCCAGTGCCTCATACCTATGAGGCAAGCACTCTACCACTGAGCCATAACCCCAGCCCTGGAGTTTCATTTTTAAAGACTTCTAAATGTATTTCTTATGCTTGCTGTCAAACATAAAAATGTAATTCCTTTTTTTTTTTGATTTAGAGACACTTTTTCAGAAATCTTGGCTCTATTTTGGCCTATGCCTTCTTGGGGACTGCTGTTTCTTGCTTCATTATTGGGTAAGTGAATCTCTGTCATATAACCAAAGTGATATGCCTCCTAAAGAGATGAGATCCATTTGGGAACACAGAGCCCAGTAATTTAAAATAGTTTTATTTTTTTATGAACTTGTAAACAAAAAATCCCTCCCGTTCCAAAGTAAAAACAAAATTCTAGGTCACATGGAAGTTTACAATGATTACATTTATTTAGACAATATACATACATGTTTGGTTGTAAGATGTTAACTAGATTTCTGTAACAAATATGTTTTTTAATACCAAAAACATTAGAGACTTAATGAAGAATCCTAAGGATAACCTAGTAGTCACTAAGTTTTTCTTAAGTCTTTATTTTAGATGCTATTATAGCACAGGTAACCAGGCAGTCTTTCATATGTTCAAACACTGGAATCTTTGGCTGGTACCAGATCAGCTGAACTTGCAAATGGGAAGCCAACCATTTAAAGAAGGTTTTAAGTTAACAACTTACAAACCCCATGAATGGAAAAGCCCTAATTGAAAATTTATAGCTATCACAACTATGACTGATGATAGAGTCCAGTATTTTGATGTTTGTGACTGATGACAAGATTGAGAGCTACCCTATCAAGTATGGTAGTTGTTAGCCAGGTGTGACTATTTAAATTAAGACTAATTAAAATGAAATAAAATTGTGCCCAGTTCCCATATCTTGGTTTCTAATATCATTCTTTGATAAAAACAAAAAAAAAAGGCTTAGTCTAGGGCTAGGACAGGAGACATACATGAAAATGGAGCATCTTGTAATGCCTGAAAATAAAGAAGTACTCAAAAGTCAAACAGATAGACACAAGGATGTAGAGCATCTCAAAGGGATACAAGTGCTAGCTTGAAAGCTCCTATAATGGACAATCCCCTTTATGGCTGAAGAATAACAAAATCAATGACATTGTATTAGATTATCACCAAAATATGAAATATCCCTGAGTCCACGCTGATATAAATAAATGATTGGATGAATAAAGAAATGGTTGAGAAGAGGCAAATCTATGCTGAATTCCAGATAATTTGTGTAGATACATCCCCTTCAAGCTACATTCCTCAACCCAACTTCACTTTAAGTGTGGGTGAGGAAAAAAGGGTAACTTTAAAAGTGAATAAAATGTGGAAGATAATATTTGAGTCAGAAGATCAAGGTCAACATCAATGATGATAAGTGATATGTACACTTGATGTTTGTGATAAAGGCACTTTTTTACCCTGCTCTTCTACCCTAGAATGCATCACCTTAGTCTAACCATGAAAAAAATCAGGTAAATCCCAGTTGAAATACACTCTACAAAATATCTGCCTAGTACTCCTCAGAACTGCCAAGGTCATCAGAAAACAAGCAATGTCTGAAAAACTGTGTCACATCCAAGAAGAGAAGAAAAAGATCTGATCATTAAATATCAAGTGGCAGCCTGGGTAGGGTCCTAGAGCAGAAAAGGGACATTAGGTAAAAACTAAGAAAATCTGAATATAGCAAGGACTTTGATTTTTTTAAAATTAGCTGGAAACCTGGAGATAAAGGTAGGGATCTTTTATTCTATCAAAAAAGGAGGGGCTTGGGTTTGTTCTTTAAGAGAGAACAAATTACTGAAGAGCCAACAGGTTACCTAATTGGCATTAATGACAGTGAGAGGCAAGATGGGGAAAAGGTATCTGAGAGAATTCTGCTGCCCAGGTCTAAGATTGTGGTGGGAAGAAATGCAGAGGAAGGTCTAGTTTAAGGAAATGTTTCAAAGGTACATGAAAGAAGCCTTTGATGAAAAACAAAGGGAAAATCAAATCTGCATCGTAGAGTTGCTATGACCTGAAATTGAAGTGGGTAAGTATCTGGAACTATGCCTGGCACACCCTAGGAAGCATTAAGTTATGGCTATTTCTTCTCATAAGGATCATATTCTGCAAATAGTTATTATGCTCTTTTCTTAGCCAATCACTTTTCTAGGCATCCAGGACACAAAGATAGGCAATGGCATGGTCCTTATTTTCATAGATCTCATTATTAGAAAGTTGGCTGTAGCATACAATGAGTTAATTACATGGTCATTTTTACTCCTAATCCCTGCAGGTATTGTTGTCACTGGTACTACTCCTCCAAACACACATGTAACACATACTAGGCCTTTTAAGTACTCCTCACTGTTCCCAATTTGTAAGCTGTCATATAGGAAATATGCTTTAGCCAAGCTGAAAAATTGAACTTGGTGATCCCTGCTGGACCACATCACATTCTGAACAATATAAGGAGGGCTACTGCTGGCCTGCTTAATCCAAGCAGAGCAAGAAGCCATACATGTTGATGGGAACACTGATGTAGTCTAGTAGGATATTTGGGGGATTTGCCTCTTTGACACAGAAGGCTGGGATAGTGATAGGCTGACCATTTGGATCTTTATGACCAATCCATTTTTTTTCTCTCCAAGTATATCCAACCCATTCTTTTTTTTTTTTTTTTTTTTGATTCTGGGGAGTGAACCCAGGGATGCTTTACTACTGAGCCACACCCACAGTCTTATTTATATTTTTATTTTGAGACAAGGTCTTGCTAAGTTGCTCAGAGCCTCACTAAGTTGCTCAGAGCCTCGCTAAGTTGCTGAGACTACCATCGACCTTGCTCCCTTCCTGCCTCAACCTCCCATGTTGTTGGTATTACAGGCATGCACCACTGCGTCCAGCTCAACTCATTCATTTTCTATGACTTTAAATGCACTATGTTAGAATTCTGTGAGTTTTGTAGCAATTTATTATGCATTATGCCAGGCCCTATCTTTATCTTTCCCCTCTTATTACCTAGTTGCTTAAGATGCCTTAATTTTGTTGCAAATTTTCGACCATGCTTCATAGTTCTACAGTTTTTGTTAATCACAGCTTTATAAATGAAATAGTCATATGTTTCAGCAAGATGACATTAGCTGCAAACCATTACTGCCATAATTCTGTTTGCCCATGTTACTGGTAAATGTCTACCCATTGAAGGTACCTAATGCTTTTCTAAATCTCCCTTAAAATATTGTATTCTTGCGGGGTTAGGGTTGTGGCTCAGTGGTACAGTGCTTGCCTAGCATGCATGAGGTGCTGGGTTCAATCCTCAGCACCACATAAAAATAAAATAAAGCTATTGTGTCCCTATACAACTAAAAAATAATATTAAAATTTTAAAAAATATATTGTATTCTTAGTACCAATCCATTTACATTTTGTAAGTTTTTTTTTCTTACATAGTTTACCTTGCCTTCTTACAGAAATCTCATGTATGGTGTGGTGAAGCTCATGAAGATTGTGGGACAGCTCTCTGATAAGTTTTACTACACAGATTGTCTGTTTTTTGGAGCAATTATCTCTGCCACTGACCCAGGTATTTGTATATTTGGATTTATCATTATGAAACTCCATTATTTAACCTTAATTTTGGAACAGTCATTAACTTTTGTTGCAGTAGAGAGACTGTAGTATTAACAGAATGGTGGAGGAAGGGAATAGTAGGTAGGCCTAACAGACTGAGACTTTCTAGGAAGAGTATGCATTTACCTTTTTATTATTATTTTTGTAGTGATGAAATATATACAATATAACATTTACCACCACAATTATTTCTTCTTTTTCTCTGTGGTGATGGGGATAGAACCCAGGGCCTCATACATGCTAAGCAGAGCACTCCACCACTGAGCTACATTCCCAACCCCATCTTAATCATTTCTAAGTGTATATTTCAGTAGTATTAAGTGTATTCACATATTTGGGTAACCAGTCTTTAGAACTTTTTCATCATGTACAGTTGAAACTTTATATTCATTAAGCAACAAATCCCCTTGTCTCCTTACCTTGAGCCCTTGTCAATCATCATTCTACTTCCTGTCCCTATGAACTTCACTATTCTAGTTCTCTCATGTAAGTAGAATCATACAGTATTTGTCTTTTTGTGACTTTCTTGTTTCATTTAGCATAATGTCTTCAAGGTTTATCCATATGGTAGCATATAACAGATTTCCTTCCTTTTTAAGGCTGAAAATTTTTCTGCTGTATGGACAGACCATATTTTGCTTATCCATTCATCCGTCAGTGTACATTTTGATTGTTTCCACCTGTTTTGAGAATGATAAATTTGGACATAGTTTTTATTCTTAACTGTCTTCTACCTTCTTTTAGGTAGAAGGTTTAAGCAATACCTTTTGTTAGTAGAAACATACATTGGTAAATTTGTTCTTTTTAGTTTTACATGATAGTAGGATGTATTTTGACATTCATACATGGAGTGTAACTTCCCATTTTCTTGTGGTTGTACATGATGTGGTGTTATACTGGTGGTGTATTCATGTATGAAAATAGGAAAGTTATATCCATTTCATTCTTCTGTTTTTCCTATTCCCCCACCCTCATCTTGTGAACCTCCACTCCTCCCCACCACCCCGTTATTGTGATTTAAATTATCAACTCCTTTTGTGCAATGCTCCTACATGGCCCCACACTGTGATGTGATTTCCTATTCATAAATTTCTTATCTTGTATTTTTTAGTTGAACCAGTTCTTAAAACTGGAATTATTATATGTCCCTCCTCCCCTGCAGCCCAAAAAACAATTTTTTAAAAAAATCTCTCTTCCAAATTGGAACCTATAATTAAATTTATTTGCATCAAGTAATTAAAAGCTATTCCTTTCACTAAAGTCAACTATTGTGAGAATAGTCTGCCCTCCATATGTCTGTGTCCAGCATCTGTGGAGTCAACCAACTGCAGATTAAAAATATTTTTTTTGAAATTGCATTTGTACGAACATGTAGACTTCTGTTTCTTGTCATTATTTTCTAAATAATATAGTATAACAACTATTTTCATAGCATTTACAGTGTATTAGGATTAGAAATCTAGAGACGATTTGAGGTATGTGGTCGAATGCATAGATTCAGTGCAAATACCACCCCATTTTATACAAGGAACTTGAGCATTCTCAGATTTTGGTATGCATGTAGAGGTACTAGAACTAATTTCTCTCAGATACTGAGGGCCAATTGTATATCTACAGGAGAGAATTTATGGAGAAAAAGCTGGTCCTGTCCAAATAGTGAAGATGGAAAGGTCTTCTCAAAGTATATGATGACCTCTAACATTCTGGACATTAATAACCTTAAAGATACTAAGATTTCCCAATTTCCCATTTGACCAGGTTTCTTGAGGGTCCTTTAGATCAGTGTTATCCAATTAGTCTTTCTGCAAAGATAGAAATGTTCTAAAATCTGCCCAGTCCATTATGGTAGCCATTTGCCACATACTGCTATTGGGTACTTGAAATATAGTATAGTACAACTGAAGAACTGATTAAATATCATTTAATGTTAAGCTAAATTAAGTAAGCACATGTGGCTAATGACAACCACATTGGACAACACGGCTCTAGACAATTGTGTGGTTCTAAAGAATTTCAATGTTCCAAAAAACTTTCACCTCTCTTGTCCTCAAAAGTTATCACAAATACCTTAAGTGAATTAGTATAGAAGATTTGGCTGACTGAAATCTTCTGGTTTGTGAGGTACTCTGGTTTGGGAAAAGAAGGTGGGATATTGAGTCACACGTATTGATTGGGTTGCATTCTAGCTGTGCCAGTCATGATCAGGTAGCTTGGGTCCACTTTTTCCTTTCCTATCAGACTCCTCATCTATAAAATAGAAATATTATGTTCTGTTTCCTGGGGCTGTTTTGATGATTAAGTGAAACAACACATGTAAAACACTTGGCATAGCCTTTGCTAATTATGTTGGCTACTAAACTGTACATCTGATTCATACAGAGGTTTCTGTTTCTCTTAACCCAAGCATGTTTCCAAAGAGCACTCCAAAAGGCAGCTTTGTTATTTTAATATTAGACTGTGTGACTATCTCTAAGTGTGTATCTATTGAGAAATATGTTCTTCTGAGAAGAGTTTAATCTGTCTGGAAATGTATTACTAATAATGTTTGTCTATAACTTTACTACTCACTTCTTACCAGTACTACCAACAAGTAAGGGGAGGTTAGTGTGACAAAGATTACTGATATCATTTTTCTGAGCTATTAGTGTTGCTTCATTTAATTGGATATTAAGGCTTATTTTTTCCAGATTATCTTCATAATTATTTACTTTCCCTTAATGTGCCTGTACTATGGTACAAAATAATGGAAGGCATTACCATGCAACATCATTTTTATTTTGCCTGGGAAGATTGGCACAGTAAGGGTTTTGTATAAATGAATGAAAGTTCTAGAAAATTGAAAGTTTAAACTTATTAGACATCAGCACATTAACTTTAAGTGCTTTTTAAATGGAAATCTTTCTGAAACGTAGAATGTTTTGTAAATGAAAAGTGTTTTACAACCCTTCTAAAAAGCTGTTGTTTGAAAACTTAGGCCATTAAGGAGATTAAAACTTCATTGCAGAGTTAGAGGGTGATACTGAAACCAGGCCTGTTTTGCCAATCATACAGTATACCAATCACTGAGACAACAGGTTCTGAAAAAGGGAGTTTATTTTCAGGCAGCCAAGCATGGAGATGAGAGCCCCAAGTCTCAAATCCACCTCTCTGCGGATAGGGTTTGGGGCTATTTATGGGATAAAGAATCAGGGTGATTTAAGGTGCAGGGAAAGGTGATTGGTGGTAAAGTCAGTTGTCTGTGCGTGCTTAATCCAGCTTCATGGAGACCCATCAGAAACCTGCACAATCCCAAGCGAAGAGTTGGTAGTTTCAACCAAAATGGCCTTCAAGTCCCTGAAAAGTAACTAGGGCATCTGTTGTCACTGTAACCCATACATTTGAGGTGTTATAGGTAGCAAAGCTAGGAGGAGGCTAATAATATAAAGCTTAGTTGGTGATCTTTAAGTGGCTCTTAAAATCAACTAAAGCAAGTAATCAAAGGACTGCACAGAAGCTCAGAGTCAGAGAAACAAAAAGCACAAAGAGTTGGTTAAAATATATGAAAAGAGACCAGCTGTTTGTTGGCTGGTAATTTTCAAAGTTAGGATTCTGTCCTCAGACTTGGGGACTGAGGTCTTATTCTTCTATTCATTCATAATGGCTCTCAGGTCCTTGAGAGATACTTCTGAGCTATAAAAGACATATATTTATAATAGTAAGCCCCAATTTTGGTAATGCCTAGAAGATTATGGCCCATCAAGCAAGAGCTTGGTTTAAAGGGGAACACAAAACTAGATTACCTTCTGGTGATGGGATATGGAGTGATAATAACCAATATGAAAAGCACAATTTGCCCCAATTATACCTACTTGCCTCAAATCACCAGTCTTTGGTTTTCCCGTTGAAGGTGACACTGTGTATGTGGGGTGATACAGGCTGCTTTGTGACCTAAAGCCCCCTCTGTTTTGTGACCATGTGCCATGGGTATCATGTACCATCTTTGTGGATGGCTGCTCTATATGGACCCACAGCCAAGGAAAGAAAATGTGAGATTCTACCCCATAGTGCATCCATAGGCAGCTTCTAGAGAAAAATGAGTGCTATTCCTTTCTGTGAAACATTATCAAATGATTCCCCTGATTTTATTCCTTTCACTCTTGTAACCTTGGAGTCAATCAGCCTTGCAGGTTTCAAAATCTACAATCTGTATTGTCCAAGACTCTTTGGTTGCATCACCTTGGGTGGTGTCTTTTGCTTATCCTTTGACATTTGATTCCAATAAGCCACCTGCCTGCTCATTCTTCCCAGACTCCTTCAGTGATCTGCTCCCATAGCTCTTCAAGTTAAGTCTATTTTGTACATAATGATACTTACTGATCTACATTGAGTGTTCACAAATGCTACATGCTCTTTTATGAATAGATAAGGTGATCAAGAAAAGTTGGTTAAATAAACAAATTCAGTATTTAATGGTTTTCTTTTTAATTTATTTGCTATTCTGTCATTTTTCCTACTGCTTTTAAAATACATGCACCAATGGTTTTCAGTCCGCTAATTGTGATTTCTCAGTTCATATCCAGTTACACATAACTATTGACCCTGCTATTTCTGATTTCAAGGGTTCTGCTTAGAGGAGGGCCTATTGAATGCTGTATTAGTCAACTTTGCATTGCTATATTGAAATACCTGAGGACATTAGTGTTATAAACAGAAATGGTGTATTTAACTCATGTTTTGGAAGTTCAAGTCCAGGATCAATGGTCCCATTGGGTTGGGTCTCTGGTGAGGGTGCCAGATGGCAATGGTGAGAGTGCATGTCCAAGGGAGCAATCATCTCTCAAACCAGAGACACTGAGAGACCAGGGTCCCACAATCTCCTGAGGAGCATGTCCCCAATGACTCCCACTAGGTCCCACCACTTAAAGGTCCACAGCACCCCCTAATACTACCATCCTGGGAACCAAGCCTTTATATGTGGCACTTTGAGAGACACTCAAATTATACCCTAAATCATAGCAAATCCTTTCATTTAGAAGATACATATCCAGTCAGACATCCCCATTCCATCCTCTTTTGGTTGTCATCACCCACATTCTGCATTGTGGTCAGGTGCATACTTGTTTAGGAGGGGCACTGCAGAGTTCCTGACCTGTTTTACAAGGTGATGGGAGAATGAGGAGTTAAAGTTCAGACCATTTCTATATAAATATCCACATTATTATTATGCATGCTATCCTTTATTGTCAAGGATCAATGAGGATCATTATTTATACTACTAGAAACTGTAGTATTTTAGGCAAACCACGTTTAAAAGTTGGAAGGGCTTTGGGAATTATGAAGCCAAGTCCTTTATCAAATCTTTTGACTTTGCTGTGCGCTGAATTTTTTCTAGCTAGTTGGTGGTTATGTTGGATGTTTTCTTTTTGCCCCTGTAGATTTATGCTCCCCACCCCCCATTCTCCTTCACCTCCCTCTTGTCCCTAGGAAGTTGATGACTTGTATGGAATATATCAAAGGTTCCCAGGTTCCTTCTGGTTTCCCATTGAATTTGTCCACAAAGGAGTGCCACTGGGAGGAAGATGGAGATAGAGTAGTCCACTAAGCTAGCTGTGTCCCTTGATTAGAGATCATAGCTTCTGTCAGATGACCATCTCCCTACAACTCCAGGTTCTAGTAATAGTCCTTTTCCTGGAGCCTTCAGGCCTAGGACTGGTACAAAAACTTCCTGTTTCTAGTCTCAAGTCCTGTTTTCTCCCTTGTGGTTTTCCTGTACTCTGCCCAGGCTTTTTATAAATAACCTCTTTTAAAAACTCTTCTCAAATTGCTCTCTTTGAGGGTTGCCATCTATTTTCTGCCAGGAGCCACCCTGCCCAGTAGAGTCCTAGGAGCCAGGTCTCCTGGACTGCCAAGGCTAGACTCTTTTCATTGAGACTAGTCCCCTTCAGTCTTGAGTCCCCAAGTGACTGATAGAGATAGAAGCCTCCTGTGCTAGTCCACAGTGGACATGTGATATAAATGCAAAACAAAACATCTTTTTATGTTTAACCACTGAGATTTGAGGAATTTTGATATTAGATCTTAGAGCAGCCCATCATTCAGGGCCTGTTTTTTTTTTTTCATCTTTAAATCAGGGAAAGTTGTAATACTATCCTACTTATAGAGTTTTATAGACTAAATGAGATTATAAAATGGTTAGCATGGTGGCTGCTTCATGGTAAATTCTCAGTAGTGGTTGTTATTATCATTGTTAATGTTTCTTCAACAATTGGGTTATAAACAATTACTGTGTCATATAATGGTAAACTACTAGAGTAAAGGTTCCATATCAGGAGCCACAAATATTGTTCTTGCAGTAAATAATTCAGAAAACAACTTTTAAAAAGGACTCATCTCTATAGATTTTTTTCCTGTTGTGTAGTCTGCTAAATTACATTTCAGGGTAAAGTAAAAAGGTTGACTTTGTGTCTTGTGTTAACACTTATGTTATGAAAGTGATGTGACATTTAATTAAGAACTATAGTTGGGCTGGGAATGTGGCTCAAGCAGTAGCGCACTCGCCTGGCATGCGCGGGGCGCTGGATTCGATCCTCAGCACCACATACAAATAAAATAAAGATGTTGTGTCCACCAAAAACTAAAAAATAAATATTTAAAAAATTCTCTCTCACTTTTAAAAAAAAGAACTATAGTTGTTGGGCAGATGCTTTATTGATGTCTAGTTATGTCATGATATAGGACATTTTTTAAATCTAAATTATTTTTGTGCTTATAAATGAATTAAACTTTTTATAAATGAAGGCATATTGGGGATAGTGTCATTTTGAAATATCCCTTAATTCCTAACAAAAATACAGAAAGTAGAACAGTAAAACAAAGACAGAGATGAAACTAGCTGCCAGAGTATCCCACCAGGAACAGCAAGACTTGGGCACAGGAATAGCAGCTGCGCAGCAGGGGAAAGGAGTTGTTGATTCTTTTGAATGTCAGGGAACACAGAAATTTACCACCAATATTTACATTATAAAGGAGAAATCCCCACTGGGATTAAAGAACTATGTGGGCTGAATGAAATCAGTTAAAACTTGGAGGGGCTTTACAGACTCAAATTTATGGAAGAGTGCAAGGAGACTGGAGGAGGTTAGAGGCCATGTGAGTGATCCTGGGTTCTCAGAAATACCAAGCAAAGATCTCTCTGGAAGTAGAGTCACCTCCTAAACAGGAACTGCTAGGACTATGAACCCCGATTGACAGGGTGTTAAAGGAGAAAGGCAGCATAGATACTAATGGAGGAGGGGACCAGAAGCAGTGGATTTCAGAAAGTATTGGGGAAGTGTCCATATTTTTAATAGTTCCATGTAAAACCAGAAGAGGGAGACCTAGAGCCATGATACTAGGGAAGTCCTAGGGGCCTACTTTCTGTTCTTTATCCACTTCACTTAAATATGAACAATAGAAATGGATTGAGGTTGGACTTCATGCCAACATTGTATGAAGAAAAACAAGGATAGCCCCCATAAATAAGAAAGCAACAGATAAGGAAGTCATGGCAGAAAAATTGGACCCCTTCAAAGGATGAAACTTGATTCATATTACTAAAGAAGCTAATGCAAATTGAGAAAATGAAATTATTAAAGATCTGCATGCATCAGGATTGGAAAATTTGGAAACTAGAGAACTTTTAAATAATATGCCTTTATGAGAAGACAGTTGACAGAAGGGAATAGAGGGGGAAAATAGCAGAATGAATGAGACCCAGGGGGAAAAAAGTCCATTTTCTTTAAAATTGGCAAAAGTAAATGATAGTGTCAGGAAATGTCCCTTTGGGTGATTAAACTATAAGGAAAGGCATGCAGATGGCTACTATAAAATTCAAATATCGGTTCCTTTTATGTGAAAGAAAGGGTTTGATATTGGAATGGGACACAAGGGGAGTATGCAAATTTCATTTCTTGAACTGATGGTGGGAATAAGACTAACAGGCTTGTAATAACTCACTAAGCATCTGGTTTGGTTTTCTAATTGTATCAATTACTAATGCTTTTTACTAAAATTATAACAGAAAAACCTGGCTAATACCAGCTTTAAAAATAGACATTCATCTTAGGTACTGGTCACAGGTTAGTGTCATGGGTCCTCTTACAATAAGGCATTGGGGTATTCAGTTTGATGCACTGCCTCTGGGTTTCACTCACATCAGTTGCTCCATGGAGGAAAACTGGGTGCATGCATCTGGCTTTATTCCATATAGGAAGAAGTGAGACTCTCTTCAAGGAGAGCTGGGAATGTGAGTTCTGAGCTTCTACAGACTTTAAGGTAGATTCCAATGAAGAAGCAGGTGGTCAGGTATGAGTGTTGAGAGAACACTGCTGCATGTATACATTAGAGCCCTGGTTCTTACCCATCAATCATATTGCCCCCTGGGGAATATTTGGCAAGAGCTAGAAACATTTTGGATGTTATAATTGAGAAGAGCTGGGACTAGGGTTGTGGCTCAGAGGAAGAGTGCTCCCCTAGCATGCATGAGGCCCTGGGTTTGATCCTCAGCACCACATAAAAATAAAATAAAGGTATTGTGTCCACCTACAACTAAAAATTAAATAAATAACAATTGAGAAGAGCAGTGCTGCTTACTGGCATCTGATAAGTAGAGGCCAAGGATGCTGCTAAACATCCTGTGATGTACAAGCCAACCTCCCTCAACAAAGAAATTATGTTTCTTTGTCAATAGAGCTGAGGTTAAAGAACCCTGTTCTGGAGATGTGATTATCAAAGTATAGTCTGGGAGCCCTTGGGAATTCCTCAAAACCTTTTCAGTGGTCCATCAGATCAAAATTGATTTAATAACATAAATATATTATTTTTCTTTTTTATGCTCCTCTTTCACAAGTGTACAGTGGAATTTTCAAGAGGTTGCATAACATGATATTGACTGTCTGTTGCTTAGGTACAGAAACAGGTGTGAGAAGCTTCTCCTTCCCACTAATCCTCAAGAGGTTTGCAAGAATGTGAAAGCATGGCTCCCTTTTCACTTTTTTGATTTATAAAATGTAATTATTTTTATTAAAACATCTCATGTGGGGCTAGGGTTATGGCTCAGAGGTAGAGTGCTCGCCTAGCATGTCCAAGATCCTGGTTCAATCCTCAGCACCACATAAAAATAAATAAAATAAAGGTATTGTGTCCATCTACAACTAAAAAATAAATATTTTTTAAAATGTCATGTTAATACAATAGATTATTATTATTAACATCAAATGAATAAATGTTCAGTTTTTCATGTTTATTCAATATAATAAATATTGGTAGCTATAGCCCATGAAACTAAGGCTCTTTGTGGGCCACACAAATTTTAAGGTTGTAAAGGAATTCTGAGGTAAGAAGTTTGAGAACCACTGATCTGGAGACCAGCTGAGTTTTAAATGACTAAACAATGTGAAAACTATAAGAAGCATAATAATGGCTGGTCACAGTAGCACAAGCCTTTAATCCAACCTAAACGTGTGGCTGAGGCAAGAGGATCACAAGTTCAAGACCAGCCTCAGCAAGTTAGTGAGACACTGTCTCAAAAAATAAGAAGGGCTGAGAATGTAGGTCAGTGGTAGAACATCCCTGGATTCAATCTCTAGTACCACATAAAAGTAAAATTTAATTTAAAAATAAAAAGTTGGGCTGGGGCTGTAGCTCTGTAGTAAAGCACTTGCCTTGCATGTGTGAGGCACTTGGTTTACACCACATAAAAATAAATATACTGTGTGTTCAAAAAAATAATAATAAAAAAATAAAAGAAGTATAATTATGTATAGTGAAGACTCATTAATAATGAAGACTTTCATTATTTCACAAACATTTATTATAGTCTTCTGTGTACCCTGACATTATCTGGGTTCTGGGAGCACAGTGCTCAGCCAAACAGGGTTTCTGCCTTCAGGGAGATTCTGACTCACCAGAAAAGCCAAAGTATTTTAGGGGTGATCATCATTTTTTTTAAAGTTCTACACCAGGCAGTTTCAGAGTGTGATGGAATTACAGTGGAAAGCATGCTGTTCTGGGACAGAGTCCTTAGACACAAAGATCACATCAAACTTCATTTAGATTAGGAAGATCGCCAGTTTCCTTTCTGTTATAGACCAACACTCCATCTTTGACTCCCTTGCTGATTCCACCTATGATAGGAATTGCCTGTATAAAACTGTAATCAGTGCTGTAAGGGCAGAAACCAAAACTAATTTCTGTGCTTTGGGCCCACTTTTCAGTGACTGTGCTGGCGATATTTAATGAATTGCATGCAGATGTGGATCTTTATGCACTTCTGTTTGGAGAGAGCGTCCTAAATGATGCTGTTGCCATTGTACTGTCCTCGTAAGTAACAATGTTTCTACTAGGAAAGAGAGACTTTGGTTTCCTGCATGTTTTGGGGCAAATTCAGAAGACTATATCAAAAGTGTTAAATATTGAATTGGGTGTTTTTCTAAATGAGATTTACCAGCTTTGTTTTTAAAGTTTTATTGTTTTGTCCATTCAGCAGCAATCAGAATTCTGACGTGAGCTTAACATGGTGGCTGCAGATTAAATTAAATGAATTTGCCCTGGGCAGTGCTTGGTAGAGTGTGGATACTTCTATTTGTTGATACTTTCAGTTACAATAGTCCCCCCCTTATCCTTAGGGGATGTATTCCAAGACCCCCAATCGATGCCTGAAGCCACAGATACTACTTAACCCTATGTATACTTTGTTTATACTGTCTCTATGATATTTGTACATACATCTATGATACAGTTTAATTTGTAAATTAAAGTAAGAGATTAGCAATAATAGCTAATAAAATAGAACAATCATTACAATATGGTATAATAAAAGTTATGCAAATGTGAGCATATGTATGCATGCTCACTCTGTCTTGCTCTCTCAAAATATCTTATTGTACTTTTGCCTTTTCACTTATGGGAAGCACTTTGTGACTTCTCTTTGGCATAGTTGAGGTCCCAGCATCCCTACTCTTGGGTTGCTTGAACATAAGCAGTATGATCTGATAATCTTGAATGGCTGCTTAGTGACTAATGGGTGAATAACATACAACATGGATATATTGGACAGAGGAATTATTTATGTCCTGGGTAGGATAAAGTTGGACAGTATGAGATTTCATGTTACTCAGAGCAGCACATAATTTAAAACTTATGAATAATAATTATAAATTATTATTTCTAGAATTTTCCATTTGTATTTTCAGACTGTGGTTCACCTCAGGTTAACTGAAACTACAGGAGTGAAATAGTGAATGAGGTGTGACTGTTGTATCATCATGTAAAACCAGTACAATCTTTTTAAACTTTCTTTTTTTTTTTTTAAACCTCAGGTCTATTGTTGCCTACCAGCCAGCAGGGCTGAACACTCATGCCTTTGATGCTGCCGCCTTTTTTAAGTCAGTTGGCATTTTCCTAGGTATATTTAGTGGCTCTTTTACCATGGGAGCTGTGACTGGTGTTGTGACTGCTTTAATATCCTTTTTATAGTTTGTACCCCTGCCTGGGTATGCGTATGTGACATTACACTTTGAGAGTTCTCAGATCTTCCTTTCAGATCAGATTCTTAAATTGGTTGTTCCAATGGGGTGTAGTGATTCCTGAAATGTGTCCCTCAGGTGACGTACCATGGTTGGGCCCCTAGCTAAGAGTCTAAGAAAAATATTGGGAGGGAGGCTCTAATACTCTGCTTTGTCCTCACTTTTGCCTACCCCTCCTTGCTTGTGAACCAATTCGAGTATCCATTGAAGGGGGGTAAAAAAAGCTGAGAAGTATGTAGGAGACTAGGGATCAGGGACCACCAGCTTGGCAGGACTTTAGCCTCAGGTTGCTGCTACTGTCTGCTGATCAAGGCCATGTGGGTGTTAACATGATCAAAACTGGGGGCCATCCGTGGGAATTATTCTACAGTGGTCTTCCATGAGCAAATGATGGCACAATCTTTAATTTAAAATAAACAAACAAAAAACACAAACAACCAAAAAATGCAAAATGTAGAAAGAGCTCCACAAATGTGTTCTTTCATCATATCCTCTTTGATGAGCATTATAAATGTAGTGTGAATCACATCAATTCAATAGGCGATCAGTGTAGATAATACAAGAATTATGATAAAATTATTAATGAGATTTTGTGCATTGAATTTGTGCTCTACATCTTTGAAATATGATGAGTATTTTGCTCTTTGTACATCTCAGTTCTGACTAGTTGCATTTTAAGTGTTTAGTAGCCACATGGGGGTAATGGATACTGTGTTCAATAGTGCCGGTTTAGGTGGTCTTGTTCACTGAGGCCTTTTTGGTACCCTGGAACTTATTGCTCAGTGAACTCATTCATGAGATGGTTATATGACAGCCCCATGTTGAATGGTAGTGTCAGAAGATGAATCTGTGCTGTTGCCAAAAGGAGACACCAGCACCTGGTAGCTGATTTTAAGACTTGCACATTTCTTTCTTATTGTCCCATGTCTTCATTAGGCATAATCTGTGACCCACAGGGTTTGTATTCTTAGGCCTGCCTGCCTGAGGCCCTCCCAACTCTGCCAGAACTAACCTACCAGGCAAGCCTGAGGCCAGAAATGTATTCATATTAAGTATAATAAATAATTCACATATTGTACAAGTCACCCACTTAAAGTATAAACTTCAATAGCTTTTCTAACCATAAAGTAGATGGTCAACTGTAGTTATTAATTTAAAAAAAATCCTAGCCAGGCACCATGATGCATGAGTGTAATCCCAGCAGCTCAGGATGCTGAGGCAGGAGGATTGTAAGTTCAAGGTCAGCCTCAGCAACTTAGTGAGGCACTAAGTAACTCAGTAACACCTTGTCTCTAAATAAAATATTTTTTAAAAAGGGCTGAAGATGTGGCTCAGTGATTAAGTGCCCCTGGGTTGAATCCCTGGTTTAAAAAAATCATGGTAAAATATATAACAAAATTTGCCATTTAACGTTTTAAGCACACAATTCAGAGACAGTAAGTATATTTGCAATTTCATGTAACCATCCCCACTATGTAGTCCTAAATCTTTTTCCTCATCTCAAACAGAAACTGTGCCCATTCAGTGTTAACTCCCCATTTCCCATTGCCCTAGCCACTGGCAACTTCTTTTCTGTGGGAAAGCATAATTTTATTACCTAAAAAATATGCCTGGACTAGGGGTGTAGTTCAGTGTTAGAGCACTTGCCTAGCTTCAGCAGCAGTAGCAGCAGCAGCAGCAGCTGCCGGACCCCAAAAGAGGAGAGGAAGGCAATGGCTAGACCTTAGAGAGGAGTCCTGGGCTGATCAGAGGGTGGATCTTGGTGCCTGGAGCTGCGGTCCTTGACGGGGTGCTGACGTGACCAAGTTTACCAAGCTGCACTGCTTCCCCCTGCTGGAGACGGCGCTCTTTTTCCTGATGTCTTGGAGTACATTTCTCTTGGCAGAAGCCTGTGGTTTTACAGGTAGGTTCTCTCTTCCCTCAAGCCACCCTTCCCCTAACTGTAGTGGGGGCTGTGGGACTTTGAGTGGCCAGAAGAATTCTTAGCAGCTAGATTTTGTTGATTAACTGCTCGATGAGTATCCATACGGAGGATTGCTGACCAAGGCTAGGGTTTGGTCTTAAACATCAAGTTTCTAAAAACTACATATTTTTAAGGGTAATGTTTATTATTCCAAACTCAGCTAAGTTTTTTTTTACACATTCTAACCATAAAGTAGGTGTTCAGCTGCAATGGCTACTGAATATATTCAAATCTTATTTATATCATTCCCCAGATTACTATATCATTTTATAAACAGCAATAATCAGCAAATATGTATTCCTGTAAAGGTAATTTTGCATCTACTCAGATGAGGATGGACACATTTTTTCATTGTTTTGTCTCTGAGCTATTTAATCATTGTTTTTTCAATACTAGGTATTTATGGTGTCAGTGAAATATACAGGTTGAGTATCTCATTATTTGGATTCTTTTAAAATTTCAGACTATTTCTATACACATAATGAGTTAGCTTGAGGAAGAGACCCAAGCATAAATTCAGAATTCACTCATGTTTTATATATACCTTATACACAGATCCAGAACATAATATTTTTAATAATTTTGGACATAACACAAAGGTTGTACAAGTCACCCACTTTATAGCTAAAAGAGCTAGGAGGCTCTTTTTTTCTTGGAGGTGCTGAATGAACTGTGTTAAGCACTTTTTTTTTTTGGTGAGGGGTTACCAGGGATGGAATCCAGGGGCACTGGACCACTTAGCCACATCCCAAGCCCTATTTTATATTTTATTTAGAGGCAGGGTCTCATGATTTTGAACTGACTTTGAACTCACGATTCTCCTGCCTCAGCTTCCCGAGCCACTGGGATTACAGGTGTGAGCCACCACACATGGCTGCACTTGTGTTTTGACTACATCCCATCACATGAGGTCAGATGTGGAATATCCTACTTGTGGCATCATGTCAGTGCTCAAAAATTTTTGGATTGTAGAGCAGTTTAGATTTTAGAATAGGAATAGGGTTATTCAACATATGTAATATTAGTGTGGTTGATAATGTGAGTTTTTTGTCATATTCTCTCATTTGAAAGAAATAACTGATTTTTTCCACTAGGAAACTCAAGTACAGTTACTCTATATGATCCAGATAGTTACAGAGAACTTTTATCATCTTTTCAAAATAATACAATGTCTTTATATGCATCATTACTAAATGGCTTACTTCCTTAAAACTTGACTGTTCTCTGGGAAGTATAGTCCTATGTATGTCAGTTGTGTTGCACAGCAAAATGGTTACCACTAACTGGAAATCTAGATCATCAAGCCTTGGACAAATGGAATAGTATTCTCAGTCTATTTTGTCTGAGGCCCCAGACTATTAAAAAACATGAAGCATTGGTTTGAAATGAAATACACTCATTCTAAAAACAGACATGAATATGACAAAAGTGTATGAATGGCCCTCGCAGCCTCTTTGGGGAAATGAATGCTATGGTATATGCCAACTACAGATGGCAAATTTAGAGAGAGAAAATGTGCATAACATTGGAGAAATGGAACGAGTTTGGGGACCTGGCCTTGAAGGAAGGGAGGGCAAAGTTGGGAGAAGGAAAGTTTGATATTACTGGTGAGGAGCAAAGGGAGCTTTCAATAATAGGAAATCTCAAAAATATTTTTGGAAGTTGAAATATGCTAGGTTTGCCTACTACCTTCACTTTTTGTTTCAGCAGGGGTTTTTTCCTGCCTCTTTTTTCTCCATTGACTAAAAAAACCCCCAAATCTCTCCTTACAGGTGTTGTAGCTGTTCTTTTCTGTGGGATCACACAAGCTCATTATACCTACAACAATCTCTCAGTGGAATCAAGAAGTCGAACCAAGCAGGTAAGACAGGGCCTTGGTATTGAGCGTTGCCTGGTAATACAAGGAAGGGGAGTGCAAGGGTTTACAATCTCCTTTTCCCTTCTCCACGCAGCTGTTTGAGGTGTTACACTTCCTGGCAGAGAACTTCATCTTCTCCTACATGGGCCTGGCGCTGTTTACCTTCCAGAAGCACGTTTTCAGCCCCATTTTCATCATTGGCGCTTTTGTATCCTTTTCTCATTCTACCATTTTCTACATGGAGAGGTGACCACAGCTGGGGAAGCTCTGCTAGTGCTCTTAATTGTTATTGTTGTTATTTTATCTGTTTCAGATGCAGGAATAGGCCAGTTCTACTGATACTTTTTACTGTGAGAAAAAGAAGGCCTAAGTGGTGCTTCATAAAGCTAAATGTCTTTTATTTTAAATACTAGTATTTATGTTTAGGTCATCCTTCCTGCATTTTCTGTAAAAAGGATGGCCTCAGTGTTAAGCTGGGGCTTGAGGGGTGATTTTTGTTTTGAGTTCCCTTTTGGGTAAGTCTAAAAGTCAGCAGCAATATCAATCTCCACAATTATTTTTGATATTTCATTGTCATGTGAATTCTAAAACAGGGCCTTCTATGATTTGGGTGGCTGGAAAGTTGCAATCTACTTGCTCTCAACTACCCACCTATCGTGGGCAGCCTTTCTTCACACTGCCCTGGGGTGCTTACAGGCTACACTCTCACCCAAGCTACCCTGCTGCTATGGATCACAATGTGAAAGTCTCCTTTGCTTTTCCCAAAAAAGAAAGGAAGGAAGGAAGTGATGGAAGGAAGAGAAGATACTTGATTTCTTGACTTGGCCCCATTGTGAATATAGTTTTGGAAAGGGAGACATGGTTTTGAGAAGGGAAACACAGGTTTGGGGATGGCTTTTCTTGAGCAAGGAGGAATTCGAGCGCCTAGCAATTAATATAGTAGCTGAAGGTTTCACTCACTAGGTTTCAAATACTATTGTTTTCATTGGGGTGAACTTTTCTGGGGCTTGATTTTAAGATCCTGAGCAGAAGTCTCCTGTTGTTGGACATTTACTTTCACCTTTTTTGAGGCCTCAGAGTAATCTTTAGCTCTTGAAATTTTGGCAGCAAGGAGTGATTTTCTCTTCTGGGCTTTTTATTTTAATTGGTTGTTCAAAACATTACAAAGCTCTTGAAATATCATATTTCATACATTAGATTCAAGTGGGTTATGAACTCCCATTTTTTTACCCCAAATACAGATGATTGACACTCCTCAAGCTGCTAGATAGCAGTAATGTTGAAATCCTTCTAGTTACAGTGTCCTATGCTCATACTGGTGGCTCATTTCTTAGATTTACACATTCACCAGACAAATAGCTCAAAATCTGAATGATCAGTGTTTTTCTTTTTCATTAAGAAGGAGAGGACATGTTGTTTTGATTTGTATTCCTTGCATGCTATCCTGTGAGAGCACAGCCCATGTTTACAGATCAGGGCCTGTGGCCGGGTGAGCAGAGTCCTCTGGAAATCCTAAAGGCTGCTGACCACTTAAGATCTTCTGCTTCATCTCTGGAGTAGAATTTCTTTTATGAACACTACCTGTTTCCTTTTGTTTAAAAAAAGGAAAGAAAGAAAGAAAGGAAAAGAAAAAAGAAAAACAGTGCCTTACCCTGGAGGAAACAGAAGATAGTTCCGCCCTGGCTTCTGTCTGAAACAGCTGCAGTTCCTGCAGCTGGCGCTTTGCCTAAACGGAAGCTCCCCATTCCTCTGGCTCCCACAGGGGGTTTCCTTCTCTGACCAGGGGAGTGAGAAGCTCTCTCTGTTGAGTACTGTCTAAACTTGGCAAGTGACAGATGACTGGTTTCCCTGAATTCTTTGCTTTGCACAGTAGACTTCCTTTTCCACACTCTTCCTTTTCTGTGTTTTATATCTCAAAAAGACATTTCAGCCATTTAGGTAAAGGAATCTCCCTGGGTTGATTCTTATGAGTTATCTGATCATCTCTTTGTTGTATAAATACTTTTAATGTTCCACATCTCTTATTTATAGGTTCTTCCTGGGCATTGAAGTTCCTGGTGTTTACTTGCAAGTGAAGTTTGCAAGCTCTTACCCAGAAAACTTCCTCTTTATAGTTGTTCCAGGATTAGTAATCTTTCTTTCTTGTGATTTTTCTTGCAGTAGAGCCCAATGCACAATTTGCTTTTATTAACTCCTCATTTCTGCCATGGTACTTGAACTTATTTTAGACTCATTTTTAGACAGATTGAAGAATTAATCAGTACCATTTGAATTAAGTCAGAAAGTTATAACAGTGTGTTTAACAAGCTAGAAATTATCTCTATGAATGGGAACCTGGGGAACATTGGCCAAATGATACCCATTTTTTTGATGAGTGATTTGTCTAGGGGGGAACTACATAGCCTGGCTTCTTTGGGTAGTTCCCTGGATCATAACATTCCTAAAATTCTCTGATCAACCAATTTGTGTGAAAGTGTCTTTCTGGAAACCTGTTGGTCCCTTAACCTTCATCCTGTTGGTCAGGTTGCTATCTTCCTGGGCAGAGCTGCACATATCTACCCACTCTCCTTCTTCCTGAACTTGGGCAGAAGGCATAAGATTGGCTGGAATTTTCAACACATGATGATGTTTTCAGGTAAAAAAAAAAAACAAGTATATGTAATGAAAATTAATTTTATTTAGCAAGCAATGATAGTATGATTAAAATATAATCAGTGAGGTTCATAAAAAGACATTCAAATTTCTAGTTCTTTTGTATTACCTACAATGCAGAGCAGGACAGATATATATGTTCAACTGAGTTAATATTGATTTGAAAACCTTACTACCAAATGTGAACATTCTCCCTATCGGTATTTGCATATTTACCACCCAAGGGAAGTAGAAATATATAAGTATTCAAAGTGCTCGATTGTTTTCTAGCAGTTGTTTATAACACACAAGCTTCTTAGAAGGACTCCAGACCTAAAATTAGATGGAAAATATCTAGTGATGAAACAAAGCATGGGTCACATCACTCAGCACCTCTCAGCTACAGTATCCTTTCTTGTAAAGTAAAGTAATTGAACCAAGTAGCATAAGTCCCTCTTTGTTCCGTCTTTCTATGGAGCAAGAGGAATAAAATACACTCAAAAAGCAAGATAAATCCAAAGCTGGATTTAACAGCTGTGACAGTTCTGTTTGATTTACACTGTTGTAAGCCTTTTCACTATGAAGCTGAGAGATTCAGAAAAGCCACTGAGGGGACAAAGGGCAATAAAGAAAGATGTAGAGGTAAAGAAGGTAGAAAGCAATTGCCATGAATAGATGATAAAGTGAGAGTGGTAAACATCATATGAGACCCAGGTTAGAGCAAGCATCTCATCACACCAAAGACAGAAGATATTGGGGGCAAAAGACCATCGGGACCCTTAAAGGTACCTCTGACTTGTGGGGTATGGAGAGAGGGGAAGTACCAGAGGACAGAGTGGGTAGTAGCCACTTTACTGGGATGTAGTGGTTTTAGGGGGGCTCACAGAGATGCCTGGAGCCTAATAAAATCATACTGAAATGACACCAACAGGCAGTGCTCCATACATCTCTCTTTCTGTCCCAAGCAAGCTTGCCATGAGCATGAATCTATTCCCTGCCATATTGATTGCCTTTCACTCTGACAAACGTTTTTAGATGTCCTCTTTTTATAAGCCAGAGTTCTAGTTTATGAAAGATACAAAGACCAGCCTCCTTTAAGGAGAGGTCACAGTCCTCTGGGGGTGTGGGGAGACAGATGCACAAAGAGCTAATTTCCTCTCAAGAAAGGATGACAGCTTGTGCAAAGATGTGTAAAAGACAGGACAAGAAGAGGAGTATTCAAGGCCATTTTCACAAAAGGGGTGGCCTTCAAACTGGCCTTGGAAGAAATGTAATTTCAGGAGGCAGCAGGTGGAAAGACAGATAAGCATTGCTCTATGTGCTTTTTTTTCAAGGAAGGACAGCAGTTGTGTTGAAATGTCAGACACATGGAGCAATGCAGAGAGTGAGGTTCCAAGGGAAAAATGCATCTGGTGATCCGAAGCCTTTTGTTTTTATCAAACTTGCCTGTTGGGCTTGTTAAAGCAGATTGTAGGTTCTACTACCAAGGGTGTCTGATTCTGGAGGTGAGCCCCAAGAATTTCCATTTCTAGCACATTCTCAGCTGCTGCTGCTGGGTAAAGGACAGTACTTCAAGAACCACTTTTGTTCAGAGGAGACCACAGAAGCTCCAGAGTTGTCCTAAAGCGCTTGGGTTTTACTCAAGGGCAACAGGAAAACATTGAGAGCTTGATGAAGAAGGGCAGTGACAAGCTTCTGCTTACATATTAGGAAGATGCCAGTGGACAAAAAGAAGACAAATTGGAGATAACTGTCATCTAGGCAAACTTCAAATAGATGAACATTATCTTCTTTACCAAAAGATTGAGATATACACAGTACTATTTAAAGATGCCACCCAAAATATTTTACACTGGGAGAAATTTGGCTATCCAAAGGAACCTATTCTTCAAGGCTTTGAAATGCCTGAGGTTCCCCTTTCATATTGCTTATAGTTTACCTATTAAATTAAAGAAAGATGTCATACATTATCTTTCCCTAGCCCCCCAAATTCTCTTCTTGGTGGCAACATTCCTGTTGAGGCTTAAATATTGACTGATGACCTTGTTGGCTAAAGAGTGATCTAGCTGTATCTAAATAATTCACAGGACAGAGTAATAGAAATCATCAACTTTTTAATTTTTTTTTAGTTGTTGATAAACATGAAGTATCTTTATTTATTTTTATGTGGTGCTGAGAATTGAACCCAGTGCCTCACATAAGCGAGGCAGGTGCTCTACCACTGAGCTACAGCCCCAGCCCCAACTTTTCTATTTTTTAAGGTAACTTTTATTGAGTCACTCCTTTGTGAATTGTAGTGAAGGTCTCATATTAATTGTGAAATTATTGGGAAAGGGGAAATTTATAAACAGATATGATAGGTCTAACTTTTTCTTCTCTTGTATAATATACACATTGTCTTGTACTTGGTAAGTAAGAATTTATACTAGATGAGTACTAAAGACTGAGAATTTTGTCTTTACCATAAAACAAATTATGAGCATGGCATGAGAACAGAACAGAGGAGCTTAGAAAGTAAACTCTAAAACATGAAAATGTTGGTTAATCTTAATGTACCTCAAGGATCAACAAAGTACAGCTCCAGGGCTAAATCTGGCTGTTGATAATTAAATAAACCTGTTTTTATATACCCCACCAGTTCAGAATTTCTTTTATAGATGAATATTTACAATCTATTTGAGGAGAGGGAACAGTAACTTTGAATCAAAATATCCCTCTGCAAAGAATTCTATTCTTTTCATTAGTAGACCTTCATTACAACAAAGTGTACCCAATTGTTCTTATCATATTGTTAATTTTAATCAATAATAATTTGTAGCAACCTGTTTTCTATCTTTTATATAAATACCTATAATAACATCCTTGATTTGGTCTCTTGGTCCACCAAACCTGAAGTATTTAATGTCTGGCCTTTTAAAGAAAGAGTTGGCAACCCCTGATATAAGTCAGGCTATATTTTCACTTCTCTGCATGGCTTCCCCCTTTGCTAAGGAAATGCTGCACTGTTTTCCACTAATGTACATTTGACATATTCAGAGCTAGCATGTGTTTTAAGTTTATGTTGACTGGGTAGTGTTTTGATCATAGACTAAGAGAATGTGTGTTATTAACATTTATTTATACTTCTTTTTACTTTTGGTTACTAGCAGGGAAATTATTTAGACAATAAGTGTGTCAGTATCCTAAAATGTGCTGTACAAATTGATGTAGTATTTTTCTCATTGTATTTGGCAATTTTGCAAAACATATCTTCAAAGAGGAGACAGCAATATATGTTTCAGGTTTTTCTTTCTAAGTAAAACAACTTGGCCCCCAAAGCACAAATGACTGGAGTTTATTACCCATAAGTGGCAGTACTGAATTTTGAGAAGACATTGCCAGTTGTCTTTATCACTAAGAGATCTTCCTCTTTGGTCCCTTCAGGCCTCAGGGGAGCCATGGCCTTTGCATTGGCCATCCGTGACACAGCATCCTATGCTCGCCAGATGATGTTCACGACCACCCTCCTTATTGTCTTCTTCACCGTCTGGATCATTGGCGGAGGCACAACCCCCATGTTGTCATGGCTTAATATAAGGTCAGTTTGGAACCAAGGCCAGTTTTATATCTCAATATGTCAGTTTCTACTGTTCTTGAGAATGTTCAGTGTACCTTGCAGGTTGTATGCCACAGCTTAGTTCATGAAGGTTTTTAGTCTTTTGTTTTGGAGGGGGATTAAATTAAGTTTGGAGTAATGGGGCTTTCCAACAGAAACAAAAAATGTCGTCATTAAAACTTTTGTCAGTACAAACACAGAGAATTAGAATCACCCGGATTTTGCTAGAGCAGTGATATCAGGGCACAAATTTAGAGTGTTAAAACTGCAGGAAAGAGAATAGACCTGTAGCCTCTGACAGTCTTCAGTATTTCATGTCCCTTTGCAATGAAACCTGAAGGATAAGCTCATCAGCCAGAAATAGAATTAGAGTTTTGTTTTAGCATGAGATTGTATGCTGTGTCTCTTCTTGCTTGAGTGCACAAAAGGTTGACATTTCCTGTGTAACTCTCATTTGTTGCAGCTGTGTGTCAGTAAAGAGGAACACTGACCCGAGTTTGGTTTTCTAAGAGCATTTGAACTCCAAACTGTGTTTGCAAGCTCCAACACCAGCATTGGAACATTTCCAGAGACCCACAGCTTAACTTGGACTCTGGTTTAAGACAAGCCCCTCTTGCCTTTGAAACTCAGTTTTTCTCAATGTTAAATGAAGGCACTCTGCCACATTACCTCCAGGGCTCTTCTGCTCCAAGTTTTGCAGTTTCAGATCTACAGGGAATGCCATGATGGTGATGGGAACCAAGAGATAATTGTGTACTAAGATGTGAGGAATCATTCTGTGAAAAGCCACCAGGTGGCAATGTTTTTCCTTTCTCTGCTGGCTTTTAATTTGCATTACCTTCTCCAGATGTAAAATAGCTTGGAGGAGAAGAAAATGAACAAAGATCTTAGAGCCATCCTTAGAGTGAGGGAAAAAAAGTAGAACTTGAAAGAATAGCCTCTTCTACCTGAGGCTTTTGTATTGATGGCAGGTAGGGATTCCTGGGCTTGAGCACTACCAGCTACCATTTCTGGGTTAGGATGTCTCTACTTACAGATAAAGGTGGGAGCTTATCATTGATAGTTATAATCATCATTACATTTGTGTTGCAGGTATTGTTTTAGATATCATGCATGTACTAAGATAATTCTCATAACATTCCTGTAAGGGAGATATACTATTATTTCTATATTATTGGGGAAACTGAGATGCAGAGCAACAACTTGCCCAAGGTCACAGAGCTTTAAGTGAATGAAATAGGATTTGAACTCAGGCAGTCTTACCAGAGTCCACACGCTTAAAAACTGTGTTGTACGTCCTGTTAAAAGGGTTGCTGTGCTAACAACTACTTTGATGTCATGAAATTTGGAATGGTTAAAATTTCAGCTTCCTGACACGAATCTCAAGGGTTAGATGAAATAAAATAATCCATTCTGGGGAACATAAACCTGAGGAAGAAAATTTACAGTCTTGTGGTTTTAAACTTGAGACATAAGATAGTACCATCTTTGGGTTGCGGCTGTGGCTCAGAGGTAGAGTGCTCACCTACCATGCATGAGGCACTGGGTTTGATCCTCAGCTCCACATAAAAATAAAATAAAGATATTATGTCTACCTATAACTAAAAAATAAATATTATAAAAAAGATAGTACCATCTTTGTTTTGTGTAGCAAGATGAGGGTAAGAAAGGGGGATTGGTTCTGCACACAGTTTAGAACCTTTACCTTAGGTCATCTCTGAGATTATTTCTTGTTCCTGTTTGTCTGATCACCCAGTAAGTGCCCTGGATGCTCAGAGCCTGATTAAATCATATTTGATTTTCTAAGTCTTTTTCTATTTCCACCCTCATCCAAACATATGCAGGACCAAATAATTTTCTACAGAGTAGAGAGTAGATTTGTTTGTATTTTTCATGACCCTTTTCAAAAAGTGGGTCATTAAAACAATCCTAGCCAGAGCTGAGAACATGAGCAGCTTTCCTTCAGCTACATAAAATGTAGGTAAGGGAAGGATGTTGAACTAAGCTAGAAATGGATAGGAAGGAGGTAGCAAGAATTGCTACTGAGCGAGCAACAAACAGTATTTACTCTAGGAGTCATTTTCTGACATCTTACTGTGTACTAGGTGCTATTTTCTAAGTGCTTTCTGTATATAGTTGGCCCTCATTTTTGTAGGTTTCAATGAACTATGGATTGAGAAATTTTGGGAAATATTGTTTCTGTGCTGAACAGGTGCAGACTCTTTTCTTGTCATTATTTCCTAAATATATAGTATGACAACAATTTACATAGCATTTGAATTATATTTGGTATCATAAATAATCTAGAGATGATTTAACCTATCTGGAAAGGTGTGCATAGGTTTTATGCAAATAAGATGTTCTTTCCTATGAGGGACTTAAGCATCTGAAGATTTTGTTATCCAAGAGTGTCCAGGAACCAATCCCCTGTGGATACTGAGGAATGACTGTATTATGTTAACATCTTTAATAATGCAATTATGTATTTATAAATATACACTTTTATTCTGGTGTTGTGAATATTCTTTGAATGAGGAAACCAATACATAAAGAGGTTAGGTAGCCTGGCTTTGGTCTCATAGTTACATGATGACAGGTCAAGGTCTTATGCAACTCTGAAGTCTGTGCTCTTATTTAGTCTTCTAGAATACCTGGGTAAAGCAACAGATTCCGATTTTGTGGGGCCTAGAGCTTTTATACAATTTAGGGAGCTCCTTTACTTTGCTCCTACAAAATCAGGTATAAGTTAAATATTTGCTGAAAATATATAAAGGTGAATTTTGCTGAATAGAATGAGAAATAAATTATAGTATGTTTCAAAGTTTTCAAAAGTTAATAATAAATATAAATATCAGTTTCCAGAAAAATAATAGAACGTTTTATTTATTAGCTGTCTGACAGCTGTACAAGTTGAGCATCTCTAATCAGAAAAATCCAAAATCATAAATACTCCAAAATCCAAAACATTTTGAGCACTGTGACTCTCAAAAACATTCAGATTTTAGAGCATTTTACATTTCATAATTTGAGGTTAAGGATACTCAACTAGTAAAGTCTATGCAAAATTTGAAAATCCAAAAACTCTAAACACTTCTGGTCCTAAGCATTTCAGATAATACTAATACAGATAATGTGTAATACTTTTTTCCTACTTTAAAAAATCTGCCTACTTTTTGATCCCCTTTTCATATGATAATTTTATTATAATATATAGAGAGAATAGAAATATAAATCAGTCTTTTCTCTCAAGCATAGGTGGTCAATATTTGCTATTATTTGTAATTTGTATTTTAGAAAGCATTCTTTCAGCTTTATTACTTTTTATTGGTAATGTCACGTAACATTTTGAAATTGTCAAATTTAGGAAAACCTCAATCAAAATTTTCTCATATGTGAGCCAGAAGATTTGAGGGCATAAAATTTTTTATGCAGCATCATTTTTAAAAACCTTATTATATTTTGAAATATTTACAGATTCACAGGACATTGCAAAAATAGAGCCAAGAGATGCCATATGTGTTTCACCCATTATTTTTCTGTTCATTACATCTTGTATACCTATGGTACAATATCTCAGGAGCTGGCATGGGTTCAATGTGTGTGTATGGTTGTATGCCTACTTTTTAAAATTCATATTTGATTTTCTAAAGACTATCTTTGTATACCTTCTTTGGTAAAATATCTGTTCAATGTTTATCACATCTAGGCTCACATAAGCTCACATAAGGCTCACACTCAAGATAAAGAACTTTTCCATCAGCATGAAGATGTCCCTAGTTTCACCCTGTATTTCATATTCACCTCCTTATCCACCACCATCCATAACACCTGGCAACCTCTAATTTGTTCTTCATCTTCAACCTCTAATTTGTTCTTTTGTCATTTGAGAACATTATATAAATGGAACCATACAGTATATAATCTTTTGAGATTGACTTTTTTTTTCCTACTCAGCCTAATGCCCTGCAGAGGTTGTCTCATGTATGAATGGTTTATTCCATTTTATTGCTGAGTAAAAGTCCATGGTATGGATATACCATACTTTGTTTAACCATTCACCCCTTAAAGGAAATTTGTGTACTTTCTGGTTTTATGGCTATCATAAATAAAACTACTGTGAATATTTGTGTATAGTTTTTTGCATTGGCATGTTTTTCCTGTCTCCAAGATACATGTACAGGAGTATGACTGCTAGGTCAGACAGTAAATGTGTGTTTAAATTTCTAAGAGCCAGGCGTGGTGGTGCACACCTATAACCCAGCAGCTTGGGAGGCTGAGACAGGAGGATTGCAAGTTCAAAGTCAGCCTCAGCAATGGCAAGGTGCTAAGCAACTCAGTGAGACCCTGTCTCTAAATAAAATACAAATAGGGCTGGGGATGTGGCTCAGTGGTTCAGTGCCCCTAAGTTCAATCCCTAGTACCAACAACAACAACAACAAATTTCTAAGAAATTGCCAGTTTTCCAGGGTGGCTGTACCATTTTATATCCCCACCAGCAGTATACAAGAGATCCAGTTTCTTAGCATCCTTGCCAACACTTGGTATTGCCACTATTTTTCATTACATCTATTCTAATAAGTTTGTGGGGATAGGTCATTGTGATCTTAATTTGCATTTCTCCTCTCATGGCTAATGATGTTGAACATCTCTTCATGTGTTTATTTTCCATAAACATACTTTCTTTGGTAAAATATCTGTTCAATGTTCAAGTTTTTTGTCCATTTTTAATTGGATTATTTATTTTTTATTGATTTTTGATAATTCTTCATTCTAGATGCTAGACTTTTGTCAGGTATATGATTTCTAAATATTTTCTCCCAGACTGTAGTTTGTCTTGTTATCCCTTTAATAGAGTTTTAGAGCAGAAGTTTTAATTTTGATGATGTATAATCTTTTTTTTTCTTTTACAAATCATGCATTTGGTGTCATATCTGAGGACTCTTGACCAAGCCCTAAGTCCTGAAGGTTTTCTTCTGTGTTATTTCCTTAAAGTTTTTTTTTAATTGTGTGGTTTAATAAAATGACTCAAAGTTACTTTTTTGTAAAAGAAGTGAGGTTAGGTTGAAATATTATTTTCTTTACCCATGACTACCCAGTTGTTCTAGTATGATTTATTAGAAAGACTATCTTTACTCTTTTATTTTACTTCTTTGTCAGAAATCAATTGTCTATGTGCATTGGAGCCATTTATGTTCTGCTCCATTGATTTGTTGGTCTGTTCTTCCTGTAATACCTTGCTGTTTTGAGAACTATAGTTAATACAGTAAGCCTTGACATTAGGTAGAGAAATTCTGCCCACTTTCTTATTCTTCTTTTATTAGAATTGTTATAGTTATTCTAGTTCTTTTGCACATGAATTTTAGAATGAGCTTGTCTGTATCAAAAAAAATCTGTCTGGGACTTTTCTTAGGAATTACATTAAACCTATATATGCCAGTTTGGGGAGATTGATATCTTCATTACGTTGTGTCTTTCAATCCATGAACATAGTATGTTTCTAAATTTACTTTGACCTTCTTGGATTTCTGTCATTGGTATTTTGTATTTTCCACTGTACAAGGCCTTTACATGTTTTGTTAGGTTTTAGTATCCTGTCACCTTGCTGAACTTACTTATTAGTTCTAGGAAGACTTTTTTTTTTCATAGAGTCTTTGAGATATTCTACGTAGACCATCTTGTCACTTGCAAATAAAGACAATTTTATTTCATCTTTTCCAACCAGTATGTCTTTTCTTTTCTTGCCTTATTGCTCTAGTTGACTTTCTATACCGTATTTATTAATTATTTTATTGATCTTGTTCCTGATCTTAAGAGGGAGCATTCAGTCTTTCCCCACTAAGTGTATTGCATTAATTATAAGATGTTTTTTTTTTTGTAGATTTTCATCAGGAAATTTCTATCTCCTTTTTTGTTTCTGAGAGTCTTTGCAATTAATAGGTGTTGAATTTTGTTACTTTTCCTGCATCAGTTGAGATGATCCTATTATTTTTCTTAATTAATCTATTACTATGGTGAATTACATTGATAATTCTCAAATATTGAACCAGTATTGCTTCTCTGAGATAAATCTCACTTGTTTGTGGTACATTGCTTTACATTGTACTACATTCTGTAAGCAAATATTTTGTTAAGAATTTTTATTTCTATATTCATGAGGGACATTGATCTGTAGTTCCCTTTTTTGTACTTCCTTTATCTGGTTTTGGTGTTAGGGTAATATGATTTCACAAAGTAAGTTGGGGCATGTTCCATACTCTTATAGAATTGGTATTATTATTAGTTTTTTGAATGTTGAGTAGAAATCAAATCTCTAGTGAAATCATTTAGACATGGAGGCTTCTTTCCTAGGAATTTTTAGATTGTGTAGTTATAGGGCTATTCAGATTATATATTTCACACTGCATTTTGATGGATTGTGAAATTAGTCCATTTTATCTGATTTGTCATGTTTGTCTTATTCATAATATCATTCCCTTATTATCCTTTTGATCTCTTTGGGGTTTACACTGATATCCTCTGATTTATTCCTGACACTTTATGATATTTCATTCCTTTAATGTATACTTTCTCTCTTTTTTGTCAGTCTTGCTAGAGGTTTATTGATTTATTGATCTTTTCAAAGAACCAACTATTTATTTCATTGATTTTTCTGTATTCTTTTTCTAATTTCCATTTAATTGATATTTGTTCCTGTCTTTATTATTTCCTTCCTTTTGTCCAACTCTACCCATATAGCATAATGAAGCAAAGTGTGCCACCGTTGAAAAATACAGAATCGATTGGTTAATTGCATTTTCTAGATGTGTATAAATAGTGTTTGTGTAAATGTAGAAACTGGCATTTACAGAGATTACATCAAAAGAAATTCCCTTAAAAATAGGGTAATGAGACTGACTCATTGGTTTCTTTGGCTTCTGGTGTTACTTGATGGCCATGAATCATTTTTGTAACCCAGGTTCTTATTTTAAATTGATTCAGAAACCCCCTAATGTTCAGTGTGGTGTTTTGACCCCTGTGAACTCAGTAGGATTAGTACCTACTTGTTCCTTATTTCTCCAGCCTGCTGAAAGAGGCCCCGATTAACTGTTAAGTAATTGTTCAGAAGTTGGAAGCTCAGAATAGGTCTTGGAATTCCATCAGAAATAATTAGGATATGGCCTTGATTCTTACCCATGGCTTAATTCAAGTCTCTGTATAAATGAATACAACTACAAATCCAAAGCCAGGTCACTGCTTTCTATAAGTCCAACTTATATGTTTTAAAAACTGATGTTTTATGATTAATATTTTAAAACATAATGGCAGAATGCTCCATTTTTTTCTGTTAATCCATAAACTACATAATATTTTTCTTAGTCTCTTGAGTAGGTGTTGTTATTCACAATTTTGGCAATTTAGACAAATAATTGTGGGATTATTTTAGCAGATGAGCCTTATTACATTGTGATGGCATAGTGGCTGTCCTTTTAGATTTCCTAACCTCAAGTGACACAAGTGAAGTGATAGAGATGTTGGGGTGGGATGGGGTGATAGAGATGATGGGGTGGGGAGGTGATAGAGAGATGATGGGTTAAAGTGGACCTTTGTATCCTAAGGGCAGTAATGTAATCATCCAAGAACAAGTAAGAACACTGGCATAATCCTGTTAGACTAAGAACTTTTGGTAAAGAACTTTGCGAGATAATGTGAGGAATAAAGGTAAGAAGGAGCTCTGAGCTCTTTATGTAATAGCATTTGTTAATGGATATTTTTAGAATTTACAGATGCTACCTTGTACTCAAAAACAGTGTCCTATAAGGGGAAGAGCTGAGGTTCTGGGGTCCAACTGCCTATGTTGGAGTCTTGCCTCCACCATTTTTATCTTTGTGACCTTGGGCAATTTATTTCATCTCTAACCCTTGTTTCCTCAACAAATTTTAAATAGGGACAATCATAGCATGATGATAAAAGTAATTATGTAGATGTGATGAAGAATTCTTTCATTAGAGGATGGGGATATGACAGTGGTAGAGTGCTTGCCTAATGTGTGCAGGGCCCTGGGTTCAATCCCCAGAACTGAAAAAAAAAAAGACAAAGAAAAATTATCTCATTAAATGTGCCATTTGACACATGGTAAGTACTTAGCATATTTTAGCTGTTATGTTTTCCGATGTTACTGTTATTACAATTACTCACACAGCAATGAATCTTACATTAAATAAATCCTGGCTTGTTTTTCTGGTATTTGTTATATTTCTTAATGCTATAGTAATATAGAGTGGTTCAAGTCACATTTTGAACATGTAAAAATAGAAAGATCTACCTTAAGAAGTATTATGTTGTTACTAGCATATTTCAGGAAACGTAAGTAGCATGAGTATGTGGGCATTGCTGGGCACAGTGTTTCTCAACCATTTTTTCATTGTTTCTCTCCCTAAAGAACCTTAAAATTTTTTCTTCCCAATTATTTCCTCCAATAAAATGTTAATGCCACAGATCTGCTATATATCTGTTTCTGTATTATAGCCCTTGGATGGCCACAAACCATTATACTATCTAAGATTTTTTTGTCCCACAAGAACCAATTTTCATATCCACAGGAACAACATCACCCCCATTGAGAATACATGATTTAGTGCAGTGGTTTTTAACTCAGGGCAATTTTACCACCCAGGAGACATTTGTGAACATCTGGAAACATTTATGGCTGCCACAATGTGGGGTGGGTTGCAGGGGGCTGCTGTTGTGGGTAGAAGCTAAGGATATTCCAGTGCACAGGAGGATGGTCCCCCACAACAGAGAATTATCTAGTCCCAAATGTCAACAGTTTTGAGTTTGCCAAACCCTCTCTAATTTATATGATAGTCAAATTTAATGCACTTTGAATAGCCCAGAAATCATTAAGGAAGTCACTGTGAAAGTGGACCATGTCAAGTCAAAGGCCACAAGGAAAAGGGAATTGTAGAAATGGAGTTCCTGACCTTCAGGTTGAAACTGTGGGCATTGTGGTTTGCTTATCTAGAATAAAGGGTCATCTGTGTCTTTTTAAGTATTGTTATTCTTATCCAATAGTAAAATGGTTTTTGCTCTGTCAAATATGTGTAAAAATATGTTTAAATGCTTTCAAATATGTGTTTAGTAATGATTAACTGTTTTCTATTTTTGGTATGGGCATATCTTTCTTTATGAAATAGATGAATGCCTGGAAAACTGTATAAATTCATTTTGTATAAGATGTATTTAATTCCTCTGGCATTACTACGTTATATTTCAAGAGACTTAACTTCATTCTTAGTTGATTCTTATTTGACCTGGCTTCTAACATTGTTGATTTACATTTAAATTTAGCAGCTCCTCTGCCTCTCTCTGGGTTTTAGAGAATGGGGACAGTTTAAGAGGGATATGTAGCTTAGTAGCAGAGTGCATGCTTAGCATGTAAGAAGCCCTGAGTTCAATCCCTAGCAACAAAAACAAGAAGGGTATGGATTTATATAGAAAGTGAGATGGCCTATTCTTTCATGCACATGGTCCAGGTCATATGTCCAGGACTCATGGCACCCCTGGTATCCCTATCACACTCACATTCCCTTCTTTGCTGCCCAGAGTTGGTGTGGAGGAGCCCTCCGAAGAGGACCAGAACGAACACCGATGGCAATACTTCAGGTGACACAAGGGCATCCTCAGAAAACAATTAACTGGGCCTGGCTTTTTTCCTTTCTAACCTCAGATATTTCTCTTTATGCTGATTGTTTCTTTTAGCCAAGGGGCTGGAGGTTAAATTAATTCTAATCATTCTTTCCCCCCTTTCTCTGGATTGATTGATGTGTCTCAGTGTTGCTGGGATTCTTTCCCCTTTCCCCATATTTTGGACAGTGTATTGTCAACATGAAAGCCTGAGTTGGCAGGTGTCTCCTTTTGGTACAACTGAATTTAGTGTTAAGAACAGCTCATTTTCAGTGACACACTTTTTCTGTAACATCCTGCTTATGATCTACTAAATAAGGTTTGTGACTCATATAGGGTACCAGAATTTCCTATTTCAGTCGTGAGTGAAGCGTGACTTCTTTCATCCTAACTAAATACACACGTTCTTGTGTTTTTTAGAGTATGTATTTGTGTGCTTATACCTTCTCATGGTGATTCAGAAGGTATGAAGAATATTTTTAAAACAAAATGATAAATATCCCTCTAAATGCAATTTGTTTCTCAGTATCCATTCAAGTTTATGATATAATTATGCTTAAGGGTGGTGATGTAGGAACAAACAGAATACAAACTTTAGTGTTTCTTCTTTCCTTTCTTTAGCTCTAACTGGTATGCTTTCTTCCTGATCTGATTCTCAGTACTGGTCGATAGATAAAATGCAAAATATGCTTGAACTCTGTTCTTGGCATTGTAAAACTATTTTACTTCCTGGAGGCAGTGGTAAAAGCAGCAGTACCATGATTCTTGGGATATCACGTCTGAGATATACACTGTAATGACATGCATGAAATTAACTATAATCGTTAAGCTCACTGGGTTCTACTATTAAAGACACACACACACACACACACACACAAGTTCATTTTTGGATACCTCACTTTAGGTACCCTATAAGTTACAGATGAAACTCTTTCCTTTGGCACATCCTATATTTATTTTGAGACACGGTCTCACTACATTGCTGAATCTGGTCTTGAACTTGGGATCCTCCTGCCTCAGCCTCCTGAGTCACTGGGATTACTGGTGTGCACAACCACACCTGGCTGAAACATCCCATCTTTAAGAAGGAAGTATAAGTTATTATACCTGGGACACGAGGGAATTCAGAATTATGACTTGATGTTCAAGGTTTTATATGAAGGTGTGGTACAACTCGGTGGGGGAGCACATGCATAGGGTACTGGCACCACCTCCAAAATTTAAATTAAAAAATTAAAGTAGAATACTTCTAAAGCTTCTGAGATTTCAAGACATTTTTTCTGTTAACCAGAATGAACAAATTATTATACCAGAAGGAAGTTATTAATTTTTGGTATTTATTCATTCATTCATTCCAGAATGAGCACATCAGTTTGATTGCTTTATTTTCTCTTTGGTGTAGGAAATTTCCACATTTGTCTAATTCTTAATGCAAGTAAGTATAATTCAGTTTATTCTGAAAGAAGAGACTGTTATGTGTGCTCCAGTGAGCTCAGCCTACATGTATCAGGGGAATGCTAAAATATTATATAATAAAGCAGAACAAAAGTTCCATATTTATATAATGTCCTAGGTCAAAAAAGCCTTGCATCAGGTCAGGAGAGAAAATATATATATTATGAAGTCACCTGAAACTAGGAATTTCAGAAAGTTAGGGGACCCTGACAAGTCTTCTGAGGCTTTAAAACTGAGATTAAAATCATCTATCTGGTCTTTCTTGCTGCCTAGCACCACATCAAACACCCTGGCCCATTGCTTTACCTCCTGTTCCCAGAGGCCAGTTTGGTTCTGGGCTTTGCCCCAAGGGTGGGGCCTTATGTAGGGAGTCTCAGGGTCCTGTGTCATCCTTGGGGATTGGTCCAAGGGGCCCTCAAGCCTGCCAGAAGAGTAATTATGAAATCACCCTAAAGTAAACAGCATTGAATGGAGAAAGAATTTGCAGAAGGATGATATTCGTGTCTCATAGCCCATGTTCTGTTTTCTTTGGGGCATTTAAAAGCAGTAGCAATCTGGGAAGCAGATCTTTGTTTTCTTTCTTGGAATTTTCATATTAAGCACTTATACCAGAAGTAGGGACCTCCAGGAGACCCCAAGTACCTTCCCTGGTTACTCTGTGGGAGGGCCCAGGAGATTGATCCTTTCAGGTTCTGTGCTATCAAGAGTTTTAGGCTATAGTTCAGGTTATATGTGGTTGATAGCAAGTGGCTGCAGTGAAGGTTGGAACTTCCATGGCAGAAAAATGATAAAAATAAGGAAAAGGCACATTGGGTAAGACGGTCCTTGAAACTACAGATTTCCAGGGGGTATATTCAACCAGAACTGAAGATGATTATATTGGTTGGAGTTTAATTAACTATCTCAGTTAACTAGCCTTTTTTCCCTTTTCCTTTACATTTAAGAGAAAGGGAATCTCAACAAAACATTCCAGAATTTACTGGAAAATGTTTAAATTACATAATTACTGGATTCTCTATTTGTCTGTTTCCTATATTTACCTATTATTTAGCACCCTGTGATCATGAATCCTTATAATTTGTGGTTTTTAGATCCTGAAATAATATGAGCTCATGAATCATATTAGTAGATTGAATTAGAAAGGAAAGTAGACTGACATGTTTTTGAAACATTTTCACCAAGGATATAATTAAGTATTCTTTTTTTTAATTGTGAAAAAATTTAAATCTAAAAAAAAGAAAAGAATAAAACAACGAATACCTACATACTAACCTGGATTTACCACTTAAGATTTTTATCATTTCAAAAGGTCATTTATGTGTCTCCCCTTACTCTCACCTGTTCCAAAATACCTCAAAATACATTGCAGACATCATGACTTTCCATCCCTAAATACTTTAAAGAGTATCTCCTAGAAATTCAGTCTACTATATGACCATAATAGTTCTTTTACACCTAAAAAAAGTAACTTGAATTTTACACACACATAGACACACACATCCAGGATCCAATCACAGCTTACTTTGTCATGTCTGTTTAGTTTCTTTTAATCTAGAACAAACCCCCCAATTTTTGGTCTCTTATGATATTGATTTTTTTAAAGCATTCATGGTAATAATCCCACAATCTGGATTTTTCGGATGTTTTCACATGACTAGAGATGAATAATCATTCTTGTTAAAATACTGTAAAGGTTATACTATACATTGTTTGTTGCATCCTATCGAGTGGCACATGTTGTCAGGCTTCCTCTTAAGTGATGTCACAGTTGATCACTTGGTTAAGGTAGTGACACCAGTCTCTCTACGTATCAAGGTACCATTTTTTTCTTATTAATTAAAAAGTAATTTGTAGGATGATCTTTTAACATCATATAAAAGGCCAAACTCCCTACAACATTTACTCAGTGGTAAAATCATTCACTAATGATCCTTGATTAAAAGAGTGATTATACTGGGGGTGGAAAAATGGAGATTTTCTAATTCTGTTATTCCTTTCACTTTGCTGCTGCTGCTACTATTACTACTATTACTGATACTGGTGATTGAACTTACGGGTGCTGGGTTCAATCGGGGCATACCACTGAGCTACATCCCCAGCCCATATTTTTTTTTTTATTTTGAGACATGGCCTTGCAAAGATTTTGAGGCTGGTCTTGAACTTGTGATCCTCCTGCCTCAGCCTCCTGAGTCACTGGGATTATGGGCATGCACCACTAAATCTGGCTATTATCTTTTCACTTTGTAAGATGATGTTCCCAATAGAGAAGAATATTATAGTATTTTAAATTTTATATACTGACAAAGTAAGGAATCTTTCCAATAAGTAATCAGTTCAAGAAAAATTTTACTTAATATTTATACTACTTGGGGTTGTGTCATCACAGGAGCCTGGTGTTATCCTTGATAATAGGAATTTGGGTGTTAGTGAGCAAGCAAAAAGTTAGCAGACAGTTGTTGCTTTTTTAGTTAAAAAATGTGATAGTGGAGAGACATGGCTAGAATTAGTTCATTCTGGAATCTGCACAAGTCCAACTTAGTAGCCACTAGTTACAGATGACTATTTAAATTTTAGTTAATTGAACTAACATGTAAAATGCAGTTCCTCAGTTATACTAGTTCTATTCCAAGTGCTCAGTGGTCACATGTGGCTGGTGGTTACCATATTAGCATAGGGATAGGACACTTCCATCACTGCTGAAAGTTCTGTTGGGCAGTGTAGATCTAGAACAATTCTTAGGTTTCCCCAGAACAAAATGGTGAAGTTCACAGGTTTTGAATGAGATCAAGGAGACCTTAACTTCATGAGTTCATCAAGTTTTGCAGTGTTTTGTGCTTTGATTTAGAATTCTGTTCTGACTAAATGGGCCCAGGATAAATGGCTGCTTCTAGAACTTGAATGAAAATGGTCCAAGCCTAAACTTTATATAAGCAATTCTTGTTAAACAGATTTATTTTAGTTCTGGTTAAACAGATTTTATTCTAGAAGAGATGAGTTGAAAAAATTGAGAAGGCTAAATTTTACTTGGTAGCTTTTTCTGTATTTGACTTTATTTTCTTTGTTATAATACAAGACACACTGACATCTTTTTGCCCTGTCCGTAGGCCTCCTATTTTATCTGTATTGATAAAGTCAATTTGTTTAACTGGTAGTGACATGGAAGACACATAAAAGCTAATATACCTCTTTCAAAATTCACAGTGCAAAAGGTAGAGGTTGATAGTAACACATCCGAAGTACCATATTCTTGGTCACACTGCCCTTTACACCCTTCAGCAGCCTATCTGTGGTTAGGCTAAGGGCAGGTGTGTCACCTGGAATTCTGGTAGGCTGACTGAGAGATGCTTGGCCAGTGCTTGGCCCTTCTGAATATGTACCTGGGAGCTCATCTTAAGTAAATTAGTCTAGCATTAAATGGCTTTGCACTGCTATAGAATCTACAAAATGAAGGCTAATATTGGATTCCTAGCTGTTGACCTTGTCCATTGCTAACAAAACCATTATATAGAGGATTTTTCTTTCTGAAATATACATTAAGAAACTAAAAACTGGTGAGGATTAAAGATCACAGCTAAGAATTCAATGTGTGACCTCTCTTTTGGCCACTTTTATACATTGGACACTTGGTGTGCACTAGAACTCTGGTGTGTTACTTTCATGGACAGCCCTTGGCCTCCTGGATTGGATGGCTTTCATGTCAAAAGATCTCCATGAGATTTATTGTTCATACATTCCCCAGATAATGTCCAGTGGCAAGGACCACTGCCTGGAAGTAGCCTCTATAATGTAGCAAAGTCCATCTAATTCAATACAAAGATCTCATCAAACCCCAGGCCATGGCAAAGAAATCTAGTGTGAAGCCCACTATAGGCTTTTAACTAATTGCTTAGAACAGTACCTAGCAGAGTACGATTTTTGTAAATACTGAATGTATGAATGCACCTTATGGTTTTAAACTTTGCCTTCAGCACAAGATGAGGTAACTGTTCCCTTTTCTTTTCTATCACCCTTCTCAGGGGTATGCACCTCAGGTGAGTGCTACACAAGCCCAGAATAAGGTAGAGATTGGCTTTGAGAGGCGAGGCACTTTTGTGTTGACTTCTTACATACACTCCCATTTCTATATAGTCTCTTACCTTAGAAAAGATTCTGGGTGCCATGGGAGCGAGGGAGAAGAGAAAGAGGAAGAAAAGTAAATGCTTGCACATGGGGCTTTGTGCATCCCTTGTCTGCTCATTAGAGTCAATGCCCTGGTAGCAGACAGCAGAGACAATCCTGCCAAACCCACTCACACCTCCCTTCTAGCACAATGCTGGCCTATTGTATTAAAAACTTCACTCTTGGTTTGCCTTTTATACACGGTACATTCTTTGGACACTGGAAGGAGTGAAGGGAGATAGAGGGTTTTTTTGTTATCTCTGTTTTCTCCTTGTTCCATATTATCTACGTCATCAGTATCACAGTTCTGTGCCTCAGAATGAGGAAGGTGCGTACAGCAATAGTTGGTATGTGACTTAAACCAAGACAACAGTTCTTCCATGCTTTTCTGGAATTTGTTCTAAGTGGATTTTGTCACTATACCTTTTCTTTCTATCTTCAGTTGTTACTTTTAGTTGTGTGAGTTCTAAAGATCATCTTTGGTGCAGGAAAGTTTGGGATCACTGGGAAAGCAAATCGAGATTCTAGGTAATAATACTGTTAAAGAAAGCATTATTCTGATACTTGTTAAAAGGGTAAGCAGACTTTATTCAGGACCATCACAGTTGGTATAGGAACTATGATGGGGTTTGACAGTAGAAGGAAAAAGCTAGGGCTCAAAAGATAGACCATTACAAAGAGGAAACATCAAGGTAAGAGAGATTCTGGCTAAACTGACCTGATAGGATTCTTGCTGAAGTCGGGCCAAGATGATCAGTCATCAGCCAGGGTTTGGTAGAGGATGGAGAACCCCATCAGATATTTCAGGGGATCAGATATCAAGGATGGGGATTCTGGCTAAACCAACTCAGGAAAACTCTTGCTAAAATTAGGTGATGCAAAGACAGACACAAAAGCTCAAAAGTCAGGGAGAATTCAGGAAAAGGATTCAGAAGAGCCTGACTCAAATTTGGTCAAGGAAAGACTCAGTCAGTATGCATGCTGATGTAGTCAGGGGAAATGTACTGATATCTGCTGCTTAATTTGAACACATTAAAAAATAGTAAATAAACTATAGGGGGCTAGGGATATACCTCAGTCAGTAGAGTGCTTACCTCGAATGCACAAAGCCCTGGGTTCAATCCTCAACACCACAACAACAACAAAAAAAAAAGAAAAGAAACTGTAGTAAAATGTTACTGGTAGAATCTCATGATGGTGGCTATATAGATACTCTAAGTTCCTTTAACACTTCCAAGTATATCTGAAAAAATTTTGTAACAGAATGTTAAGGACATCAAAGCTGGTCAGAGCAGAAGTGTGGAGGCAGTCAAGAGGAAGGGACCCACATTTGGGTAATGGGGACTGCCTGTTGCAGGAAGGCAGATGGATAGTTAGCAGCATGTGCCATTTTCCAGGGGGCTTGCTAATGCCATATAAGCACAGAAGATTGATTGCCCTCCAACCCTCTAGGACATGATGTGGTCTGTGGCTTGACTTTGCATGACAGCCTTCCTCTTCTTGTAGCTAACAACTCCTTCTGTTTTGGGAAGATGGTCAACCTTGTGGCTACTTTTCAGCCAACATAGCTGCCATCGGCCAAGCTAATATTTTCTGTTTTTGTCCTTGTCTTCCTCCCTGGTGACTTTTAGAGTTGGTGTTGACCCAGATCAAGATCCACCACCCAACAATGACAGCTTTCAAGTCTTACAAGGGGTAAGTAACATGAAATGCTTCTTTACAGGGAAGACATAATTTAAAGTAGCTAAAATTCAGTGAGTATTTGCTACATACTAGACATTATACCTGGACTCCCTCATTGTCATCTTGACACTGACCTTTTGACATGGCTACTGTTTTCCCTCATTGGAGGCTAAAGAGTGAGCACTTAAAAAGTGGTTTTAAGTTAGAATTAAAAAGTGGTTTGTTTTGTAGGTGAAACAGGCCGGGAGTTAGCTAGATAATGAAGATTTTCAGAGATTTCATCTTGACAGTTGCAGACCAGTCAAAACATCCTCAGCTGTTCTACTGTTTCCTGTTGTTCCTATCTTTGTACTGAAGCACCTGTAAAAGGAAATTAATGAAATGATTTGGTTGGTTTTATGTAGCAGAACTTGCTGTACATCTCTCATAAGACCTCCATGCTAGAAACACTGGGCCTGAAATGAGACTTAGTAAAAAATTTACTGTTGCTTTTCTATGGAAATATTTGAGAAACAGCAGGTCGTAAGTGCTAAGGGTTCTGACATTTGGTCCATGCACTGACAGCTAAAATAGCTACCCTCACAGGCAGGGTGAGCCTCCCTGGATGGGCCTGAACAGGTTAACTCAATGTTCCTCTCAACTCCTAGAAGACCCTTTGGCTGTGAGCACTGCACATTTGGCCCTGTGAATGGACTGGCAGTGACTTCTGCTACACTTCTGGTGGCACCCCATTTGTCACACTGGAGCTATGTCACAGCTTCCCCCAACCTCCTCCTTCCAAATATCTCACACAGTCAGGAAGAAGGGCCTGCAAAGTCAGTCCTGCTGACCTTTTGAAAACTGTCAAGATTGCTGTCAGACTGGGAAAAACAGGCGAACTTTAGGCTTGGTTCCCCAGGAAACCCTCTGCTAAATGACTCATGCCCTTGTGCAGAAAGGGCCTTATTTCTTCAAATCCTTTTGGCCTGACCCTCTCTTTCCAGTGAGGCACTAACAGGACTGGGAGTGCTCAGTGATCATGAGAAACAGAGAAACAGAAATAAATGGGCTTGTCATGTTTGGGTGAAACCCTGGGTGCTTGCAGTTTCCCCTGAAATGGATCCAGGTCCTGTGCTCAGTGTTGTCATGAAACTGAGATCAGAGGTAGGGAAAGTCCAGATGTTTGTCCCTCACTAGAAAAGAAAAGGCAGTTTTCTCTAAATTAGCATCCTAAAAACAACAAAGAAATGGAGAGTGATATTTGATAGGAAAGCATTTCTTAGAATAAGGACAATTTTCCTCATTGGTTCTAGAAGCTCAAGGTTATAAACAGAGTCATGGCTAGAGAGCTACAGACCATTAGTTCATGTGGGAGAAGGAAAGGAGCCATTGGCTGGAACTTCTGGCTCTATGTGAGGGAAGCATAAGAATATTTTAGGCAGACTTCAGCATTGTGTCCCTGGCAAGTTTGACTCATTAGAACAAAACAAGACCAAAATGTAGTTGCTTTGTTTGTCCAGAGGTCTTGGTGACTTTGCAACCAAAACAAAAACAAGCCCAGCTGGAAGCAAGCTGCCTGGGCCAGGATGGCCTCTCACCCCATTAAAGGGGGGGACTTTTCATGCCAGATCAGACACAGCTGAGATTTCTGTTGGCCGGACATACAAACACATCATTCACTTCCTTCCCTATGTTTCCAGAAGAGCACTCATTGATGGAGGCCCCTTTGGAGCAGCAAAGGGAATGGGTTTATCATGTCAGCAGGACCAGCACATAAGCCGGATATTATGGAATGTGGAGGAAAGGAAACCCTAGTTTCTGAGTGTGTATGCATGTGTGTGTGAGTATGTTAAGAACTGTAGAACTTAGCTATTTATATTTGCATTGACATAGGACTTGGTAAGCAAGTTTGTTTCTGGCTCCTCCTCTAGTTTTCCTACAGGCTGAAATCTGATATCCAGTCACCTAAATCTTTAACTTCAAACAGTTGCTGAAGTGACTTTCCTCAAATTACTGCTCTCTGACCACTCCCCTAGTTTTTTTTTTTTAATTTTTAGCTGTAGATGGACACAATATTTTTATTTCATTTTTTTTACGTGGTGCTGGAAATCGAACCCAGTGCTTCACACATGCTAGGTAAGCACTCTACCACTGAGCCACAACTCCAGCCACTAGTTTTTTTTTTCTATTTGTCTAACAATTGCTTCCTTTGACCCCTCGATTTTCCTTTCTGCTATTTTTTGTTGTTGTTCTCTAGAAACTCAGAATTAATACTAATTTATTCATTCACTTGACAAATATTTATTGAGCACTTGTTATATATCAGACCTTCTTTCAGACTCTGGCAATACATCTGCAAAAAGATAGATGAATCTCTGTCCTGAAGGGTTTGGTGACAATGTTATGGAAGAGGAAGATGAAGAGAGGCAGAAGGTGGAAAGCCTTATCTGCTTTTCCTTCCAGGGAGCACAGACCTGTCATTACTACTACTAGTGTCCCTGTGGCCCAGTGGCATGGTCCAACAACTTGGAAGTTAGGGAGAGAATTTGCTAGAAATGTTGTTTCTCAGGCCTCATCTAGCCCTACTGAAGCAGCATCTGTGCTTTCACAGTATCCCCAGGGGATTTGTGTATAATTTGCAATTTCAGAAACCTGGTGCGACTCTGGGAATAGTTTTAAGTAGGGCTGAGATATTTTGGTTCATTGGTCTCATAAAAAAAAAAAAAAAGCCCAAATCAAGTTGCATCGTTTATTTGCTTTTCTGCTCTCTGTTAATTTTGTGGGACTACTATAACAAGTCACCACAGAGTTTGTAGCTTAAAGCAACACAATTGTATTGTCTAATAGTTCAGTAGATCAGAAGTCTGTTGGGCTCAGATGGTTTCTCTCCTTCAAAGCTAAAAATCAAAGCTTGGGCAGATGTGGGCACTAGAGGAAAAGCCACTTGCAGACTCATTCAGATTGTTGATAGAAGTCAGTTCCCTGGAGTTGTAGCACTAAGATTCAGTATCCTTTCTCTCAGTTTCATAGGGACCATGCTTAGCTCCTGGAAGTTACTAGCATTTCTTGGAGTATGGCCCCTTCTGTCTTAAAATCTGGAAACAGTGCTTTTTTTTAAGGGCCTATGATATTGTACTGAGTCTACCTGAATAACCCTATATCCATATACAAAGCCCCTTTTGCCATTTATGTAACATTACAGGCTCCAGAGATTAGGATATAGAATTTGTTGGGTGGCCATTGTTCTTGCCTACCACATACTCCATTCCTGGAAAAGTAAACTATTATTGTTATTGTAACTTTAAAAATTTTAACATATAAGAATTGAATAAAATATGACTCTATGAAGACATCGGTATTCACTAGTTCTAGAGAAATTAATTTAAAAATAATACTCTTTGCCATTCCTCAGGTTTTTTTGGTTCTTTTAATCAGCTTTCTTTTTCTTCATGACGTTTGTTACTCTGTGTGTGTGTGTGTGTGTGTGTGTGTGTGTAAGAGAGGAGAAAAAGAGAGTATATATGTATTTGTTCCATCTCTCTCTGGAAAGGAGCAAGTGTTGAGTCTTTTTTCTTTTTCTGTTTCCAGCACTCAGCATGATGTCTGGCATATAGTCGGCACTTAATGAATGAATAAAAATATACCCTCAGTGTTATATACTCATGCTAATAAGCAGGGTCGGCATTATTTTTGAGGAGGATTAATAATATCAGTAAAAATATTAAGAGTCCCTTGTGTAAAAAGCCACACAAGATAGCCTAATGACATTATGAGTAGGGTTTTCCCCCCAACAAATGTATGTTGGAAATGACATATACAGTCTTTAGAAATGAACTAAATTAATAATATAAACTCTAACTGTGCTAAATAGTTTACAAATATTTAACCAGCATTGAAAAAGTCACATGACTAATAATGAGTTAATATTTGTTGAGTATATACCACATGTCAGACACTGTCCTAAGTTCTTTAAATGTAAAAATAATTTGGACCTCTAAAAGAAAAAAAATTGTTTTTTCTCTGTACTCACAGCACTTCTAACACCAGTATGTGCAGTTTTTCCTCACAAAAACCAATTCTTCAGTTCTCAGTGGACAACAAGTTGGGGTCCTCTAGTTTAACTTGATCCTTACTACTAATGGCTTGAAGGTAGGATCAGATCCCATAGGTCAAAGGCTCAGTCCTACAAGATTGCCTCCACTTCAGATATCAATCATAAATTCCAGGTTTTAACCTGAATTTCTTTCTGGCAATAAATCAAGAGTTCCTGTGACCTCTTCCTCAGTTTCAGTAATTTGCTGGAATGACTCATGGAACTCAGAAAAGCACTTTATTTGCCATTACTGTTTATTATGGATGATACAGCTCAGGAATGATCAAATGGAAGAGATGCATAAGACATCTCTGGGGATGGGGGTACATGGAGAGTCCATGCTCTTTTCTGGCATCCCATCCTCTTAGCACCTCCATGTGTTCGCCAACTCAGAACATCTCCAGATCTCTTCATTGAGGGGTTTTATGGAGGTTCCATTACACAGATGTGGTTAGTTAAATCATGAACTATTCATGAATGACTAAATCTTCAGTCCCTCTTTCCTCCTTGGAGGTGGGAGTGGAGCTGAAAGTTCCAGCTCTCTTAGCACAAGGTTGGTTCCTCTGGCAACCAGCCCTGAGCTGCCAAGAGTCATCTCATTAGCATAAACCTGGGTGTGGTTGAAAGGGAGAATTAAAAAGGATGCTCTTCTCACCCTAGTAATTCAGGAAATTCCAAGAGTTTTAGAAATTTTGTGCCAGGGGCTGAGGTGAAGACCAAATGCATATTTCTTGTTATATCACAATATCACATTCTCATAATGACCCTGCAAGGTAGACAATTTTTATTGTGAGTGTGTGCATGTGTGTGCTTCTGAGAATCAAACCTAAGCCCTCACACATGCTAGGTAAGTGCTGTACCGCTGAGCTACACCTACACCCTCCCCCTAATCATGGTAGGTAATTATTAACATCTTCATTTTACAAACGAGGCCACTGAATGTTAGTGTAACTTGCTTAGAGTTATATAGCAAGGCAGAAGGCACAATCAAGACGTAGTCTGTTGAGAGGGCCTGTGATATTCACTCCAGTGTCTCTTAGAACAGTTTGTTGCTTTGGAAACATTTTCTAGAGAAGCCAAGCTTCTGTGGTCAGTCTTGAAGGATGAATAAGGGATTGGCCAGCAAGTCAGTATGGGTGTGAGAAAGTGAGAGGAAGAAAGGCCCTAGAAGTGGCTAGAGCCAAAGACGTGGGGCGTGAACAGTTCTGGTGGGAAAGCAGGTTGTGAGGAGGGGCCTGTGAAAGAACAAATCCCTGCTTTTGCTGTGGGCAGCACAAGAATGGAAATCCCAGGCTCCAAGTGCAGGCGGGAAGGAAGCCCCGCCTTCTCCCCCAGTGACCCGTGCTCAGCCCAGTGCTAATGGGAGCCCACAGGAAAAGCTCTCGTGATTTCTGTGTGATAAAGCAGTTGTGGGTCATCTTACAGATCAGCTTAAGAAATTAGTTCTGTTTCACAGAACTGCCGGATTTCCTCAAAGCCACTGTATGTGGATTTATCTAAGTTCTTCCTGTACCTAATCATATTTCTGGCAACATCGCTTGGAATTAGAAGCTGTTTAACATCCTCTTTACAAAGTAACACTTTTAGGTTTGTCCTGAATTTACCCTTCTCAGAGTCATCTCTTTTTTTTTTTAATTCAGGTTTTGCTACAGAATCTGAGGTCACTTTCTCTTATTTGTAGATTGTAGGGATATATATCTCTTTGTGACCTGAGAAGATCTTTTGTAAGTTTATTCTCAAATAGAAGCCTTTGTCTGGCTTTATTAGTTTTAATTGTCCCTTTTGGGGGCTTACAGAAATCTCTGTAGCTTCCTTGAGGTGAGAGGGCAAGAGCTTAAGTGTTCCAGGGGTTAATAACTTCATTGTGATTTTACAGAGGCTAAAATGATAGAGTAGGGGTGATGGTTTTTATTGTTGATTTAAGAGGAGTTGAAGAAACCAGCCTCAGGGGTTTCTCCAATGCTTTATAGTGTCCTTCCTGATCATGTTTATCATTTTGCTAGGTTTTTATTTCTTTTATAAAATTCTAGAGTCTGTCACTTTATAAAGAACCATTTAATTTTTCCATAAAGATATATACATGCCCTACAGAAAGGTTATCTATCACTTTTCTACTGACTCATGTGGCATTTTGAAATCTTCCTAGAGTTGTCATTAGTTAGCAATCAGTTACCTAAAGGAAGGAGTGTTGTCAGCAAATGGAAACATTTCTGTGCCCTTTTTCTTCCACATGATTTTAAAACTGTAAAATAATTGGTCTCTGTGATCTCTCCTTATTTATGTTTCCTCATGCATAGAAGGGCACATTTAATGAAGCCATTTCCCTATCCATCTCTAAACATTCCTCAATTATCAGGGGGACTCTATTTTTAAAAATAATTTTGTTGGAACTTTTGGAATTTAAATAGTGCTTGCTAATTTCTCTCTTCCTACTCACCTATATGCTTATCTTTTGAATGACCTCCAGTTAATATTTGGTGTCCCTGTTGCAGGTATAATTTACATGCACTGTGACTTGGGATTACTTGTGGTTTTTAGTTCAAATTTTCTTTGGTTATTGTTAATTGCCCTTCACTTGCAGAGTTTCCTCTCACAATAATATTAAAGAGGGTTATGATTAAAATGCCTGTGCTTTACCAGCACTGTGTATTTTCAGAGCTTGTCATCCAGCAGCATACAATCGCATTAGTACCTTGAAACTACTGAAGGAAACCCAATTTGTTCCCACAGAAAAGCCCATTTTAATGCCCTAAATTCAGGTTATTATTTGAAATACAAAGATGAGGACTCTTTTGTTTTTCATTCTATTATAAAACAATAACAGTGACCAAATGGCACTTTTGGGGTCTTAGTGCCATGCATCACTTCTGTTTCTATCCCTATTTTTACTTTGAATCTGTATTGGTACATTATAATTACACATAATATTGGGATGCATTATGCCATACTCACATGTACACATGATATAATTTTATCAGTCTCATCCCCCAGTACCTTCCCTTGCTGTCCCTTTCTCCTTTCTGCTGATCCGCTTGCTGTACTGTACTATCAACCTGATTTATTTTATTTTATTTTTTATTTTTTTGCGGGGGCAGGGAGAATCAGGAATTGAACTCAGGGGTACTCGACCACTGAGCCATGTCCCCAGCACTATTTTGTATTTTATTTAGAGACAGGGTCTCACTCAGTTGCTTAGGGCCTTGCCATTGCTGAGGCTGGCTTTGAACTCATAATCCTCCTGCCTCAGTCTCCAAAGCTGCTGGGATTACAGGCATGTGTCACCATGCCCAGCTCAACCTGATTTTTATATTATCTGTGGTTCTTATAATACTTGCACAGAACAGACTTTCCAAACCTCAAATTAATGCCGTGATTTTTCAGGTTACTTTCAAAGTTAAATGATGAGGATGGTTGAGTTGGAATAACAAGGAATTTGCTACTTCGGGGTAAATAAAGTATCAGATTTTCTAGTTCTGGCGCTTTTCCCCTGCCTGCTAGCCCCATTTCCCTAAAGCTGGAAGGGAAACAAGTTACCAGATAACCTGAAGTACCTGGGAGGGACCTTCAGAGAACCCTTTGATTAGCTGGTCAGGAAACTCAACAAAAAGTGTGGAATTTCTAGGTCAACCTTGAAGGAACCTGGAAAGTTGTTTTTATAGAAGCTTTCTTTAATATTTGCTGTATATTGATTTTTGACTTGCAAAGATCTAGACTATTTTAGAACTATGTAATTATTTAATATTTAATTACTGATTAAAAGGCACTTTGAGGAGAAAAATACAATAGAAATACCAGAAGAAATTTTTTTACTAATATTCAGTTGATCTACCCACAGAACTAACCAAACCTTTCTGTCTTTGGGTTTACTCAGTTTCTGCTAAAGTATTATCTTTCAATATATATTTGAAGCTTTGGTAGCATGAATATTTGATAATGTTTTCTAGATTTATAAACTTATAGTTCATAGGCTTGGGGTATATAGCTTGGTGGTAGAGTCTAGCATGCCCCAAGCCCTGTTTCCTTCTCAGCACTCCAAAAAATGTTACAGTTTGAAAAGAAGTTCCCCCACTATCTTTCAGATCCCTTTTCTGCAACTAAATATGTGTCCTCTTGTTTGTTCCTAGGATGGTCCAGATTCTGCTGGAGGAAACCGTACAAAGCAGGAGAGTGCATGGATATTCAGGCTGTGGTACAGCTTTGACCACAAGTATCCTTTTAAGTGGCATCCCATGTTCATAATACATTGACAGTGAAATTCACTTGTTGACTTGTCAGTGAATGAGTTCTGATGAGTAAAGAAAGATGAATGCTTGGAACAGGTATACTCAATCCTGTCTTGGGACACATACATTGATCATTCAACTGTAGGTAGTCCTGGCAAGCATCCTCTGGCCAAGAGGTGTGGTTGCTTTTTGTTAGAGTAGCCAGCCCGCAGCCTGGTTGACTTGTGGCTTTCGAGAGCTTTGTGCCCAGGGGAATTTTACCTTTGTAAGTTAATTGGTTAAAATTACACAGTGAGCCATGTTTTAGTCAGAAAGGAAAATGGAGCTTTAGCAATTAATCCATGGGGGTGGGTGTGATTGCTGTTGGTTGAACTTGGCCAAGTCTGATCTCAGTGGTATAACTGGGCCACATGCATGGCAGACCCTATCCTTGGTCCCAGGTGAAAATTAAAAACCAAAATGTTAAACTTACATGATTTTTTTTACATTCACATAGTGATCAAATGGGCAGATGGCTTTTTATAGATAGTTTTGGGAGACATTGAAAATGCTCGAAAAATTTTTGTTGAAATATAACAGATGCACAAGTATTTAAGTCATAAGTGCTTTGCAAATTATCATTTTAATTTGATACCAAACCAGTCAAGAAACAAAATTACCAGCTTCTCTCATGCCATAACTCCATTACTCCCTTTCTTCCACCCCATACATAGCCACTCTTCTGACTTCTAGCAACACTTAACAGTTTTACCTGTTTTTCAACATAATGTAAATGAGATATTTTTTTTGTGTGTGTGTGTAGTGTCTGACTTGTTTGTACGATTCATCTATGTGATGTTTGTAGCCCTAGTTCATTTGCTCTCATTGCTACATAGTATTTCATTGTGTGCCTATGTCACAATTGTATTGTTGATGAACACTCAAGATTCCCCTTTGGAACTGCTGTGAAAATACTGCTATGAACATTCTTATATACATCTTTGATGTATTATGCAAATGTTTTGTTGGGAATATACACAGGAGTAAAATTGTTGGGGCATAGGATGTGTGTAGGTTTAATTTCAAAAGCTAGTACCAAAGTTTTCCAAAATGGTGATACTACCTTACACATTCAATACTAGTCTATGAGAGCTCTAGTTACTCCATATTTTCATCAACAATTGATATCATCAGCCTTTTTAATTTTCGATATTCTAGTGGTTTTGTAATGATATCTCATTGTGGCTTTAATTTACATTTCTCTGATAACTAATAGGGCTGAGCACTTTTTCATACATTTACTGGCTATTCAATATATTCCTTTATAAAGTACCCATTCAAGCATCTTGCCCTGTTTTATCTTGGGTTGTCTGCTTTTTTCTTAATAATGTGTAAGAGTTCTTTATGTTCTGGATATGAGTCTTTTGCTAATTATGTATGATAAAAATACCTTCACCCACTTTGTTTTTTTACTATTATGTATAATTATGCATAATAATGGGATTAATTGTGACATATTCATATAACATATTTGCTTCAATTCATTCTCCAGTACTTCCCCTTTTCCTCTCCTCCTTCTCCACTCTGTAATTTGCCTGTTCCCCTTAAAAACTATCTTTTGATGAACAAAAGGCCTAATCCAATTGATTGATCTTTTCTGTTCTGATTAGTATCTTTGAAGCCAGTTTCCTGTGTTATCTTCTAGAAGCTTTATTCTTTATCTTCTGTGCATCTGGGTTTTTTTTTTTTCTGAGTGATAGACATGGACAATGAAAAACTCTAGATAATCTGAGATGCTCTGGATGAGGTCATCATCCTTCAGAGATGATTTAAGCTTATATCTGCCGAGTGGTCAGGTTGTGGGCAAGCAATTTCAGATCATCTTAATGAGTTTAGAAATAAAGGTGATTTGAAGCTGGGCTTGAGTTCTCTGAGGGTTAAATATTTTCTCTTTGCCTTTTGTGTAGGGTCCCAACCTAAAGCCTTGGGTGTTCACATTTTCTTCTTTGGTGGCCTTAGGCTCGTTATTGTAAGAGTAGATTATTAGAAAATTGAGTAAATCAAATAAGAAGTTCTTGGAAATTAAAAGATTTCTGAAATTAACAGTAGAAATTTAATTATTACAACTTGAGTGTGGTGAAGACTGAATTGTTGATTTGAACGATAAAGTTGAGGGGGAAAAAACTTAAAGAATTAGAACAGAAAGTCAGAAAAATGTAAGAGAAGAGTGTCAAGATGTGGAGTTTAGACACAGATGGTCCAGATCACTTAGGATCTGAAAGGGAAAGATGGTAACTATGGAGGAAAAGATATACCAAAGGAATAACAGAAGAAAAATTCCCATTACTAAGGAATATACTTGTCTCTAAGTATAAGAGCTCACCAAGAGTGTGAGTAGGGTGGACATATTCTGGGGGGATTTCATAACAACAAAAGGAAAAGATAGAACTTTTAAGGCTTTCAAAGAGAAAAGACAGGCAAAGAACCAGAGACTTCTCATTGTATATTAGAAGACCATTGAACAATGTCTTCAAAGTTCTATGATGAAAAGTCTAGACCTACAATTCTACCCCTAAACTCTCAATCACAACTGAGAGAATAAAGAGTGTAGTTTCCAGATGTGCAAGAATTCAGAAAGTTTAGTATCATCTAGACCCTATAACATATAAGAAAAATAACGTATGGATCAGACAAAAAATAGCCTAAAAAATGGGACAATGCTGGAGAAACTGATTGTTATAATTTAGAAGAGGTGAATAAAGAAAAAAATGAAAAATTCTTTATTTAGCAACACACTCTAGAGTTTTCTTTTGACAAAGTTTAGATGACACATTATTATTTTTCATTTTATGTTACTATAACCACTGGTTATACAGTGAATAATATTCATACAGTGACATTATTGCATTTTTGTATGTGCCAGAGATGGAACCTAGCACCTTATGCATGTTAGGTAAGTGCTCTACAATTGAGCTACATCCTTGGCCCTCTGATATTATTACAAATGTTGCTTTATTTATTTATTCTATAGCAAAAAATAGAGAATTTATGTATTAGTTATAAAAGAGAAAGCATATCTTCAGTGTAAAATTAATTATAATAGAAATTGGAAAGAAGAGACAAGGAGTATTAATGACTTAAGTTTATCATTCTTCATAGGAAGGACTTAAAGCTTCAGAATATAGCTTGTAAATCAAGAAATAGGAAAATGTGTTATTTATAAAGATTTAATGTCAGTTACCAGATCAACTAGTGCAGGAAAGAGAAGTTTAATGTTATTTTTTTTTTTTTTGCCCTTCCAACAGTTGAGTATTTTAAAGTATGTATATTTATTTACTAATCTTTTTAAGGAAGTTGTTTTAGGCCTTCTGGATTGGGGAAGTGGGGCTTACTGGCTGCCCCTTGACTCTTTTTTAAAAATTATTTTTATATATACTTTTAGTTGTTAGTGGACCTTTATTTTATTCATTTATTTATTTTTATGTGGTGCTGAGAATCAAACCCAGTGCCTCACACATGCTAGGCAAGTGCTCTACCACTGAGCCACAACCCTAGCCTTGACTCTTGACTTTTCATCATTGTACAGATCAGAGCCCCTGTCATCTTCTGAGTAGGACAGGAGAAAACTGATAGACCTGTAGGGGCTAATCCCAAACTGAGTGATTTCCTCCTGTCCTTCACTTGTCCCCAGGACTGTGATTAAAGGACAGCAGCCAAGAGACAGCTCATTTTGTCTGTAAAGAGCTCCAGCAGAGCCCTCATGTCCATCCTTCTTCATTAAATAATTCCCAACTGAAAGCATACCTCTGTGTCCCTCTTCCATTTCCTCCTTGGAGAAAGCTTCTTCCATGTGTGCTGCTCTAAATGAAGACAAGAATTGGGGGTGCACTGAACAGCCTGTTCTCTTAGGCACAGACCACTGGGACATCTTCTTGTCTTCCATTAAAGTTTCTTGTCCATCCCTGTGGTGGCCATATGAGAGTCCAACTTTTCCACATTGCTTAGGATACAGATCTTAGAATGGGCTTAGAATGGGCCTCTTTCATAATGGGGCAAGTGTTTCTTGGTGCTTCCAATATAGGGCTATGTATTTGGCCTCACAGATAGTCATTAACTGATGAACCCTGAGCTCTCTGCACATCAGTTGACCTTTATGTTACAGCAGTGGTCTTGACCAAGCCTGTATTTGCCTCCTGTGGGACGTTTGGCAATTTTTGGAGACAAAAGTTATTGTCATAACTTGGGGAGGGGAATAAGGGTGCTGCTGGCATCTAGTGGGTAACAGAGAAGGTGCTCAACTTCCTGCCACAACAAAAAATGACCTAGTCCCAAATATCAATAGTGTCAAGGTAAAGAAGCCCTGTGTTAAGAGTCTGGGAGAAAAGTGGCTGGTTCTCTATAATGGGAAGTTGGGAGATTTATGGTCTAAATAACCTTACTGAAATAATTTCACCATGCCAAGTCTCAGTTTTCTCTTTTATAGTAGCCTCAGGTTGCTTTTGAGGTCCTGTCCAACTCAAACATCTCCACTGTATGCCCTGTAGTTAGAGTGGCTTAACAAGGATACTTACAGAGAACAAGGGCAGAGGAGACACTGTAGTACCTGCTCCCCAGGGACACTATCTCCTTTTTCCAAGATCTGAGTGGTGTTTGTCAAAATCTGAAATGCTAATTGGAACTAAAACAAAGTCATAAGTGTGTTCTAATCAATCAAATATTCTTTTTAACTGACAATTGGAAATCACCAACCTGTGAGTTACTAGTTACCATTTAAGCCTAATTGAGGTATACTGTTGCAGGTACAAGTATTTCCTAGGTTGTACTGATAAAAAGGAGAGAAAGAAAGCTTTTTGTGGGTAGAATGTAGGACAGTTTACTTTTGGGGATTTTTAAACAAATTTTGTTGTGCGTGTGTTTCCCTTGCAGCCATTTATCCTTAATTCTCTTTTTAAAGTTACTTGAAGCCCATCCTCACACACAGCGGCCCCCCTCTAACCACCACTCTTCCCGCCTGGTGTGGTTTGCTGGCCCGATGTCTGACTAGTCCCCAGGTGTATGACGTAAGTACAGCATGTCAGTATGGTGTTCTTCCTGCTCACTCTGCCAGGGAAGCCTCTTACCTAGGAAGAAAAACCAATCACACTCATACCTCTATAGCTTCATATTTTCCTTGTATAATAAGATGATTAGAAATGGCAAATTTACATATGTTTATATTCTTTGCACAGTAATAAGAGAAATCTTTTACCGGGATTACAACTGCCAAGTTACCAAGTATTGTAACCCACTGCTACTATGCAATCAGTGAGCACAGTAGTTCTGTGTAGCTGTCATCCCAAAGCCTCTAGGGCCTCTGCTTACCCCCTTCAGAGGAAAGCAACTGTTGAAAAGGCCAAATGACAGAACTCTACACCTTCAAAGCCAGCTGAGTTGCCTCCTTGGGGAAGCAGGTTCTGCCTGGTGAGAATGCAGTTCTACCCTGACCTTTTCTTTGAATTTTCACCAAATGTGAGAACAGCATTCATGAATGTCTCCTTCTCTTAAAGACAATTGAGCCCTCCAGCATCCTCAGGACCTCCCCATATAAAAATGAAAATCCGCCAGGCACAATGGCACATGCCTGTAATCCCAGCAGTTTGGGAAGCTGAGGTGGGGGTATCATAAGTCCAAGACCAGCCTCAGCAACTTGGTGAGGCCCTAAGCAACTTAGTGAGACCCTGTCTCAAAATTTTTAAAAAGGCTGGGGATGTAATCAGTGGTAAAACACCCCTGGGTTAAATTTCCAATACTAAAATAAATAAATAAAATTAATGATAATAATAATAATAATAATAAGTCCTGTGCCACATGTGATAAACTGTTTTCAGATTAGAAAATAATGGATAGTGAGGATAGGGATACTGTAGCTCAGTGGTAGAGCATGTGCCTAGCATGTATGAGGCCCTGAATTTGTTCCCAGTACTGACAAACAAGCACAAAAAAACACCTTCAGTAAAATGGTGAGATTATCATTTTCCCAGAATTGTTCTTGCTTTATAAAGTGGTTTTTAACAATAATGGTAACTTTTTAATATAATATCTATTAGCCTAAACAATAATACTAGTGTTATTTTGTATCAGAAGGACTCAAACCAACAGATTAAAAAGTTAGTTTTAGAATTTCTTATCCAGCACTACTGTGTATAAGAAAGGTCATGTTAATTCTGAAGGCTAAATGGTTTGCTTATTTTAGACCTCTGTTTAAAGTGGAATTATGACCACTTGAAGGCATGTCATCACTGAGACAAAGTGTGCTGACGTGCGACCATTGCATCTTCCACTAATGAAGCTCCAACTAATTATACCTTAAAAATATTTTCTAATCAAAAGTTTACTAACTATTCCCTTGTTCATAGATACGGGATATCAGTACTAGTTTGGACTCAGCATAAACTCAGCCAAATGGGGCACATGATGTCATTTACAGTTATATACCTTTAAAGTGCTTCTCTCACCAGTTCAAGAGACTACTCAAGGTTTGCTTTCCAGAATAATGTTTGGGCTCTGGACTTGTCACAGCCAACTTAAGATGGGTTGACTTGGGCTACCAGGAACAGCCACCCTCAATGCTACTGCTGGCCTTTTGTGCTGGGGTCCTGCCCAGGGTCTCAGCCAGCTCCAGATACAGTGAGGACTGCTGCTGAGTGAATGGGAGCAAAGGATCTTTTCAGAGTTAGCAGTTGAGGAAACCAAAGTTGAGAGAGACGGAGGGGCTCCCTGTGGAGTGGAGTGCTGGGTGAGAGTCTCCCACTCAGAGTTCTTGTGGCTGTTTTGATACTTGTTATGTGGTTCTCACCCATCACCTAGGGTGTTTTACATTTGGTCAAGTTTATTTGGAGGTATATAGGATGTTCGGTATTTCTACAAACTCCAGACTAATTAGGTTTGTTATCCACCAAGAAAACAGTGTTCTTCCACTTTTGAAGAGACCTATGGTTGGGGCTCGGTGGTAGAGTGCTCGCCTGGCATGCTTGAGGCACTGAGTTTGATTCTTAGCACCACATAAATGTAAAATAAAGTTGTTGTGTCCACTTAAAACTAAAACATAAATATTTAAAAAAGAGACCTATGGTTATTTTCAGTGTACAAATTCCCACAACACACTTGTTTTTAGGGTTATTTCACTGCATTTTTATAGCAGCCTTTACTAGACAACTAGTTATATAATGATATACACCTTCAGCTTCCTAAAGTTCCACGGATCCTATCACCTAGAATTCCAGGGAGTGGGTTGGTTTCATCAGCTTTATGTGACACTCATTAAGCTTTTTTTTTATGTTTTTAGTTGTAGATGCACACAATACTTTTATTTTGTTTATTTATTTAATTTTATGTGATGCTGAGGATTGAACCCAGTGCCTCACAGATGCTAGGCAAGTGCTTGACCACTGAGCCACATCCTCAGCCCTCCTTCAGCTTTGATATAGGAGTCACTCTCCAACTGGGTCTCAAGATGTCTTTGTTTCTGAATGACTTTTCCTTAGGTACTATCTGGGCTGGTGGGTGTCATAAATGGAATGGGTCAGTATCCAGTCTTATTTTCTCCCACCAGTGAATTTTGTCCCTGTGTTCCTCTATAAGAATAATCAGGCCACACTGAAGTTCATGTCCAGGGTGCTATGTGGGCTTTCCTTCATTTGTAGAATTACCCTCACATGTAGTTGATCTGTATTCCTCTCTATCCCTTTTTGGCTTTAAACCTTGAAACGGTAAAGTATGTATCAGAACTGTCTCCCTGAAAATTGGTAGCTAAATATTTTGAAAAGATGGACAAAACCATTACTTAGCACATGTCTGAATGGTAGAACTGGGACATGCTAAGACAAGGAAAGAGGACTCCCTGGGAGCTGGAAACCCAAATGGGGCACATGATGTCATTTGTTGTTAAAACTATCAGAAGATAGATTGAGCTTCAGGGCTTTCTGAACACTAAGGCAGAGGAAGAAATTTGGGAGTTTGGAGCAAGTTTTAGAACTGTGCTCTAAATATCAGCCTGAGTATAGAATTTGTTTTTCGTCATGCATCTCTATCCTGCCTCCTTCCAGTGGATATTTGAGGCAGCAAGTGAAGTTTGAATTGTGTGTTTGCCTGTTAAAAATGCTAGAGCACTCACAGGGTTATGTGGAGTCACATTGTGCACTGTGTATGGAGAAGTAAGTTGACATCACTGACAAACAGTGCAGAAAACAAGCATGTGCTTGTCACCAGTAAATACACAGGAGATGCACTGGGAGAGAAGTGAGAAAGACTCAACCCAGGAATCCTCTTAGCTCAATGTGTTTACCAAGCATTCATGTAGCACCTATTACAGGATGAGTGTCCCTTGACCAAAAGACTTAGGACCAAAAGTGTTTTAGATCTCAGAACTTAGATTTTTTAATATTTGCATATATGTAATGAAATATCTTGGGTATGAGACCAAGTCTAAACACAAGATTCATTTATGTTTCATATATACCTTGTATGTATGGCCTGAAAGTAATTTTAGATAATATTTATAATAATTTTGTGATGAAACAAAATTTGAGAACTATCAGACTTCTATGACGTCAATACTCCAAAAAGTTTCTGAGTTCAGAGCATTTCAGATACACGGATACTTAACCCGTATGAGATAAGTTCCATTAAGGAAGGACACCAAGAAGAGGGAAAGAGGTCAATGCCCTTTGGTAGTTTATCATCTAGATGGGGGCATGTCCAGGTTGCACTTGGGGCAGGCAATGGACCAGGGTGGTATCCCAGACAGAGGAGGGATACATGAGACTTCAGATGTGTTTGCCATCCAAGTTGTATTCTTTGACAACCTTCAATACAGCAGAGCCATGACCCTCCCTTTGTTTTGCTGGTGTAACCCATTGGAGGGAGAAAGGTTTTATCTGACATTATTCTGTCTCCTGACACTCTCCCCACCATTTGTTACTTTCAGGAGGCTATGACTTTGTTAATGCCTGCCTTGTTTAGCCTTGTTTGTTTTGCTACAACTACTGCTTAGCATGAGATGCTATTCTAGTCCTTTTCCTGAACAGCTGATTTTTTCACATCCTTTATGTGGAAAAAATGAATCTAGAGGCAGTATCAGTTCTAACTCTGCTTCCTGTCAGCTGGACAACCTCAGGCAGATTTTACTGATTCACTAGTTCAGGTTTTCTTCTAGGGGTAAGGATCAAATGAGGGCTTATGTGAAGTTCCTGGCAAGTGTGTTATAGAAGCTCAATAAAATGTACTCTTCCTCTTTATCATTTGCTTCATGCTCCTGAGGACAGGCTTTCCATCAGGGTTTTTCTGTGGAAATACCACAGGGAAAATGGAGGAAATGCTAATCATGGTTTGTCCTCTCTACTCAATTGCTAACTAGGGCAAAGACTAGTTCAAATGTAAACAAAGTGGGTTTAGGATGTTTTGTGTAGGGCTGTAGGCCCACCTGAAAGACCTACCCAGAGAAAGAGTCCCAGGAACCTATTTCCAGTGATTGCCCAGTTACCTTACCCATAACTTCCTGTCTTTATGGACTGAAAAGCTGAAATTGAGCTGGTCTCCCTTCTTTATTTTGCCACTAATTCTGACCTACCAGGCATTTGAAATGAAAACTGCTTGCTGGTGCTCAAAGTCTTGGTTCAAAGTCCAACAACAGTGCTTTGCATTGAATAATACTACATAATTTCCATCCCATGACTGCACTAGAGGCACAAGCAGGCAATTTTCATAACCCCTAAGTTGCTGATGAGGACTTAGGATTGGAGGGTTCCTGCCCAGGAAGATATAAGTGTCCCACTTTTATTGTTATTGTTGTTATTTATGCCTTCCAGAACCAAGAGCCACTGAGAGAAGAAGATTCTGATTTCATCCTGACGGAGGGTGACCTCACCTTGACCTATGGAGACAGCACAGTGACTGCCAATGGCTCCTCAGGCTCCCACACAGCCTCCACGAGTCTTGAGGGTGGTCGGAGAACAAAGAGCAGCTCTGAGGAAGTGCTGGAGCGAGACCTGGGAATGGGAGACCAGAAGGTTTCAAGCCGGGGTACCCCTCTTGTGTTTCCTCTGCAGGAAAATGCGTGACTGTCCCCCAAAATCCTGAAATGCTGGGGTAGGCCCTTGGAGTTGAGGATGGCTACATGCCCCAGTGTTGTTTGAGGTGGGGCACTGACTGGATTGAACTAATGCTTCTATTTTGTTGGGGTTTGAAGCTATCTTAACACTTAAAATTTAACCCAAGACTCAGATGGTGAAGCTAGAGTGTCTCTAAATCAAGACGAAAGCAGATCTATCCCCACTTTTTCACATTGTAGTGCGCTGTTTCAGAGTTAAGCAAACACAAAAATAGCATGCTTTCATGGTCTCTTAATTCATCCACCCATGCTCTTTGAATAAGGCAGGGCAAGTATTGGAGATTCTACCCATGAGAAGCTTCATCTCAGCACATAGCAGTGCCAGTCTAGCTGGCTTGAGGAACATCAAGTCAGGGGAGAACAGGCTAGAAGAAAGACCATGAAAGAAGGCAGTTGAGATTGGCCCACCAAGAATTCTGGGATGCTGGTGTTAAACGGGACAGAAAAAGCTATTTGAGTGGAGGCCCTGGCACTGAAGGCTACAGGACTGCATTCTCCTATCAGGATCCCTGACTTTATGCAACCTGTGTTTTCTTCTAGACTGAAGATTAGAAATGATATCCATGAACATTTCAGTGTGGGGAAAAGAATTCTAGTTTCTTCTCTGGAAATCTTTGTAAAGAAGTTACTGGGATGTTTAAAACCAAAGGCAAATTGTGTTATTCTATTGTTTTTAAATTAATCTGAGGACAGAAGGGGTTTAGAAAACGATGGTATCACTGCAAGAATCATTTAACTTTTGAGGGCTACCAGATAGCCCACTACCTGGAAAAATGATCAGTAAGACTGGGGTATATACCATAGAGTTAGAGATAACACCAAAATTTGTAGGATGCTTTTATCAGGGAAAGAAAAAGCAGCAAGAACCCAAACAGGCAATAGGCTAGTATTCAGAGGGAAAGGGATCTCAATGTGAAAATAAAACCTGCAAAGAAAATACAAGATAGGCATCTTAAGACTCAGTAAAATTCCAAACTTTGAGCTGATGTATGCATGCTATTCAGTGGCTACATGAGAAATCTGAGTAAGCATTATTCAACCCAATAGAAAGTTTCATCTTAGATAGGATTAGGAATCAGGTGTCTTTACAGCAAGTATCATTTTCTGGATATCTGGAGAGAGTATTGCACCAGCTTAATTTGTGGATGTGGTTTGAAACCTGGGTTTTCAATTTGTGTTCTTTCTGGGTGAAATATTCTGCCTGCCCACACCTGTGGTAGGTGAAATACTGAGAGAACTCTTGGGACAGTTTTTTTCTCCACTCATCTCTGTGCTTTAGTGCTAGCATTGTTGGCAAATCAATTTCTAAAACAAATGTCTTCAAAATGTGAGTATTTTTCTTCCTATGGTAGACAAATTAGTGTCTTAGTACCATACACCCATAGTGAATCAGCCATTTAACCTTCTTAACTCACATCTTTTTTGTTGTTGTTTATTTTTTTATTTATTTATTTTATGTGGTGTCGGGGATTAAACCCAGTGCCTCATGCATGCTAGGCAAGCTCTACCACTGAGCCACAACCCCAGCCCCCTAACTCACACTTTTCATGGTTAATTTCTCTCTTGCCCAGGCTGGCCTTGAACTCCTGGGCCCAAGTGATCCTCCTCTCCCAACCTCCCAGTAGTTAGAACTATAGGCTCGGGCCACCATGGTAATTGTTATTTTTAAAATAGGTCATAGCTTTACAACTTTCAGAGTTTTAATTGGTAATTTGTTTAAGTAAGGAAAAATTTATTTGATGAGGTTGAGCCACATGAGATTGATGATTTTCAACTATTTTTTCAAAATCTAAAATAGCAGTTTCATATAGATTAATATAAGATAATTGAATGCATTTTATTCATCTCTCTCCTTTCCATAGTAAAGTACATTATGATTTTATGGTCATCTGTGGACTTTGTAAGTCTGCTAAAAGCTAAACAATGTACCTAACCCCCTGAGACCTCAGGGTCACTAGGCTAGCAAAGGACTTCAGAAGACCTGCACCCCACAGCCACAGAATAAGCTTTTTTATGTTTCAGCCCCTAGAAGGTTGTGGGTTCAAGTTGTAGACAACAGCTGCCACACTTAGCAGAAGGTTGGAATTTTGTCCATGTGATTAGACCCAGAACCATCAAGCAGTGTTTGTTTTATAGTTATCTCAGTAATGACCAGTACACAATATAAACTTAGAAGATGAGACTGGGGGGGGGTTGGATTTTTTTTTTTTTTTGAGATGGGGTTTCACTAAATTTCCCAGGCCAGCCCTCAGCTTGTCATCCACCTGCTTCAGCCTCTGAGTAACTGGGATTACAGGTGTGCACCTTCCTCTCTCTCTCTCTCTCTCTCTCTCTCTCTCTCTCTCTCTCTGTGTGTGTGTGTGTGTAGGTTAGGTTGGTTTACTCTTTGGTTGGGTCTGTATAAAGCCTTTGCTCATCCTTTATGCTGGAGGGGAAAAGCTTAGACAAAAGTCCTAGTGATTATTCTTGAAAAAAACCCAACCAAGTAGAATACACCCAGTCTTCATTCACTGCAAAGCTTTGTTATTCTTTTGGGTTTCTAGGAAGCGTTCAGAAGATGGTAAGAAATTATCTTCTTAGGGAAGAAAAATAACCATTTTGCTTCCCAGCCTAGTCTTAGGTCAATCAATAAATTGTTGTGTTTTCCCCCTAAAGGCCATCCTTTAGTCTTCATTGAAAACCCTTTGTTCCAACCTTATTAAATATAAGTAAATACAGATTTTCCGAGACCAAAACTAGAGTTATAATTATTTGATTGAGTCTTTTATTCAGCAGATTGAAGTAAGTCACTTGGACCTATGGTCCTAAGTTTTGTGTGCAAAGTGTGGAGAATTTTGACCTTACCAAGGGTTTGGGAAGGGGAATCCATTTATTGAAATGGTTCCATATCAAAAAGCATTATGACTAGGCTGCATGGAGAAAAGTAAGAATGCCACAAAGCCCAGAAATCATCTAGCTCAAGGCCAACCAGCTGCTGTTGGACTGGCATAAAAAACAGACTGATATTGCTGAATAATGGTGTATCCAATTAAACAAAGATCTTCTGAGAAAGTAATCCCAACTCATCCTTCACACATATTTGTTCAAGTTAAGGGGGGGTGACGTTTCAGCCAAGTCAGAGGGTCTAAAGCAGAGGTTCTGCACCCTGCCTGCATATTAGGATCACATGGCTGGTTGGTTTTTTTTTTTTTTTTTTGACATAATGACATTACTTTCCAAGATTTGGATTCACTAGCTTTGGAATAGGACCTGGCATCCACACTTTGTTTTGAAGCTCCAGGAGTTCCTAATGTGCAGCCAGGGTTGAGAGCCTTTTGGCTAGAGCTTTCTTTGGACTCTGTTTGGTACTTTAGTCAAAATAATGGCCTAGCAAGTTAAAGGTTTATTTTTAAAAATTTATTGGTGCATTATAATTATACATCATAGTAATATTATGATACAGTCATTTATGCACATAGCATAAATTATTCTTTCATTCCCCCTATACCTCCCCTTTCCCTCTCCTGATCCCTTCTCTACTGATTTCACTTCTGTTTTCACAAAGTCCCTTTTCTCTCTAGCTTCTGTGTATGAGAAAACATATAGGACCCTTGACTATTAGTCATGAGGAACAAACCAAGTCAGTAACACAGCCTTGGCAGCTATGAGAAAGTTTTGAGTTAATCTTTGCAGAACTCAAGGACATACTCCAAAAAATTCAACTGCAAAGATTACATTTGACAGCCTTAGAGCCTCCAAGGAGATAAGGAGAACAAGTGTGTGTGTGGGGGGGGGGAGAATTGAAAACTTGTCATCTTCCTTCCCATTTGTGAGGAGAGGGGGAGGAGGATTTTTGTCTTAACTGAGCTTCTGATTAGTCAACATGAAGGTTTCTGGGAGTCTGGCTTTTAAATTTCATATGGAATTAAGTTAATAGCTTGTTCCCATGCCTGAATTTGTGTTGGATTCCTGAGAATAAGGGTGGGCCTGTTGAGTGCCAGAACACAGGGGAAAGTTGTGGTCACTTTGCTGTCACATGATGGACAGCAGATAAAAATTCCTGCCATTCTTTTTGATAAGAATGGTAGTTCCCAGTCTTTGTGGGAACTACCAGCAAACCCAACCTTTGCTAGAGAAGGAATTTTGGAATTCAAGTAAGACTACAATTCTCAGGAAACAAGCACAGGAAGGGCATATGGATTCTGAGCCTCCAAGGTACTCACTAGGGTGACGAGACAAATGAGTGTTGATGCCTCGAAGTCAAAAGTCACACTGAAACATCAAATATCTCATCAAGCAAACAGCACGGGGCTCTTCAGGCTATTTTCTAGACCCAAAAATATCCTATGTGGTTTGACAAATGAAGTCCCTTTAGAATAAATGCAAAATGATATCTCCGCTATCCATGAACATTTCAGTCTGGGACAAAGAATGAATAGTTCCTTCTAAAATAGAGGCCTGTTTCACATTGTCCCACCCCCAACATTTCACTCCCTCTCTTTGTCTTAAGTGGAAGTTAATGTAATCATATCAGATCTTTCATGTGAACCAGTGATTTCTAAATATAGAAACACCACCAATGTATTTATTGAAGATCAGCAGGGCCATTGAGCGACTCATCAGAGGTGAAAATACCCACTTGGAGACCTGCCTTATAAGTTCTAAGAGTTGTATCAGAAAGATGACAGTGGCATCCATTGTAAAATGCAGCCTGGAATGAGGGCTACTGGTAAGTCAGCTTGCCAACAAGATAAGTATGTGACTTCTTTTTCCACCCTAGAAGTAGAGAACTTGACGATGTCTTTGATGCCTGCCTTTTGACATTGATTGTGTAGATTAGTTATCCAGAGTCAGATAAATTACCCTGGTATCATTGAGTTCTGATCACTTCTGTTGGTTTCTAAGTGAGAAACTAGCTTTCTGGTATCAGCTGCTGCATGCTGGTAACAATAAGTTGAAGGAATTTAGTAGCCAAGAGTCATAGTTTAGAAACAACACATCTGAATGCTGCTTCCACCACTTTGATATCTGAAAAGATCTTCCCCCACTTTAAAGCCTAGTGAAAACAGTATGGAGAGAAATACTGCAGAAACCAATGCTACCATCTAACTAGGAAAAGACAAGTAGATTCTTTTGACAATCTTTTAAAACAAGACCTAGACACAAACCATTTTTTTTTTTTTTGCAAACATGTCTTGTCACCCAGGGGTAGCAAAAATTGAAGAGAAAAACCAAAGTTGTTGATCTTAGTTTTATTTTCCTAAGCAGGGTATACTATAACTGGCCCAGATGGAATGCACAGGCTGTCAGATTTCAGCCACCTGAGCCTTGGGGAAGATGAGAAAGAAAGTCTGTCTGCTGTGCTACCTTCTGAAAAGGTCTGAAGCAGACCTGAGTGCATGCAGCAAAGGTCACCTTCTCATTCTGATGGCCATCCTTTAAAAAAAGGCTTAATGGAATTGCCAAATGTCACCATAATCTCTCAACTCTTGGCCAGTGGAAAAATTGTCTAAGCCTCTGTATGTTGGAGGAACTCGGAAAAGGACTTGTAAACAGCACAAAGCGTCATCTGCTGTCTAAAGCACTTTTAAGAAGTTACCATCCAGGTGTTACTGGGTGATTAACTGCATGTACATTTGGGGACTAACTTTTGTTATGATTATTTCATTGTGGGCTTTGGAGAAGTAGAGGAATGATTTTCAGTTGTATAGGTGTGAAGTCTATGGTTTTGTAATTTTATTACTGAAATCGATCCTTCAAAGTGTGATTTCAGCTCCTTCTAGATTATCTCTTTATGTTTTCATAAAATGCATCTGATACTACTTACTTGGGAAGTTTTGTTGTGTCCATTAAAATGATTCAATGGGAAGGCCACAAAGATCCATTTAATAACTGAACAGCAACTTTTTGAAGTAGAATAGGGTGAATTTAACATGGAATGATGTGACCTTCTGGGGAACTTTTTATAGAGGGCTTACTTATTGTATTTGGGGAGATTTTGTTTCTTCTATTTCCATTCAATAGTAGCAAACTGGTGGTTTTATAATATTAAAATTATACTATGTTGTATAAATATACATTATAAATGACATTGAAGTATGTTATAACTGTGAAAAATTAAAGACCTGAAGTTATCTACCTTTATGTGCAATAAGGAAAACTGCCGTAGGCCCCCCAAAGTGGTATCTTTTCCCTAGCATTTTACTTAATGTTTGCCTTTGTGTAGATGTGTAGATTGCTGTTGTAAAGCTAGCCATGTGTTTTCCTGCCCTTTACTGATATTTAACACATTTTTTTCAAAGCTTTTTTTTTTTTTTACGAAACTCAAAATAAAAAGATTAACTGGCTGAGCTGTTCTTATTTTGTATTTTTAAAGTGTCATCCACTAGTAGAAGAATGTAGTATGACCCTATTTCTAGTCTGTTTCTTTCCCTCATAGAAAAGTTCTTTTCTGGGTGGAAGCTATTCCTCTCCAAGGGAATTCATTTAGACTAGGGTTGGCAAACTAAAGTCAGCTTCTGAACCAAATCCAGCCCACTGCCTGTTTTTGTAAATAAAGTTTTATTGGCATCCACTGCACTCATTCATTTGCATACCGTCTGTGGCAGTTTTCATGCTGCTGAGGCAGAGCTGAGGAGTTGTGACAGAGTTTATACAGCCCATAATGCCTAAGCTAATTACTATGTGGCCCTTTCCCAAGAAAGTTCTTGCCCAGCCCCTGATTTAGATGCTTGAAGAAATTCAGTTTTAAAAGAGTATAAAAATCGTGGCAACAGATTTTTAAGATTTTTTAAATGTGCCTTAGAGTTAAAAGAATTACTTCAAACTTGGCCTTTGCCTGTGACTTTTCTGTAAGAGGAGGGCCTTCCAAGAGTCTGACAGGCTTTGAGTACAGAACCCAAAGAAGGCATGACCAGGTACGGGCAACATCACGTTGTAAGACTGAGAGGAATAAAGTCAACATTGCAGCTTAACCCATAGGTTCTTGTTGAATAATTGCTCAAATTCTTGAACCCAATATAGGTTTTCCTTCATAGTCTTCGTATTCCTTTGCATGTAGATACCTTTACATGAACCATGTACTTTAACTATATCCTAAAATATGCTTGTAACAAAACACAATAAATCCTGTCTTTAGCATGACTCTAAAGTCATTTAATTGCATAAAAAATCACAATAACATCAGCTAGAACAATTTAAAAGCAAAACTTAGGTTTAAATTCATTAGAGATCTCCCACCCCAGGGAGCAAAATTACTTTTTAATAATTGGTCCCAGGGGAGGGGGCTATTTGAAGGAGAGCTGGATGAGTCAGGTTTAAAACAATACCACCCAGACCTTTTATTTAATATCAAGTAATTTAATCAAGACAGACAGGACTGCACTTGGCCCTTATTCACATTGATGTTTTTGTCCAGACATCTGCTGATGTGCAATGTAACTAAATCACATCTCTTCTTTGTTGTGATGTTTTGTTGAAATGGCTCCAGCAAAAGCAGGTTCATTCAGCCTGGGAACTAAAGCTCTTCTTATTTTATGGCCATAAATATCCACATTGCACTGTCACTTCCTCCCTAGAAACTTCATCTCAACCAGTGTGTCCATCGATATTTAACAGCTTGTGATATTCCTGCCCAGCAGAATTGCACAGCAGTTGGTACCAAGCAAAGTCCCAGTCTCTGACAGTGTGATAGATTGCCTTCACAGTGCTGCTACTCCTGTGCTGGGACAGCATGCTGAGTGGCCCGGTTCATGGTGACTGACCTGGAAGAGAAGGAACAAAGGACATTTGAACTTCAGAACCCAGAAATCCACAGACAGAAAGTCTTTTGAACGCTGATGATGTGAACTTTGATTTTCCTTATCTAAGCTAGATTTTCCAGTACTGGAAACCCATACCAAATCAGTATCTTTTCTGGTTTGTGAAGACAGGCCAGGAGAAAATGTGACCTAAAAGGTGTTTGGTGAGGGTGAAGACAAAGATGACAGAGCTCCTCTGTCAGTTTGGCTGTGCTTTATGCAGCTTCTGTTGTGGGCTGCCTATTGAGAAGAATAGAACTTTCCAGGACCTGTTAGGTAGAAGAGGAGGAGAAGCTGGGATTGAAGATTTATGCTTAGGTATCAAACATGTATCCAACCATTCTTCACTTGTGTACTAGTTCATATGTACAAAATATACCTTTATTTTGCTTATTTATTTTATGTGGTGCTGCAGCTCAAACCCAGTGCCTCACACATGCTAGGCAAGCACTCTACCACTGAGCCATAGCCCCAGCCTGAGCATAATTAAAAAAAAAAAAAAACTAGGTCTGGGAGCTGGGGTTGTAGTTCAGCTGTAAAGTGCTTGCCTAGCATGTGCGAGGCCCTGGGTTCAATCCTTAGCACCACATAAAATAAATAAAATAAAGAGATTGTGTTCAACTACAACTAAAAAAATAAATATTAAAAAAACTAGGTTCTGAACCCAGGGCCTTGAGTATGTGTGCTTTACTACTGAGCTACAACCCCAGCACCAAGTGGGCAAAATAAATCACACCAACAACAGTCAGCTGTTCAGTAAAATTGAAGCTGCATTTGGTAACATTCCCAAACTTCAACCTTCATGGCACCTGGACTTTCTTTCATTTAAACATACTGCTCGTGTCACTGTGAGCAGTGGAGTGTGGGCTAACTCTGGATATGTTTGTGCTACTTCTGCCACCAGATTCTTGATTTTTTTAGATCCTTTGATCCTGGATGTGTATCCAATTTGACATTTTATAATATGGTTAAACTGCTCATCAGCGTCTAATGATGCAAAGTTTGGAAAATAAATACTTTCAAGATTATTCAAAGCATGCAATAAAGACTAAGCCTTAAGGAAAAACTAATTCCATAAACACCATGAGGCCTTTCTATGGATCTTGAATATTCTCATAGTACAGATAACTTACATAAAGAGCCATCATGTCAAGTTTATTTGGTATAAATTAGTTTAATAAAAACCAATGTTCAGGTGGGCTGCTTTCTGGTTCAAGACAAGGTGGGGCAGAGCAATTTTCCTTATTCCTCCCACAAAGTGCAACTAAAAACTCAAAATATGGGCTGGGGTTGTGGCTCAGCAGTGGAGCGCTCGCCTAGCACATGTGAGGCCCAGGGTTTGATCATCAGCATCACATAAAAATAAATAAATACATAAATAAAGGTATTGTGTCCAACTACTAAAAAATAAATACTTTTTAAAAACTGAAAATATGACAAAGAAGACTAGAGGGTTGAGAGATAAATGCAGACTGATTAGGAACCTTGGTAATTGAGGAACAACAATATGAGTTCCCTGGATTTTCTTTTTGCCTCCTTTATATCCTGGAGTGGGTGCTAAGAAAGCCAGCAAGCCAGAAATGGACAAGTTTTTTCCAGTTCAGACAAGAAAGAAGCTACTAAATGTCAGGTGCCATGGTGCATACCCAGCAACTCAGGAAGTTAAGGCAAGAGAATCACAAGTTCAAGACCAACTTTAGCAAGAATTAAAATTTTAAAAAAGGACTTGGGATGTAGCTCAGTGGTAAAGTGCCCCTGGAATCAATGCCCAACACACACACACACACACACACACACACACACACACACACACACAGCAGAGAAGCCCCTAGAAAAGCTTGTTATCTGTAGCCAAAGGACAGGAAAAGGTTAGCTTACAAAGACAAAAACCAAGCACCACAGGAAAAAACACTACCTCCTGTTAGCAGAGGCCTGGTGGGCCTAATGGAAAGCCACAACTTTTGGACTGCTGCCCTGACCTGGCAGTAACTAGGTGGTACACCCCTTCCTCCACAAGTGTGCCGTCTATGGAATCTTGCTAAAGTAGAAGATTTAAATAAGATTCAGAGATGCATAAGGTAATATCCCAATGTCCAAGATACAATGAAAAGAGTACTTGTCCAACTAAGAACCAGGAAAATTTCAACTTGAATAAGAAAAGAAAATGTGACTGGTAGATACTAACACTGAGGTGACACTGGTATTGAAATGATCCAAAAAAGCTTTAAACAAATATAATTAAAATGCTTAAACTAGCAATTACAAACACACTTGAAACAAAAGAAAATTATTTTTTCACCAAATAGATATGTTTTTGAAAGAACCAAATAGAAATTTTAGAATTATAAATTACAACAACCAAAATTTGAAAGCCTTACTAAATGGGCTCAATAGCAAAACAGATGGCAGAGTAAAGAAGTACTGAATCTGAAAACAGAACAACAGAAATTACCCAATCTGAACATCAGAAGATAGAATGAAAAAAGATAAACAGAGTCCCAAGGGCTGATGGTATCACAGTAACGGATTTACTATTTATGTTAAAGTTCTAGAAAAAGATTGGAGTTGAAAAAATACTTAAATAAATATGGTTGAAAATTTCCCAAAGATGATAAAAGACATAAACTTCCAGATTCAATAAGCTATGAGAACCCCAAACAGGAAAAACCCAAAGCAATCTACTCCAAGGCAACATAAACAAACATCAGAAAAACAGTCCAAGAAAAAAATCTCAACCACAACTAGAAAGAAATGACACATTATTTATGGCAACAATTTGAATGCCAGTGGATTTCATATCCAAAAACCTGGCAGTTCAGAGGAAGTGGCACAGTTTTTAAACAGTGAAAGAAAATAACCATCAAACCAGATTTCTATATCCCATGAAAATATCCTTCAGGAATTAAGATGAAATAAAGATATTCACAAATGAAGGAAAACTAAGAGAATTTGTTGCAAATACAAGTGCTACATAAGAACTGTTAAAGGGCTGGGTGCCATGGCACACACCTATAATCCCAGCAGCTTGAGAGGCTGAGACAGGAGGATCACAAGTTCAAAGCCAGTCTCAGCAACTTCAAGGCACTAAGCAACTGAGTGAGACCCTGTATCTAAAAATACAAAATAGGGCTGGGGATGTGGCCCAGTGGTCAAGTGCCCCTGAGTTCAATCCAGTTTAAAAAAAAAAAGAACTACTAAAGGAAGTAGTAGAAAATAAATGATAAAGGAGGTAAATTGAATCATCATAATCATCATATATGAAGAACAACAGAAAGAGTGAATAAACTTAATAGACTATTCTCTTGAAATTTTAAAACTGTTTGATAGTTAAGGCAAACATTACAACATTGTATTTAGGTTCTCAATATATGTAGAAAAAATATTTTTAAAATTATAGGAGGGGAAAGATAAAGGAACTTCAGTGGAGATTGGTTTTTTAATACTTCACTGGAGGCAGTAAAAAGTTGACATAAGTAGACTGTGATAAGTTACATATGTATAATCCAAAGGAACCACTAAAATAACATACAAAGAGATACACTAAAAAACACTACAGATAGATCAAAATGAAATTATAAAAAAAATGTTTATGTAACACAGGAAGGCAGGAAAAGGGAAACAGGAACAAAAATGAGGAACAAAATATTTTTAAATGGCAGAATTTTTAAGCTCTACAATATCAATAATCATAAATAGTTTAAAACAGTTTGTCAGTTTGGATTTTTTTTTCTGCAGTGCTGGGAATCAAACCCCAAGCCTACCAAGTGCTAGGCAAGCTTTCTACTACTGAACTACACCCTCAACCCCAGAATGTATTTAAAAACATGACCTAATCATATACTGTCAATAAGAAATTCATTTTAAATATAATGGTATAGGTAGGTTGAAAGTAAAATGATATAGCAAACAAACATTAATCAAAAGAAAGGAAAAGTAGTTATATTAATATCAGAAAAAATCGATTTCAGGACAAAGAAAATTACCAGGGACAAAGGACATTACAAAATGGTAAAGGGGTTAATCCACCAACACTACATAGCAATCCTAAATGTGTATGCACCAAACAACAGAGTTTCAAATTTCCCAGAGCAAAAACTTAAAGAACTGAAAAGAGAAATACACAAGTCCACATTTGTAGTTGAAAAATTTAATACCCCATCTCAATAATTGATAGAATCACTAGACAGAAAATCAACAAAAATATAAAAGTACTGAAAAATGCCATCAATCAACAGGATTCATGTGACATTTATTAAACATTTCCTCTATTAACAGTAGAATGTATCTTCTTTTTCTGTGTATATGGGGCATTCATAACATAGACCATATCCTGTTTCAAAAATCAAACCTGAACAACTTTAAAAGAGCTGAAATAATAATAGAATGTATTCTCTAACTATAATGAGATGAAACTAGAATAGCAGAAAGATAGCAAGAAATTCTTCAGACACTTGGAAACTGAAGAACACACTTATAAGTAATTCAAGGGAAGTTAATATACTGAATGAAAATGAATATGCAGTGTATAAAGTTAGTGAGGCTGATAGGGAAAATTATAACACTAAATGCTTTCATTAGAAAAAGTATCAAATCAACTATCTCAGCAACTACCCCAAACTAGAAGTAGATTTTAAAAAACAAATTGGAAGTGAGATTATAATTAGGAGAAGAAATTGAAAACAGAAAATAAAAAACAAAATTCTGGTACTTTGAACAGATTAAAAAATTGATAAACTTATATCAAGCCTGACCAAATAAAGAAAGAAGACACACATTACCAATATTAGCAATGAAATAGGGAAAATATCACTACAGACCTCAAAGACATTAAAAGGATTTAGAAAAAGACTAAACTAAGAACAACTCTGCACCCAAAATTTGACAACTTAGATGAAATTGACTAATTCCTCAAAAACAAACTACTATAAGTCACCCAATAAGAAATAGATGATTTTAAAAATCCTATAGCTACTAAAACATGGAATAAGTAATTAAATGACTCCCCCAAAAGAAATCTCCAGGCCTAGATAATTTTGATGGAAAAGTCTACCAAATGTTTAAAACAGAATTAATATTGATTTTGCACAATCTGTTCCATAAAATTATGAGGCCAGTATTATCCTGATACCAAAACAAGACAAAATACAAAAAAAGAAAATGTCTGACCAACAACTCTTAAGAAAGTAGATGCAAAAAATCTTTAACAAAATATAAGCAAATCAAATTCAACAAGATATAAGAAGATTTAGATATCATGAGCAAATAGTTTATTTCAGGATACAAGGCTGGTTCAATGTTCAATAATTAATCCATGTAATCCACCGCATTAACAGGTTAATAAAATTGCATGGTCACATGAGTTGATGCAGATAAAGCATTTGACAAAATTTAACATCTTTTCAAGATCAAAAAATTCAAAGCAAATAGGAATAAAAAGGAAATTCCTCAACTTGATAAAGGACATTTACATAAATCTACATCTGGCCTCATTCTTTATAGTGAGAGACTGAATGCTTTCCCCCTAAGATCAGGAACAAGGAAAAGATGTTTAAACTCTCCACTTTTATTTCACATAGTATTGAAAGTTCTAGCCCATGCAATAAGACAAGGAATTAGAAAGGAAGAAGTAAAATTGTCCCTATTTAGCAGATGATATGATTGTTATGTATAGAAAATTTAAGGAATGTAACAAAACTTTCCTACAACTAACAAGTGAGCTCAGCAAATTTTCAGGATATAAGATCAATATTTTAAAATCAATTTTATTTATACATACTACAAGTGAACACATTGAAACCCAAATTTTAAAATTCATACAATTTATAATAACTGAAAAAAATGAAATTCCTAGGTATAAATCTAATGGAACAGGTAAAGGACTAATATGCTGAAAACTGTAAAATACTAGTGAAAAAAGTCAAACAAAATCTTAATCAATAGTCATTTCATTCATGGATTGGAAAACAGCATAATAACAATTTCAATTCCCACATGGATCTATAGGTTTAACAAAATTCCTATCCAGTGCCCTCAGTGTTTATTATAGATACAGAGAAGCTAATTCTAAAATTTATATGGAAAGGGAAAGAAACTAGATGGTTAAAACCTTCTTGAAAGAGAATAAAATAGAAAATTCACTCTACCCAAAGTTAATCCACCAAATGTGGTATTGGTGGAGGGAGCTGCTTAAGAGTAATGGTAAAATAATCCTCGAAATACCAGCAATGTTGAAGTGCAAGCATTCCTTCAATGTGACTTTGAAACAAAATGCAAGAGGAAACAGTTTGCTAATGAAGAACTTTGTCCCCAAACAGCCAGGGAATCTACTTTAAATGGCAGAAATGTTATAATTTCCAGATAAGTGGCAGTGGGAGGGATGCCAGTTATATTTGCATTTGTCAATAATAGCTTCAGTCCTATTGAATTTGAAACAACTCTCAAGTCAAAATAAAGCAAGACAAAAAACAGACAAAATACATACCTGGGAAATATGGGATGAAACTAACAGAGAAGCCACTTGTGGAGACCTGGGCAGCCTCAGAGGATGGCTAAGGAGATTTAATGCTCCAGTCATCCCCACCCATCGTGGGAAAAATTCAGAGTAAAGCCTCAATCCACATGAGTCATTCAAGCTCCACAGTATATCAGTGCCAAAAATTAAATGACCATTATATTTCCCCAATAGGTTAAAATACTAACATGCATCTTATTTTATGATATCCACCAAACAAAATTTTCCCAAAGTTTTGCACTCACTTGATAACAGATGAATGCATACCACACCAGTATTAATAAAACTGGGCATTAGTTATGTATAATTTTATGTTTTTATGTATCAGTTGAAAAAAATAAAAATAAAACTGGGAAAGAGCTGAGCTTGCCTAGTTGACTTTTGTTTATTCCTTTCATTGAGCTGCTCTGAGATATAGTTTGAGTTGGCATATGTGATCGCTTTGATGAGTAAACTCCAATAAAGGAACTGAGTCAGTATTTTATAATGTATATTCAGATGGGCCACCTGCAGATGTTCACCATCCACCATGTGGGGGTTGGAGGATTTGAGAGGACATGGGACTGGAAGTGACTGGAATTTAGACCTGCAATTCAGGCAGCAATTTGGTCCCCACAGGGCCTGGAGGTCAAATGAGTGCTGGAAGGTAGTCACTGGGGCTGCCCATGAGGACTTCCCCTCTGTCCACCAGCTTTAACATTCCCAGATTAGAATGGCTAGTCAGAGAAGAGAGTCTGTGGTTTAGCCAAAGTGTAGCAATCACTTCCAGTATCTTTCTGCAAAGGAAGGCATTCTGGTTATTCAACCCTTTCTATCCTTTCCTGCCCAGGGTCTAATGTAGCAAAATGGCCTCATGGCCAAGAGCAGATTTGTGAGGGAGCAAGATACTGGATCCTGTAAATGGGTTGTCTCCCTAGCTTGTAGGATTGCTAGAGATTGCTACACCTAGTATAAAGACACAGATTTTTCCTGAACTTAAAACAATTTTTCTTCCTTTTTGACTACTGAAAAATAAGACTATTTAAAAGGCATTTTTTAGTGCCATATATTTTGTTATTCTTTGGGGTGGTGTTTATATTCCATCAACCATCGCCTATTTGTAAAGTTATCTATTATTAACTACTGTTTTACATGTACATATTTTTGGGGTATCCTGTGATAATTTGATGCAAGTATACAGTATATACTGGTCAAATTAGGGGAGCTAACATTTCTATCTCCTCCTTTTTAAAATTCTTGCTCAGGGCTGGGGTTGTGGCTCAGTGGCAGAGCACTTGCCTAGCATGTATGAGGCACTAGGTTCAATCCTCAACACCACATAAAAATAAATTTAAAGAAAGGTATTGTGTTCATCTACAACTTAAAAAAAGTCTTGCTCAACATGTAATACTTGTATATCCTTATGGAGTATGGTGTAATATTTCAATACATGTACATATAAGGCACTAATCATTTGAGGGTAATTAATATTTCTATCTCATTGTAATTCCTAGCAGTAGTTGGGGGAAGGGTACAAATAGACAATGAAGTCTAATTTTTTTATCATTTGCAGAACCTGAAAAATGTTTTCATTTTTACATCCATGTCAGTGATATTCTTTATTACAACAAGAGACAGTGTCTACCTTTATTGCTTCTAATATGTGTATATTTAATATACACCAGCCTTGGGCTAGTCTTAAGTCCTATTTTTAAAATATGTTTATTTTAGTATTTTTGGCTTACTGTTCCTGCAGTCTCTCTGAGGCAGTAAAGAGCCCTTTTTGATGCAGTCTGCTCTCAGTCATGGGAAAAGTGACCTCAAAGCTCTGGGACATGCTTTCCTAATGTTCACCTTATCTGTCTGTTTGGAATGACGTCTTCAATTAGGCTCTCAGTTCCCTCCTGGGGCTTCTCAGAACTTTCCTCACTTTGTTATCTTTACTAAAATATCTATGGTCCCCACCCCAGATGTTCTCCCCAAGCCTTACAAATGTTCTGTCATGTTCTATGTCTGGGCAGAACCACATGATTCAGACCTTCACTGAGACTACTTTCTCTGCTTCCAGCCTGTGGGATACTATGACTGAAGGGTAATGATCTAACAACAGCACTCTCTGGAAGTATTCCCTCCACAGGTTTTTATTTCAGGTCAGACAGGGAGTTTTCTTTCTTTTTTCCTTTTGTGGTGCTGGGGCTCAAACCCAGGACCTTGCACATGCTTATGTGAGCACTTTACCACTGAGCTACACTTTCAGATCCAGACTTGAGGCTCCTTACTTATAGAAGCCAGAGACTACCCTACCTCTCCCAGGACCTTTAAACACTCCCTCCTTATGGCAATGCTTCGCAGAAAGGGCTTCCATTCCATAAGCAAAAACTGGTTAGTTTTGGAAAGTGGCTCTACAGGAAAGTCCTTGTTGCCTGTGTCCATTTTAAGGAAGGGGGTTCTGCTGGCTTGGAACACAGTCATCATTGAAGTTGAATGTGATGGTCCTTTTTCACAGCCTTTTAACCTCTGGATTTAAAAATATTCACCATCCACTGAAGCTCCAATTTATTCTGAACCCTCAGCAGGATGGTCTTTAATATGAACAAGGCCAGCTGCAGAAAATGTCAGGGCCTGTTGCTGGCTTGGTGCCTGGGGACAAAGGCGAGGGGTGGCAAGCAAAGCTCAAGGATTCCAATTCTCATGAAGACATTACTGAGCTCTGTAACTTTTCTCCAATTGAAATAGCTTCCTGTTCAGCTCCCAAACAGTTCTTTACTTCCCAGTGTTCTTGAACTTGGGCCAAGGCTGTTTCTTAGTCTCTACTGTTCATATTCTATACCCCACTTGAGTAGAAATGTTTCTTTCAGCAGAGCAAGTTTCTTCAGTTCCACTATGAAGCAAGAGGATGGCAAGCCAGGAGACCTCACAGAGGGAGACAGAGGTGGGGTGGGGGGGGATTGAGAGAGAGAGTGAGCACTTCATTTATTAGTCACCTTGTTGGGCTAGAATGTCAGATGCAAACGTTTAGATTCTTTTATTTCATTCTTTTCTGGGCTGTTCATGCTGAGAGCAGGCTGAGATAGAGGCATACTGGAGAATTTAAAACCAGCTGTTGTAAATGTTTTTTTAAAAAACATCATTCCCAACTATTTATATATATTTGTGTTCATGGGAAAAATATCTGCTTAGACTAAGAAGAACCTCTTAGAAAACCCTCTGAAACCTTCCTCTAAAACTGCAAGGGACGAGGGATGTAGCTCAGTGATACAGCCCTTGCCTAGCAACATGTGATGCCCTCAGTTCACTCCCCAGTGACTCAGACAAACCCTGCAAATGGGCACTTCTGCTTCCTTCTGTCCCTGCCTCTGTGAGACCACAAAGTGGGCTTTCCAGAATACAGAGAAAATGTATGAAGGGTTAGAACTTCTTTTAAACATTCACATTTCTCCAATGATAGTGTCCCCAAATGGTTGATGTATGAGTCAATTGTCAAAAGTCAATTGTAGATGATCAATAATCCACACCAATAGTACCAGAACAAGGCCATCTGAACAAAAACCTGGCTGAAATCTGATGCTGCGTGCAAGTGTGGTTTTGTAAGGGAATGATAAAATTGTTGTGTCAAAATGTATCAGTCCTTCAAAATATCATAAAAAAATGACACTCCCTAAATACATGTGAACTGCGGAAGGGCTAAGAAATTAATTTCATCTTGGAATCCTAGTTACCACAAACCCAAGGTACAAGGCAATCATTCATCATCTGAGGTGAACTGTGGGGGTCAGTGAAAACCAGGGTGCAAGCAGAAAGGATTTCCCACCCATCAGACTAGCCAAAGTGAAAAAAAAAATCCAGCTTGTTGAAAGTCCAGGAAACAGGCACTCCAAGAAACCACTGATGTGAATGAAATTTGGTGCAACTTGAAGAACTTTACCCCTCAAGTTGTAGAAAGTGTATACCTTTTGCTACCCTTCTATTATAGAAGTTTTTCTGACTGGTATTCTTATATGTATGCAAAGATAATATAAGGATTTTACTAAAAATGCAATGAAATATAGCAAAACACAGGAACAACCTAAATGTCCTACATTATGGACTTAGGAACTAGGTAAATATGTTACAGTACATTCCTATGATGAAATATAATATGGTCACTAAAAAGGATATGACATGGGAAGATTTCTAAAGTATTAAGTGATAAAAAGTACAGGACAATAAATACAGTTCAATTCCACTTATATATTAAAAGGTAATATATTCTGCTTAAATTTGCATAAAACATTTTTAGAAATATACCACAAGAAATGTAGTGATTTCTTCTAGGAAATGAGACTGGCAGATATTTTGTACCCTTTGACACTGTTGAACTCTCTTTTTACCTCCTGTTTACATGGTTTCTACAAATTTTAAAGATAATGATTTAAAAACAAAGAACACCCAATTTTAATCTTCTGGCTGTGTTATCCTTGACAATTTACCTAACCTCTCTGAGCTTGCTTCACTATCCATAAAAGGGGTTACAACATACTTCACAGAGCTGAGATGAGGCTTGAAACCATATGTATTAAGCATGTAATACAATGCACAAAATAGGCACTCAATAAAATGTCACCTCCCCTTAGCACCAAAAAGCCTTGGAAATGTCTTTCAATCTCTTTTTGTTTTCCTGTTCTGGGAATGGAGCTCAGGGTCTTGAGCATGCTAGGCAAGCACTCCACCACAGAGCCACAACCTCAGCCTCCAATCTCTTCTTATACTTAATCAAGTATTAACTAGGAGATCCTGGCCCTATAGCCTGGCTCCCTGCATCCTAATATAAAAACTGATATTGTAGCTGGGCGAGGTGGCCCACGACTGTAATCCCAGTGGCTCAGGAGGCTGAGGCAGGAGGATCATGAGTTCAAAGTCAGCCTCAGCAACTCAGTGAGGCCCTAAGCAACTCAGTGAGACCCTGTCTCTCAATAAAATACAAAATAGGGCTGGAAATATCACTCAGTGGCTGAGTGACCCTGAGTTCAATCCCTAGTACCCTCCCCCCCAAAAAAAAAACTGATATCATATGAACCAAGAAATGACTTTGCACACACACCTCATTTTGCAGGATCAGCCTCCTCCCCTGCCTCACTCACCAGACTTGAATCTTCAACTTTTCCTAAGCACCAAATCCACCATCAACTGAGGAATCCTGCAAGGGAAGGTGGGCCCATACAGGAGCTCCAAGAAGGTCTGGATCAGTGGAGCTCCCAGGGGGCAAAAATTGCTGAGAGCCATTGTCAAGTAGGAATGACGCTTCAAAATTACAAAGCTGTGTGGTGGCTCGTGATTCTGTGCCAAGCCGAGACATTGGCATTTGGCAAAAAATGACTTGGACTTGGATGTGCTTTAGAAAACTAGTCTCACCCTACTGCAGCAGTGCCACTCAGACACCTATCAATGTACACACACCCCCATAATCATCACCACCATCATCATCCTTTCAGCCCTCTAACTTGAGCACAGCACCCAGGTTGATTTGCCACTGAGAGTCTCAGCAAATTTTGTTGAATGAGAAATTCAATATAGGAAAAATGTTTTTCTAAAATTTTTTAGTAGTTAATAGACCTCTATTTTATTTATTTATATGTGGTGCTAAGAATTGAACCCAGTGCCTCACACATGCCAGGCAAGTGCACTACCACTGAGCCCCAGCCCCAGCTGAGGAAAAATGTTTTTAAAATGCTTATTCTTTAACAGAGTTTAAGCCATGGGTTGTCTTTTCAGTGATATGTATGCATATGCTTACATAGAATGTTTGTGGCTTGGTCCCCTGATTAAAATGCAATAACTTTCAGATGGATTGTTAGGGATTTGGTGGTGGCTGGTCATTTCTTTTTCTGTGTGAATAATTGCCTTAGAAATAAAGCTTCCCAGCCAGGTGCAGTAGTGCATGCTTGTAATCCCAGCAGCTTGGGAGTTTGAAGCAGGAGGATCTTGAGTTCAAAGCCAGACTCAGCAAAAGCTAGGCCCTAAGCAATACACACACACACACACACACACACACACACACACACACACACACAGAGAGAGAGAGAGAGAGAGAGACACACATATTGTCAAGAACAAAGAGCAAGGTGTTCTAAATGCCTGAAGGGTGTTGTGGCTGGAGCCTCAGTGGTATAGCATGTACTTAACGTAGCAAAGTTCCAACTCCAGAACCAATAAAATAAAATGTTTATAGGAATGAAATCTTGGGTCCCACCAAGGATAGAGGTCAAAGGCAGACATGCCGAAAAGGACAGGATAAAAGATCAGTCTGTTTACAACAGTAGTGCCCAATGTATGTACAATCATGGACTCTTAGATGAGAAACTACAAACAACTACATATTTGAAAGCATATGAAAGGGTGATAAACAGACCCATGTGTAATTTACCTTTTCAAAATAATACCCCACATTTCTGGGGTACTTCACAGCTTCAAGATCTTTTATATAAATCACCATGGCAGACAGTTTGCCGCTCAGCAACAGTCTGATTCCCCATTCTGATTTTGCTCTAGTACAAGCAGCTGGGCCCAGGGGGATGAATCATTGACTGATCAAGCCAGTGGTTTTCAGATTTGGCTGTACAATAGAATCACCTGGGGAACTTTGACAACATCCCAATGTCTCAGTCTGGGGAACTCACAGAAAAACAATTAAATTAGAATCTCCTGAACTGGGAATATAGCTCAGTGGAAGAGACCTGCTTAGCATGTTTGAGGCCCTGGGTTCCACTCCCAGCACAAAATATAAAGGAGAACAAGAAATTTCCTGGGGTGGAGCTCAGGTGCTGGAATTTTTAAAAAGAAGTCCGTTGGGCTGCAGTTGTGGTTCAGCGGTAGTGCACCTGTCTGGCATGTGTGAAGCACTGGGTTTGATTCTCAGCATCGCATATAAATAAATAAAATAAAGGTCTATCAACAATTTAAAAAATTTAAAAAAGAAGTCCCTTAACCATGGCTTTATTTTCTGAGGTTTGTTGCCCACAGTCCCAAGATATTATAGAAAATCCTGGAAATAATTAGTAAGTTTGCTGTTTTGATAATGAAATGTTACACAGTCCTGCTCAATCCTGTCCAAGACATAAATCATCGCTTCATCCAGCATACACACACTGTATATACTACCTGCCTGATGACAGTTGAGAAAGACTATATTCATAGAACTTATGATATATTGTTGTAATTGCTCTATTTTATTAATAACTATTGTTGTTTATCTCTCATTGTGCCTAATTTAGAAATTAAACTTTATCATAGGTATGTGTAGAGAAAAACTATAGAATATATAGGGTTTGGCACTATGGGAGGTTTCAAACATCCTTTGAGGGGTGACTTACAACATATCTCCCAAGGATGAGGAGAGGGGGCTACTGTAATTTCAGCCAGGGCTGAGGACTGCTAATCTAAATCAGCCAAAATGCTCTCATTCTCTTTTGCCAATTATTGGTCTGGGGTAGACCATGTGATCCAATTCTGGCCAAGAGGGAAGCTGGTGAGGGTAAGAGGTTCTGCAAAAGGTTTTTATAACCAGATTAAATGAATGAGCATTGCATGAGGGAATACCTCTCCACCTGATAACCAGCTTTTTTCCTTTCTGCACTTTACAAACCTTGGGTTATTTGGGTGAGGATGTGATACTTGGCACTGTGGCTACTATTTTGTTACAATGAGAACATAAGCTAAGAAAATGTACAATATGGGAAGAGCTTGGGTTCTTGGTGACTTGGTTCTGGATGCTTCAGTCCTCACTTAGCTATGAGAAAATTTGATCTATTCCCTCCCTTCTAAATTTTGGTTATTAGGTCTGGACCACCCAGCAGATCCTTGGGTTAACTCACATGCAGCCTCTCTTCACTGCTGCGCCAAGTGCCTGATGGAGAGGATAGCTATAGAGCCATCAGCTTTTCTGTGGAGGTGCTGTTGGCAGCTCAGGGATATTTTATTTGCTCACGGTTGTGACATATTAGTAATAAAGTCAAGGGTATTTAGCACTCCAAACTAGCCTATAAGCCCAGGTGGAGTGCCAGGTTTGCTGCCAGGGGTAAGTTCCACCCTGGGGTAAGTCACACATTACCCCAGTGTGACTTCTCGGAAATTACTTCTCTGAGTCCTCATCTGTGAAACTGTTATAAATAACCATATATGTACAGTGCGTAACACAATGAAGGGCACACAGCCCTTTTTATAAAAATTCATTCCCTTCTTTTTCCTTCCCTTCCCTAGAGTATGAAAAACTTTTTAAAACTCCATTAATGGATCTGTAACACTTTTCCTAGAAAGGAATACAACTTTTTTTAACACTTCCCCTGGTTGGTAGTAAGTGCCCAATGCTGGAGGAAGGGCTCAGTCACCAACTTTAGGAAGAGCCTAAAGTTCCCACCCATATGTTCCTGCAGCCCCATAAAAAGGAAGCCTCACTGGCCTTCTAAACAGCAGCATGGACACCTTATCTCATAGTGTCACCTGCACAGACTTGCACTTCCTTAGAGGGGAAAATCTATGTTCTCTACCCTGCTCTCCATTTTCTTCATTTCCTCACCCCAGCTGGCATTCAATAAATGTTAGTAAAAATGTTGGTGGGGGAGCAAAAGTTTCTGGGAGATTGTCATGTCTTAAAACCATAAAATGCCACAGCATTAGCCTGGGGGAGGAGTTCCCTGAGGCCTGTGAAGGATGATTAGGGACCATTTTGTTCCAAGTGTAAATACAGACCTAGCAGATGAAAGGATGTTTTTGTTAAGATGTGACAAGTCACCCTATGCCTTACCTTCCTTGGCTCTGGAAATCAGGAAAGAACACAGACTTCCTAGCAATTACAGAAACTCACCAGCAAAACCTCTTGATTAGCCAGTTTCCAAAATCACTCTATAACCTTAGCTCTATTAACAACAGCAAACTCCCATCTTCATTAACATCTTCAACCTTTGCCCCTGCTCCAGCATCATCCCAGGGGAATACTGAATTACACTATAAAATAATGAATGGAAACTTTAGTCACTTCCGTCCACCCAGCATTGCTTTTCCTCCTCTAGTCTGCATAGTGCACAAGGTGGCACTCTTCCAATTCACACAAAGTTTGGGAAAATACATTCCCATGCCACTAACTTGACTCCCATCATCAATATCGTGCAGAATAAATTCTTCTCTCGGCCCAGTGTTACACACCATATGTTGACCCCAACACTAAACACATTCTGAGATCATTCAGGGCCCACTTTAACATCTTCAGACATACACTTTTACAGAGAAAGAACAAAAAAAAAGAGGGGATGACTTTTCACAAGCTGCTACTGCTGATCTAAGGTCCCATCTCTCAAACGGATGGGGTGGAGTGGGGGAAACACAGTCCTGAAGTCTTGTCGGTACTAGAGGAAGCTGACCAGGCATTCTTTGTGACCTGATACAAACGGGATATGGCCAAATATCCTGCAAACACTAGCGACTGGGAAGCGGGTGGGTGAGGGGGAGGGGGAGGGGCACACATGAGCCAAGAGAAAGCAGTTTATTCTATTCCATTATACCAAGGCCTGAGACACACAAATCTGCAAAAACTGTTGCAAGACCCGCCGGACTGTGCTTTGCATGCTTGGTACTCAGGAGGAAAGCCCTGGAACCTGAGCATAAGAGAGAAAGAGAAGAAATATTAAACAATGATTTGGGTTAGGTAGGGTTATGAAGTCAATACCGGTCCACCAAAACTTGCTTTTGGCTTTCTTTGTGCCAACAAACACTTCAAGGCAAAAAGTTGCCCCACATGACAAGTTGGCATTGAGATAACTTCAAAACCATCCACTTCAAAGGATTCCCTTAATTCTAATAGTCTAGGTATTAATTCCCGACCTCATGTTCCATTACACTACTTCAGACATTCTCTACTGTCCTCAGACCTCAGATATGTCCTACTTCATAAAGTGGACTGGGAATGCAGAAAACTGGGTTCTGCCTCAGCAACACTGAAACATTCTCTTAACTCGGGGTCCTCCTCTGTGAAGGTGGGTGGTTCATAAGCTGGAGAACTGATACAATCTCCTAAATGCTACAAGCAGAAATTTCCTATCCCTTTGGCCCTGATCTGATAGCATGGTATTCAGGATAGCACCATCTCCTAGTGCCCTCTTCCCTCTCCTCTCCAGCAGGCCTGACGCAGGCTCTCCGAAGACCCTTTCTAGAACCCTACCCTGCCCAGAGCCACCTTACCCGGATCCGCTCCGGGGGCGAGGGTGGGGGCTACGTAGCCCCGACAGCCTCAGTCTCCAGTGAGGTTTCCTCTTCCCCGGGTGACTCCGCGTCACCCTCCTCTCCGCTGCTAGGGTAGGCCAGCAGACGCATGGCTGGAGCACAGGCGGCCTCCACTTGGCGCACCTGTTCTCGGCTCAGGCGCTCGCGCCAGGCGTGCACTGCCTCACGAGCATCTCGTGCCGACAGGTGGAAGGGCCGATCCGTGCCATAAGCCGCTCCGCGAGTCATGTTGAGAGCAAAAGTCTCAAGCGCGGCTATCGCGCGCAGCCCGGCAAAGCGCAACAGGCGGCGTAACTGGGTGCGAGGCTGCCTAACCAGGTCCTCATAGCGCAGCCTCAGGTAGCGCCGCCTTAGCCAGGATGGAGCACCGCGTGCAAAAAGCAGGTCGCGCAGCCAGGCCTCGCAGATCACCTCAAGAGCACCAGTCAGGAAGAAATCTGCACGCGGCGCTGCGGGCAGCGCGCGGGACTGACTCCCCGGACGAGCGCCCACGCCGTGCGCTAGCAGCACGCGGTGAAAATGGTCGCCTTTCTGGCGGGTGCGCAACACCTGGATGCTCTCGCGCAGCAGTCCCTGCCTGGACTTGAGACGTGAGTTGTGCACAGCCCGAGGGTCGCGGAAAAGTTGCACCACTTTCAAGTTGAGACCTGGGTCACGCAACAGGGGCACCAGCACACCCAGGTCCAGCAGACGCACGTCCTTGATGACCACCACTGGATACTTGCGGCACTCGGCCTCCAGGGCGCGTAGTGCCACCGGTGGGCAGCTGCGTTCACAGGCGGAGTCCTCCACGAGGCCGACCTCGGCTCGGGTCCGGGTCGCTCCGGGGCACAGCGGAGGTGAGCAAATGACCTTGTTGGTCCGCCAGCGGAAGAGGGCAGCTGTAGTGAGATTGGCTGTGTCCGTGGCTCTTGCGGCGGGGTCCCCAGGAGGTGCATACAGCTGCAGCACTGAGAAGTCACAACGGAAGAGCGAGCGCAGCATGTCTCGAAGAGCACCCTGCAGGCTTTCAGCGTCGCCCGGATAGAGAGCCTGCCACAAATGCCACATGGGCTCGTACAAGTAGAAAACGTCCGGGTGTTGGTTAAAGAGCTCTCCCAGGAAGGACGAGCCTGTTCGCCAGGTGGCGTGCACGTAGATGTGTTGTTTCTCCTGGACCACTGTCTCCCCGACGGAGCTGAGGTTGCCTGGGGTCTTGGGGAACTGGTCTGCGCCCCCTTCTGCGGCAGATTGCGCCTCAGCGCCTTGCTCACGTTCGCCAGCCGCCGCTGCCTCCAGACTCCATACTCCCAGGCTGCGCTGCAGGCCGGGGCAGTGCCCGACGCCCTTATCCTGGTCGCGACCGCCGTCCAGTACCGAGGGGATGAGCAGCAGCACCAGCGTGTACAGCACCAACAGCAGCGCGAACTTGCAGTGTTCTCGGCGTCGCCGCCGGCGGCCTTTCATCTTTTAGCGACCCCCAACCCCACCCCCAGAGCGGGTCAGAAGCAGGTCCGGAGTCCGCTCCTCTGGTCTCTCCCCGTCTCTGTGCACCGGGAGGAGCAGAGCAGCCAGGCGGTGCATCCACAAGGGGAAACTTGGGAGGCGGTGGTGCTAGTGACGGCGCCCCTGTCCTCTCAGCACAGCCTCTGGAGAGCCGCCTATTGGCCGGCTTGGCAACCGCCCGCCCCGCCTTTAACCTCCGCAGCTTCTCCCCGCCTTTCTACCCTACAGTTTGCCCATTGCTCTGCCAGATCTGGGCGGGGCTGCAGCCGGGTGGGGACGCCAGCTGGGGCTCACTGAGCCAAGCCCGACCTTTCCCTAAACCTTCTGTAATGAGGTCAAGTCTTAAGGAATTGACTGCAGTCAAGGGAGGGGCTTATGTGTACAGAAAGTGCCAAGTGACGGGACGTGGATCCCACCCGGAGAACTCCTCTCCCCTTCAGTTTTATATCCCCAGCCTGGCCCTCTGTGTCCTAGGCCACTCGCCACGATAAAATAAAAATAGGTGGCTGCACATTGCATGGTGGTCCAAGGGATTTGGAGGCACTACTGCACTCATACAGCACATTTAATGATTAAGATCTAGGCTTCGTGAAATTCTAAATGTTGTGTTCCTTAGGATTTTGCCAGTCGAGGTCCCTGCATATTTAACAGACACTCCAAGGCTCAGTTTACTCAATTGTAAAATGTTATTAATTTTTAGTGCCCACACAGTTCCTGGGGTTGTGAGATGTAGGGTTGTTGCCACATTATATCCCAAATATAAGCAAGGGACATTTAAAGAATGAGAGTGTTAGGATGGTGAATTTTCCCAAGAGATGGTGTTTAAAAGAACGCATAAGGAGTGAAACATACCAAAGGATACATGAAAAAAAAATGACAGGAAATCCAAAAGGAAGATTAAACTTAGAGTTACTAAAATTCAAAAGAGAATCAAAAAGGCTAAATTTTGTTCTTTTGTAGTGGAATAATCAACAAGGAAAGGAGAGCTTTCTCCCACTTCCTTGGGTGGTGTTGAAAGGTTAGGAGAAAAGAGAAATCAAATCTATTCATCTCCACCAGGGGAAGTAGTTCAAATTGGAAAAGTAACATCTCCAAAGATCTGTTTTTCTCTTTTCTTTTATTTTTATATGGTGGAAGTCACTCCACCTCTAAAACAACTGGCTCAATTGGGAATGTAGCTCAGTGGTAGAACACTTGCCTAGCATGCACAAAGGCCCTGGGTTCCACAAAACATACACACACACAGAAAACTAGCTCAAGCACTTTGATTTCTGTCCACAGTTCTCTCCCCTTTCCAGCCACTTGTTCAGAATGCTATCCACCAATCTCACTGAGTACTACTCCCCACAGTTTCTTTTCTGCATACTCACCTAAGAGGTGGCAGATTTATGTGAAATGTATAGCTTTTAGAAGAAAATCTTTCTGCCCTGAGGTTAGACAAATCATTCTTAGATATGACATCAAAGGTGTTATCCATAAAGGTAAAAATGATAAATTAGACTTCATGGAAATTAAAAGCCTTTGCTCTGTAAAAGATGCTTTTAGAGGATGAACATGCAAGATATATGCTAGTAGAAAACTACTTATAAATAACAAATATGATCTTACAGTCAGCTATTTTTGTAGCTGTAACCAAAAGACCTGACAAGAACAATCTTAGGGAGAAAAAGTTTATTTGGGAGCTCATGCTTTCAGAGGTCTCAAGGCCAACTCCAATACTCTGGGCCTGAGGTAAGGCAGAGCATCATAGCAGAAAGGCATGAAGAGGAAAGCAACTTGGATATGGCAATCAGGAAACAGAACATCACTCACCAGATACAAAATATAATCTCCAAAGGCATACCTCCAGTGACCCACCTCCTCCAGCCACATTCTACCTGTCTACAATTACAACCCAGCTAGAGCACCAGTCAATCAATCCACTGATTAGGTTATAACTCTCATACTCTATCCATTTTGCCTCTGAAAATCCTTCATTGTCTCAAAAACATGAGCTTTTGGGAGACATCTCACATCTAAACCATAACATCTGACAAAGAACTTGTGCCTAGAACAAAGAATTCTTGAAACAATGAGGAAATGGACAACTCAGTATAAAAACGGGTAAGCAATTTGAACGATTCTGCACCAAACATAGACTGATGCCTATAAAGACATGAACTTGGGCTGGGGATGTGGCTCAAGTGGTAGCGTGCTCACCTGGCATGCGTGCGGCCCAGGTTCGATCCTCAGCACCACATACAAACAAAGATGTTGTGTCTGTTGAAAACTAATAAATAAATAAATATTTAAAAATTCTCTCTCTTTAAAAAAAGAAAAAAAGTATTAATTAAAAAAAGACATGAACATCTAGCTGTATACCAACAGTTAAATGCAAACTGAAGCCACGATAAAATACCACTAACAGACCTTTTACAATAGCTGACAGAAACTGACAATACTAGCTGCTGACAAGGTGGTTGAATAACTGGAACACTCATGCATTGCTGGTTCAGCAATTTGGCAGTTTCTTGTAAAATTAAAAATACCCTTACAGAATGACCCATCAATTCCATGCCTACACTTTTACCCCAAAGAAACAAAACTAGTGTTCACATATAATCCAATATGCAAATGTTCATAGATGTGTCAGTCATGATTGCTATAAAGTGGGAGCAACTTGAATGGGATTCCACTGGTGAATGAAAAAAACAAACTGTAGTGATCAGTACAATGAAATACTACCCAGTAATAAACAGAAATTCACTATTCATATACACAGCCACATAAATGAATTGCAAATGCATTACTCTGTGTGAAAGAAGCCAGGTTCAAAGTCTGTAAGATTCCATTTATATATGGAGTATTTATATAAATGGGGTAGGGAGGAAGAGCAGGAGAAGAAGATTACCTCTAGATAGGGAAGAGAGGTGGGAGGGAAAGGGAGGGAGAAGGAGAATTGCACGGAAAATGGAAGGAGACCCTCATCGTTATACAGAATGCATGTATGACTATGTTAGGAAAAGAAAAAAAAAGAAGTGTGTCACATTAGTTTGGGTAGAGAGAAGTGATGGGAGGGGAGAGGAGGGAAAGAGGGGAAAGGAAGGACAGCAGAATAAAATAGACTTTATTATTGCTGTGTGTATATACGTGACTGCATGACCAATGTGATTCTTCAACCTGTATACTCAGAAAAAGGAGAAATTATACCCCATCTGATTCAAATGTATATGTCAAGATCATTGTCCTGTCATGTGTAACTAATTAAAACAAAAAATAAAATAAAAAATGTAAATTTTATTGTAGGTAAATTTAAAAACCAAATTTTAGCAACTCAGGTGGTCTGGTTTCTGTTTTAATCCAATCACCAAATTGTCCTGAGTTTCTGAGATCAAATGGATGAAAATGGGCACAGGGTTTGCCTGAATCCCATGTTTAAGCTCTGTGAGTTCAGCCTTGGTATAGATTGAGATCTCTGGAAAGCAGGCTCTGAGAAGGAGATTAGCACACAGATTTATTGGGGTGAGCCCTTGAAATCATCCCTTTGAAGGGAAAGGATGAGAAGGCTGCAGAATTGGGCACAGAGAAAACCTGGGTAGCAACTCAAGTTCAACATCTCGCTTAGTCTACCACATGGTAATCATTGAAGATGAGGTGACTATTTGGAGGTGTCCCAAGTCAAGGGGAGAGGGCCAAGCTCAATGTCATTTAGTTATGAAATGCAGGCTGACTCCTAGAAGGATGTGACTTTGGGTGAGGCAGCTCTTTTCAGCCAAGGCAATCCCTAAAAGAGCTGACAGCTGGCAGTACCACTCCCAGCACCTGGGGAACATTTCCTTTATTCCTGAAGGAAAATTTGGACAGCATCCACCACACTCCCTGACCTCTTCAAAAGAGGAAGTATTCTGGGCTGGAATTGTGGCTCAGTGGTAGAGCACTTGCCTAGCAAGTGTGAGGCACTGGGTTCGATCCTCAGCACCACATATGAGTGAATAAATAAATAAAAGGTCCATTGACAGCTAAAAAATATTTTTTAAAAAAGAGGAAGGGGTTGGGATTGTGGCTCAGCGTAGAGTGCTCACCTAGCACAGGTGGGACCTGGGTTCAATCCTCAGCACCACATAAAAATAAAGGCATTGTGTTGTGTCCATCTATACCTAAAAAATAAATATTAAAAGAGGGTGATTTTTTGGTTGAAATTCAATGACAGCACACTTATCAAGTCCCTTTGGCTTTTCTAATAAAAACCTAAAATAATAAATATTTTCTGGGCAAAAAGTGAATTCTCACAGGGATTTTCCAACTTTCTATATTATTTACTCCTTCTTGTAATATGTATAATTTATCCCATGGAAAGGAAACCATAAGTTATGATGGAATTTACTTTGTTAAGCATGCTACTTTCAACAATTTTCTTAACAAAAAAGAAAAAAAATAGTTAATGACACAGTGTAGGTCAGAGCATCTTTCATAATATTTTCACTTCTGCACATTTATAATATATTGGGTTTCTCATATTTTAAGGACTGGACAGGCTTCCAAGGTCTGGCCACAGTGGGCCAAGGATTATTCTAGAAAGATTGTTAGGATATCATTGTATACTATGAAGACAGAGGTAGCACAATAAAAGGAAGAGTAACTCACCATTTTTCCTCCTTAAACATGACTCCATTCCCTGTGGTTCCCTTCTTACCTCTTAAGCTTCTCTTTCTTAATCTTTATAGATTTCATCTCATCCCAAATACTGAGAACCCTAAGGCTCTATCCCTGTATTTCTCTTCTTATTGTACTAAACCACCTGAAATTTTCAATTCCTATGGCCTCTCCCAATAAGTTTACATTGTTGACTCTTAAATACCATTTCCAGATTTCTCTTCCCATTAGTCTCATATTCCCAATTATGTCTCAGTATCTTCACCTGGGTGCTCTCCAGGAACCTCAAGTTCATATTTTTCCCAAGCCAAATCCTCTATAATACTCTAAAAAATCTACTATTTTTCATAGGTTTTCTGTTTTTTTAAACTTTAAAGAATTAGTTGTTGATGGACACAATACCATTATTTTATTTATTCCTTTTTTAAATGTGGTGCTGAAAATCAAACCCAGTGCCTCACACATGCTGTTGGCAAGCACTCTACCACTGAGCCACAACTCCAGCCCAGATTTTCTGTTTTGAATAATGCCCTGGTAATATAATTAAAAACCAAGATGCCAGAATTAGAAACCTCATTGTCATTTTTGAGTATTCCTCCCTTTTTCTCAGATATCACATTCAGTCACCCTAGTCCATACAGTTTACCATGTGAGACTTCCTCTCTCTGTCTCTCTGTCTCTCTCACTGTACTGGGGATTGAACCAAAAACGCCCTACCAGTGAGCTACATTCCCAGTTCTTTTTATTTTTATTTTTTTTAATTTTAAGACAAGTTCTCACTAAATTGCTGAGGCTGGGCTCAAACTTAGAATCCTCCTGCCTCAGCCTCCAAAGTCTCTGAAATTACAGGCATGTGCCACCATACCCATCTTGAATGTTTTCTATATATGCCTCCATCAGTATCTCTTTCCCTCCTAAAATAGAACCATTCAATAACCCACACCTGCTTTTCCTTTTTTCTTCCATATTTTTATTGGTACATAATAGTTTTACATAATGATGGGGTTGTTACTTATTTGAACATATGCTTGGTTTTCCTTTTTAGCTAGGTGTGACCCATCATCTCTTAATCGGTCTCTCTACTCCCATCCTCTATTGCCTACACACTGTTATAAGATGGCTCCTAGGCCAAGAGGATGAAGCCTACACTCTTTAAAATACCTCATAAGTGTTTTTACAATGCCGTTCTCACTCCTTACAATGCCTTGTAAGAATTTTCACATTCTGGCTCTAATGTACCTCTATAGACTCACTTCCCATCATTTCCTTCCTATTCTTCCTCCATCTTCCATTTTAGTTCTGTTGAAACACAGTACGCTTAATATTGTGTATTCTAGTCAGACTTCTGGGTTTTAGAAAAATGCTGCATTGTTTGATGCTTCTAAAATTGAACTTCAGTTCTTCATTCTGCCTGAAAAGCCTTTTGCTCACATATCAGTCTATTATATCCCACTCAGATTTCATGTTCATATATAAAGTTCTTTTGATAGAATTAATGATTCATTTTCTGAGTTCCCATGAAAGCTTATGCATTAAACCTTGTGCCTGAAAACACCTTCTCACTGTTATGAGGTTGTGTCCCCTGCTGGAAGGACTGTGAGCTTCACAAGAAAACCTGGAATATAATAGCTGTTAGGTTTGAACTAGTGAATTAAATACCCCCCATATAGTTGATATATTAAGCTGGGATTATGAATTGCATGAATCTAAAAATGAATTTTAATTATACACTGCACTCTAGGATATAAGATAGAAAACATTAATGTATTGAACTTAAGGGAAAGGGGAAGTACAGTGGTCTTCCTTAACTATAAGAAATATGTTCCAGAACCCCAGAGGATGCCTGAAACTGTGGATAGTACCAAAACCAATATAAACTATGGTTTTTCCTATACATATATACTTATGATAAAGTTTAAGTAATAAATTAGGTACAGTAAGTGATTAACAGCATATTGATAAAACAGAAAAATTACAACAACATATTATAATAAAAGCTATGTATAATTTCTCTCAAAATATCTCACTGTACTGTAGATCTCAGAAACCTCAGGATACAATGTTTTTATTTCCATAAGTCAAAGATATTTTTTCCTTTTTAATTAAAGGAAGCACTTTACAGCTTCTTTTTGGCATATCCAAATTGCCATCATCACTACTCTTGCCCTTTGAGGCCATTATTAAGTAATATAAGAGTTACTTGAACACAAGCACTGTCATATCATGACCATTGATCTGATAAATGAGATGGCTAATAAATGACAAATGGGTAGGTACAGTGTGAATACACTGGGCAGTGGAATGATTCACACTCAGGGAGTGATAGAGCATGAAGACACAAGACATAATCACATTACTCAGAATAGCATGCAATGTTTAGAACGTAGGAATTGTTTATTTCTGGAATTTTCCATTTAATATTTTTAAACCAAAGTTGGCTATATGTAGCTAAAACCATAGGAAGTGAAACTTCAGATATCGGGGACTACTAGAATTCAGAACTAATTTGGGAAACAAACAAGAATGAGGGGCCTTTGTGGAAGAAATGAATGAAGAGAAACCAGAGGTGGACATTATTTAAAGACACATTTGTCAATTTTAACATTCTATTATTGCTGTTCTATTTTTGTAAATAGGTAAGTTGATGTGACCTAATGGCAAATAAGAAAATATCTGGTGAAAATATATTATGCAAACTAGGTATTGAAGAAGTTGAAAGTTTTTATTTTTTATTATTTATGGTTTTTGTAATTGTTCTTTTTTAAAATGTTTAATTTTTAGTTGTAGTTGGACACAATACCTTTATTTCACTTATTTATTTTTAAGTGGTGCTGAGGATAGAACCCAGGGTCTCGAACATGGGAGGAGAGCACTCTACTGCTGAGCCACAACCCCAACCCTGTAATTGCTTTTGATGAATGTCTTTTGTAAAAGAATTCAAGATGTAGATAAAGGAGAAATGAAATAAGAGACAATTCTATTTTAGTTACTTAGATCACTGGTTCATTGAGACAATTTATCCATATTCTATAAAATGTCACCATCTGCTGGGGAAAGAAAAAATGTGCAATTCAACTTTATTGTGTGAGTGCTAATTCAAGTCAACATGATTATATAGAACTATAAAACTTTTCTTTTTAGCAAGATGATTACAATAACACAGCTTGTGAAAAATTACCAGATCACAAAGGCAAATATTACTCACCACACTGCTTTGTTTGAGGATGTGCTTCTTCTGGTAAGCAATTCAGATAAAATAGCCTTTAAAATGTTTTTAACAATCAGCTATTTCTCAGGACTGCTCATTCTCTGTTTTTTGCTCTTTTTGGTTACTACTTGATATGGATGTATTAGGTATTAAAACCAGGTATTATATAGGTGGGACTTCTTGAATGCCTTAGTGACCAGCTGAACAAATCCCCTCTTCTAAAAGCAATGATAGCTTCACATGGTGGTGAACACTGATAATCCCAGTGATTTGGGATGCGGAGGCCAAAGGGTGGTAAGTTCAAGACCAGCCTCTGAAACTAAGCGAGACTTTGTCTCAGAATAAATTTTTTTAAAAAGGACTGGGGATGTAGTTCAGTGGTAGAGCACCCCTTGGTTCAATCCCCAATACCCGAAAAAGGGAAAAAAATGATAAAAATCAATAAGACTGAAAAAAAGAACGACTTCAGGACTCTGGAAATTGACCAGGAAACGAAAGAAAGTGGAAGAAAAATTATTATTATTCAGAAATAATGACTGGAAACATCTCAAACTTTATAAAAATCATTGATTTATATAAGCAATAAGTTCAGTGAATACCATGTAGGATAAACACAGAGAATTATACCTAAATGCATCCTAGTGAAACCATTAAAATTCAATGGGAAAATCATGAAAGACACAAACCAAAACAACTCATCAGGTACAAAAGAACCACATTCCACACAAGGAAATCACAGTGACTTCTCAGCAACAAAAATGGAAGTGAGAAGGCAGTGAGATGACATGTTCAAAGTGCTAGAAGAAAAAAAGTCAACCTAAAATTCTATATATATAGTAAAATTATCTTTTAAAAATGAAGGCAATGACTATTGTCATATATATCAAATTAAAAAAAGAAGAACATGACTTTATGACATTTGCCAGTAAAAATAAAAATAAAAGCAATGAGCAAAGGATCTGAATAGACATTGCTCCAAAGAAGATATAGAAATGTTCAAGAAGCACATGAAAAGATGCCCAACATTATTATTCTTCAAGAAAACCAGTATCAAATTACAAAAAGATATCCAATCATACCCACTAACATGGCTATAATCAAAGTCAGACAGACAAAGTGGAAGCTACATATACTGCTAGTGGGAATATAAAGTAGTATGGTCACTTTAGAAAATGTTCTAGCAGTCCCTCAGAAATTTGAAAATTGAGTTGACATATGGCTCAGCAATTCCGCCCAATAGAAATAGAAACATGTCTATATAAAAGCTTGTTTGTGAATATTCATAGCAGTATTATTCATAATATCCTAATCCTGCTGTCCACCAATTGATGAATGGACAAGCAAATATAGTATATTCATATAATGAAATACAATGTAAATGAACCTTGAAAACATGTTAAGTGAAAGGAACCAGTTACAAAAGACCATATATGATGATTTAATTGTTAATATTTTTTAGTTTTAGATGGACACAATCTTTATTTTGTTTACTTATTTTTTTAAATATTTATTTTTTAGTTATAGGTGGACACAATATCTTTATTTTATTTTTATGCTGGGCATCGAACCCAGTGCCTCACACATGCAAGCACTCTACCACTGAGCCACAATCCCAGCTTCTGTTTATTTATTTTTATGTGGTGCTGAGCATCGAAACCAGTGCCTCACACATGCAAGGCAAGTGCTCTACCACTAAACCACAAACCCTGGCCCTGATTTAATTTTTATTAAATGTCCAGATGATGGGTGACTACTATGCTGGGGAATGGGAGATGGCAGATGAGTAAAACAAATTCTACAGTAATCTCTTACTGAACATAGTAGTCTCTTTTTTCATTAGTAATTCACTTGGTTGTGTTTTGTTGCTGTTGTTGTTCTGGTACTGTGGATAGAACCCCAGGCCTCGGCATGCTAGGCAACTTCTCTAATACTCTACATGATCATTATAATAGACAAAAGAATTACTGGACAAAAATCTAACACCCATTTATAAATTAAAAAACTCTCAGTAATTTAAAATAATATAAATTTCTTCAATCTGATAGAGGGCATCTGTGTAAAACCTATAGTTAGCAAAACCTATAGTTACTTAGTGAATGAGTAAATTGTCTCTGCCTAAGATCAGGAACAAGGCCAAAATGTCTTCTTTAGCCACTTTTATTCACCATTATGCTTGACATTCTAGCTGGTACAATTAGGTAAGAAAAATAAAATTCTTGGATCTGACACCAAAAATATGTACTGTAGAAAACATTGGTAAATTAGACTTCATCAAAATTTAAAACGTTTGCACTCAAAAGATAATGTTGAGGGGTTGGGGTTGTGGCTCAGCGGCAGAGCGCTCTGGGTTCGATCTTCAGCACCACATATAAATAAATAAATAAATAAATAAATAAATAAATAAATAAATAAATAAATAAATAAATAAAGGTATTGTGTCCAACTACAACTAAAAAATAAATATTTTTTTTAAAAAGATAATGTTGAGTTAGGCACAGTGGCACATGCCTGTAATCCAAGCAACTCAGGAGGCTAAGGCAGAGGGATCACAAGTTCAAAGCCAGCCTCTGCAACATATACTGAGATCCCATCTCAAAATAAAATATGGAAATGGCTGTGAATGTAGCACTTTTGGGTTCAATCTCCAGTACTAAAAAGAAAAAGAAAGATACTGTTGAGAAAATAAAAAGCAAAAAGAAAGGAAGTAAAACTATTTGAAGACAACATGATCTTGTACATGGTAAAACCTAAGGAACCCACAAGAAAAACCTATTAGAACTAATAAATGAGTTCAGCGAGTTTACAGTATACAGGGTCATAGCAATGAACAATTCAAAAATACTAAGAAAAGATTTCCATTCACAATATAATCAAAAAGATTAAATAGGAATAGATTTTTTAAAAGAAATGCAAGATTTGTACACTTAAAGCTACAACATATTGCTGGGCATGGTGACGCACACCTGTAATTCTAGTGGCTGGGAGGCTGAGGCAGGATGATTGTGAGTTCAAAGCCAGCCTCAGCAACTTAGCAAGGCCCTAAGCAACTCAGTGAGACCCTGTCTCTAAATAAAATACAAAATAGGGCTGGGGATGGGGCTCAGTGGTCAAGTGCCTCTGTGTTCAATCCCTAGTACCAAAACAAACATACAAACTCCTCCCCAAATAAAACTCTACAACATATTGAGACAAATAAAAGCAGATTTAAGTAATTTAAGAAGCATTACCATGCTTAATATTATTAAAGTACGAGTTCTCCCCAAGTGATATAGATTCATCATACTCTCAGTCAAAACACCAGTAGAATTTTTTGTAGATACTGACTTGCTGATCTCAAATTCACTTGGAAATGCAAAAGACCCAGAGGACCAGTATGTCACTGATATAGTATAGTCATATATATTACTAGAACAGAATTGAGAGTCCCAAAATAAACCCTTTTGTTTATGATTTTTTTTTATTGGTTGTTCACAACATTACAAAGCTCTTGACATATCATACTTCGAACAATAGTTTCAAGTGAGTTATGAACTCCCATTTTTACCCCAAATACAGATTGCAGAATCACATAGGTTACACATTCACATTTTTACATAATGCCATACTAGTGACTGATGTATTCTGCTACCTTTCCTATCCTCTACTATCCCCCTCCCCCCATCTTTTCTTTCTATCCCATCTACTGTAATTCATTTCTCTCCTTATTTTTCTTCCAATTCCCCTCACAACCTCTTTTATGTAGTTTTTTATAACAATGAGGGTCTCTTTCCATTTCCATGCAATTCCACTTTTCTCTCTCTTTCCCTCCCATCTCGTGCCTCTGTTTAATGTCAATCTTTTCTTCCTGCTCTTCCTCCCTACTCTATTCTTAGTTGCTCTCATTATATCAAAGAAGACATTTGGTATTTGTTTTTTAGGGATTGGCTAGCTTCACTGAGCATAATCTGCTCTAATGCCATCCATTTCCCTGCAAATTCCATGATTTTGTCATTTTTTAGTGCTGTGTAATACTCCATAGTGTATAAATGCCACATTTTTTTAATCCATTACCCTTTTGTTTATGGTCAATTGATTTTCTTTTTCTTTTTGGAATTGGGGATTGAGTCTGGGTCACTTTACCACTGAGCTATATACCCCCACCCCTGTCCTTTTTATTTTTATTTTTTTTAATTTCGAGACAGGGTCTTACTAAGTTGCTTTGTGACAGACATTTCGCTTAGCATAGTGTCCTCAAAGCTTATCCATATTGTGACATGCATTGGAATTTCATTCCTTGCCGGATGTGGTGGCACATGCCTGTAATTCCAGTGGCTTGGGAAGCTGAGACAGGAGGATTGTGAGTTCAAAGCCAACCTTGGCAACTTACTGAGGCCCTAAGCAACTCAGTGAGACCCTGTCTCTAATAAAATTTTTTTAAAAAGGGCTGGGGAATGGCTCAGTAACGAAGTGTCCCTGGGCTCAATCCCTGGTACCAAAAACAAATAAATAAAATAAAAGAATCTCATTCCTTTTATAGGCTAAATGACATTCCACTAGATGTACATACCACATCCAATACATGCATTCCTCTGTCAGTGGACATTTGGGTTGTTTTTACATTTTGGCTATTGCAAGTAATGTTGCCATGAAAAATGGTATATCTGCTCAAGTTCCTGCTTTTAATTCTTTTGCGTTTATCTCCAGAAGTGAAGTAGCTGGATCATATGGTAATTCTATGCTGGACTTACATGAAGAAAGTAGGTCAATGGGGGCATGCCCTTAAAGGGTATATTAGGATGATGGCTCATTTCTGCTTCTCAGCTGCCATGAGGTAAGAAGCTTTCCTCTGCTACACACTCCTTACCATGATGTTCTGCCTCATCACAGGCCCAAAGTGATGTGGCCAAGCAACCACAAACTGAAATCTCTGAAACTTTGAGCTAAAGTAAATCACTTCTTCTTTTTTTTTTAAAGAGAGAGTGAGAGAGGAGGGAGAGAAGAGAGAGAGAGAGAGGGAGAATTTTTAATATTTATTTTTTAGTTCTCTGCGGACACAACATCTTTGTTGGTATGTGGTGCTGAGGATCGAACCCGGGCCGCACGCATGCCAGGCAAGCGCGCTACTGCTTGAGCCACATCCCCAGCCCCTAAATCACTTCTTCTAATGAGTTGATTATCTCAGATATTTTACCAAAAAAAAAAAAAAACAGAGAGCTAACACAAGGCTGTGTGATAGGCAAGAGAGCAGTTGAGAAATTGAGAAGCTAAAAGAAAGGATTAACAGATAAAGAATATGTCAAATGGTCAATGAGTCATTCTGAGAGACAGTTTTTTTAGAGGTGAGGAGTTATGCTATTTTCATTTTTAAAACTTTGAGCAGTAATGATCCTGAATTGTATCTAGAATCACCCCCTATCTACTGGGGTTCCAATGAGAATACTTCTGCAATAAGAAGTCCGTTGAGCCACTGGTTTGACCCAAAGATTTTCAAGGGCTTGGATTGTGGTGGGGGCACTGAATTGCTTCTGGCCAAAACTAGCTCCAATCTCACCCTGGCCATGTTTGCTTGTGGAATAAAAGACTAAGGGTTCCTAAAGCAGAGAGAAGGTGGTTAAGTTCATCAAATGTTGGTAGTAAGAATAGTTTCTAGTTAGCCAAACATAATTCCTATCCGTACTTCTGTCTCCATGTATACATTATGTAAGCATGGAGTAGTGCTTATAAAAAATTGAGACATAGATCAGTTGTCCCTGAATCTTTAAAAACTGACCCTGTTTGTAAAACACCAAATGCAAAATAAATTAGTAAATAATGCTAATTGTTATGAAAACAGAGGAAACTGTTTTGTGAGACTAACTCCTAACTATAGCATATAAAATCAGATTCGTTTCAAGGATTACATTTTAAGATAATTTACCTCTGAAATAGAAAAATTTAAGAAAAGTTATAAAAACCTTCCATGCCTCTATAGGGGAGAAAGAGCTCTTCTGTATCCCCCTAAATCCTTAGATTATTTCTTTGGCTGGTTCTAGAAACCCAATTAATACAAAGGCTGATTAATAAAAGAAAAGACTAAAAGTTTTATTTATTTTACAAGTACACAAGGATCTTCCCAAGAGAGTGAAGTCTGCAGAAATAACCAAGGCCTGCTGTTCTTTGTTTTTTTTTTAGACAAAGAACAATAAATGTGTGAAGGAATGACAGGACAAATGGATATCTGGAATAGGGTTGTAAATTCTAGGGATGTAAATTGCCAAGAGATATCTGGGGAGGGGATGTGGAAGCTAGTAGAAGATAAGGGTTATTTCTGAGTTTGTTTTTTCAGGTTCACTGCATCCTCAATTAGCAGTCTCTGCTAATCAAGGCTGTTTTCCAGCCTTGGTATGTGAAGGACATCCCTCCCCCAAAGAATCTTTGTGCTCTGCTGCTTGTAGGGAGAGTCAAGCCAAATGGTCCTTTCTAAAATTACAGTCCCTCAAGTGATTTCAGCTTCAAAACACCAATTTGGTGTATTTTGCCTTAACCCTTTCATATTCATTCAACAAATATGTATTGAGCATTTTCTATATTTCTAACAGTATTGTAGGCAATGGAATACAAAATATACAACAATCCCTGTTCTTATGGGAGATTATATTCTACAGATGTGGTGAGGGGTGGCACTGTACCCCAGCTTGAAACAGTTGACCTTGTGAAAGGATTTGAGGTAACTTCTTAAAATCCTTTTGAGATAATTCTTATAGCAAAACATTTAACATTACAAAGGGCTCAATTCAGAGGCTTTTAGTATATTCACAATTTTGATTGACCATCCCCCCTATCCAATTCCTGGAATATTTTTATCACTCCCAAAAGAAACGCCATACCCACTTGTATCTTTACTCAATCCATATGTTCAAGTCCTAACCCCCAGTACTTCAAAATATGACCTTATTTGGAAATGGTGTCTTAGTAACTGTAATTTTTTATTTGTTCTTTTTAGGTATACATAACAGTTGAGTGTATTTTGACATACTAGATGCAATTATTGAAGGTGAGGGCATTTAGAAGTAGGGCAGGTTCTTAATATGAGCAGTATCCTTATAAAATGGGAAAATTGGGACACAGACATAGAGACACACACACACACACACACACACACACGAAGAACACTGTGTGAAAATTAATGCTGTTTTGCCACAAGCCAAGGACCTTCCAGAAACCAGGAGAGAAGCCTGGAGTAGAAGCCCTGCCATACTCCAATTTCTAGTCTTCAGAATGGCCTTCTGTTGAATAAGGCCATCAGGTTGTGGTACTGTCTTTTGGCAGCCCTAGAAAACTAATATTTCATTACCAGTTATTCTCCATTCTTTCTTCTCCTCAGTCCCAGGCAAACAGTAATCTAATTTATATCTCTATAGATTTGCCCATAATGGATATTTCACACATGGATTGAATCATACAATATGTGTCTTTTGTGTCTGGCTTCTTTCACTTCTCATGTTGTAGTGTTTATCTATTTATTCTTTTATAGGGTTGAGTAATATTCTATTGTATGACTACACCACAATTTGTATATGTATTCATTCGTTGATGCTCATTTGGGTTGTTTCTACTTTCAGCTATTAGGAATAATGCTACTACGAACATTCAAGTACAAGTTTTGTGTGAACATGTTTTTAATTCTCTTGATTATTCTGAGAAAGAAAAAAATTATTCTGAGAAAAAATTAAGATATTTGCCTCTCTTACATAGTCAGTTGATACATTACTTCTGACATTGGATATGTGGGAGTTTCTCCCCACACACAAAACAGTCACTTTTCCAGTAGATCCTTCAGTGTATACCACCTAGATGTCTTATAATTCAATTTATTTCTGATGATATCTACCTGGAGATACAGAGTCAGATCCCACAATTGAAGCTCAGTACCATAAGACTGTTCCTCCACTTCAGATGCCAGTTATAAGCACAATTTTTGACTGGCTAAGTTGAGGTTCTCATGACACCCTCCTTGGGTTCCATTAGTTTTCTATAGCAGCTCACAAAACTCAGGGGGAAAAGTCTATTCTTTTATTATAAATGATGCAGGGAACATCTAGATGGAAGAGAGTCATAGGGCAAGGGTTGGGAGAAGGATCATTGGGCTGGGAGCAGTGGTGCATACCTGTAATCCCAGAGACTTGGGAGGCTGAGGCAGGAGACTTACAAGTTCAAGGCCAGCTGGAACAAATTAGTGAGGCCCTAAGCAACTTGTTGAGACCCTATTTCAAAATAAAAAATAAAAAGGTCTAGGGATATAGATCAGTGGTAAAGCACCCCCAGGTAAAATCCCCAGTATTAAAAAAAGAACATAGGACTGGGGATGTGGCTCAAGCAGTAACACACTCGCCTGGCATGTGCGGGGTGCTGGGTTCGATCCTCAGCACCACATGAAAATAAAATAAAGATGTTGTGTCCACTGAAAACTGAAAAATAAATATTAAAAAATTCTCTCTCTCTCTCTCTTTAAAAAAAAAGAACATATACTTTAAAATATGTATCATGGGGCTGTGGTTGCAGGTCAGTGGTAGAGTACTTGACTAGCATGAAGAAGGCCCTTGGTTCCATTCCTAGAACTCAAAAAAAAAAAAAAAAAGATGAATTTGTTTGGATTTGGACGTGTGTGTGTGGGGGGTGCTGGGTATGGAATCCATGGCCTCACACATGCTGGTTAAGCACTCTACCACTGAGATAGCATCCACAGTACTGGATTTAAAAAAAAAATTAGAGGTATGAATTAGATTTCCAAGATTAAAAGTGCAGTAAGCAATTAGAAATGTGGAATTAGAGTTTGATAAGAAAAGATAAAAAATAGGAGCTATTCTAATAACTGGATACTAAATAATATATTACTGAATGATGAATGGATAGCACAAGAAATCAGGAGTGAAATAAAAAATACTTAGAGATAAATAAGAATAGTGATATAAAACATCAAAATTTCTGGAACATTATAAAGGTGGTTCTAAGAGGAAAGTTCATAGCATTGAACTCATTCATTAAAAGAATAGAAAGACATGAAATAAATAATCTAACATTACATCTCAAAGCCCTAGAAAAAGAAGAATAAATCAACATCCAAATCAGTAGAATACAGAACACAATAAGAGGTCCAGAATAGCCAAAGCAATCCTTATTGAGAAAAGTGATGCAGGAGGCATCACAATACCAGACCTTAAATTATACTACAGAGGTATACTAACAAAATGGCATGATATTGGCACAAAAAGAAATATTATTGAAGACCAATGGAACAGAATAGAAGACACAGAGACACACCCACATACATACAGTCATCTCATACTAGACAAAGACACTATAAATATACATTGGAGAAAAGACAGTCTCTTCAACAAGTGATGCTGGGAAAAGTGGAAATCCATACATAGTAGAATGAAATTAAATCCCTATCTTGGACTGGGTTTGTGGCTCAGTGGTAGAGTACTTGGCTAGCATACGTGAAGCACTAGACTTGATTCTCAGCACTACATAAAAATAAATAAAATAAAGGTCCATGAACAATTTTAAAAATATTTAGTTTTTAAAAATCTACCTCTCACCCTGCACAAAACTCAACTCAAAGTGGATCAAGGACCTAGGCATTAGACCAGAAACCTTGCAACTACTAGAAGAAAATATAGGCCCAAATCTCCATCATATCTGCTTAGGAACAAAATTCCTCAACAAGACTTCTAAAGCACAAGAAGTAAAATCAAGAATCAACAAGTGGGATGATATCAAACTAAAAAGCTTCTTCACAGCAAAGAAAACAATCAAGAATGTGAACCCAGGGGCTAGGATTGTGGCTAAGTGGTACAGCATTTGCCGAGCATGCATGAGGCACTGGGTTCGATCCCCAGCACCACATAAAAAATAAATAAATAAAATAAAATAAAGATATTGTGTTCATTTACAACTTAAAAAAACATAAAAAGAATGTGAACACAGATCCTATAGAATGGGAGAAAATCTTTACCACCTGCACCCCAGAAACATCAATAATCTCCAGCTTATACAAAGAACTCAAAAAACTTAACACCAGGAAAACAAATAACCCAATCAATAAATGGACAAAGGAACTGAACAAACACTTCACAGAAGTCATACAAATGGTCAAAAAACATATGCAAAAATGTTCAATATCTCTAGCAATTTTAGAGAAATGCAAATTAAAACTGCACGGAGATTCCATCTTACTCTAGTCAGAATAGCAATTATAAAGAATACAAGCAACAATAAATGTTGGCGAGGATGTGCGGAGAAAGTATTTTCATACATTATTGGTAGGACAGCAAATTGGTTCAACTACTCTGGAAAGCAATATAGAGATTTCTCAGAAAACTTGGAATGAAAGCACCATTTGACCCAGTTATCCCACTCCTTGGTCTACACCCAAAGGATTTAAAATTAACATACTACAGTGATGCAGCCACATCAATGTTTACAGCTCAACTCACAAAGCCAAGGTATGGAAACAACCTAGGTGTCCTTCAACAGATGAACAGGTAAAGAAAATGTGGTATATATACACAATGGAATATTGCCCAGCTATGAAGAAGAATGAAATTATGGTTATTTGCTGGTAAATGGATGGAACTGGAGACTATCATGTTAAGTGAAATACATCAATCCCTAAAAAACCAAAGGCCAAATGTTCTCTCTGATATGTGGAAGCTAACCCATAATAAGGGGGGAAGGAAAGAATAGAAGCTCATCAGATTAGACAAAGGGGAATGAAGGAAAAGGAGGAAGATAGGCATAGGAAAGGCAGTGGAATGAATCCGACATAACTTTCCTGTGTACATATGTGAATACACCACAGTAAATCTCCATATCATGTACATCCACAAGACTGGGATTCTAATTAGAATAAGATATGCTCCATGTTTGAGTAAATATATCAAAATAGATTCTACTGTCATGTAAAACTAAAAAGAACAACTAAAAAAGCTATAATTGGAATGGTTTTTTAAAAATATTTTTTAAATTTATTTTTTAGTTTTAGGTGGATACAATATCTTTATTTTATTTTTATGTGGTACTGAGAATCGAACCCAGTGCCTCACACATGCTAGGCAAGAACTCTACCACTGGGCCACAATCCCAGCCCCATGGAATGGTTTTTCTTTAAAAAAAATCTAGGTTGAAGATATGAATATGGGATTAATCACACTGCCTCCTCATAAACATGGACTTTCTATCCCTTTGAAATTATATCTTTGTGGCATTTCATTTCAAAGAAAAACAAAACTAATTGTAAAATAGCTACACCGTTTTTCTTGTTTTGTTACTTACCTTTTCACCTCCTATCCCTTTTTGTATGGATGGATATTGTTTATTAGATATATCAAATCCTTACCAAAATTTTTGCAATATTTTTCCCAGTCTATAGCTTGTCTTTGATATTTTAAGGTGTATATTATGTTGTTGGTTAAAATGTAAAATTTTTTTATTTGTAGATGGACACAATATCTGTATTTCATTTATTTATTTTTATGTGGTGCTGAGGATGGAACCCAGTGACTCACACATGCTAGGCAAGCGCTCTACCACTGAGCACAGCCCAGTCCCTTAAAATATTTTTGATGAGGTCTAGGACTTACTTTATGTACCTTCTTGTTTATCCGCCACCACAAGGTTATATAATGTTCTCCTATGTATTATTGTGATATTTTATTGTTTCCCATATTCAATTTAATCCTTTGTCATTGTATATGATATTGTGGAGAGCAGATGAACTCCGGTTATTGGTTGATCCTGCAGTGTAGGCAAAAGCCAAGTTTGGGAAACATTCTTTGCCAAAAGGCAAGGATGTGAACAGCCTTGATACTCGGCTGTGACGCTAATATTTATCGGATGTTCCAGTTCAATGGGTTTTCTGGGTACAGCAAGATAGTCACAGGAAATTCCTAATACTGTTAACAGCAGGATAGTTACAAAAATGTTTCTAGATCTGTAACTTTTTAGTGCACAAAGAAGCCTCTTAATAACTCGGAAGCCTTAAACAATTTATAATGCCCCTATAGTTTAACTTCCTGATTATGAGACCTTATATAATAAACTTGCACAGCTATTTCTCGGCCACTTTTCCTCCATCAGAGGGCCCAGCTCTGCTTAAAAATGAATCTGTGCTTTCTTTGTCTCTGTGTTTTTCTCCATCTCCAGTTGTCCCTGCTCGAGATCCTTTGTTGATGCTGTACTGGTGGAAGCATGGTATGATATAGGTATTCAGATTTTTTTCCCTTATAAATAGGTTTACATCATAGTAGCCCTGTTGATTTCTACAAACTGGAAACATCTTTGTCACAGAATATTTTCCACATATATGAAGATATACATGTAATTCTGCCTTCTACTGTCTTTTTTTGTTAATCACCATAACCTAGTATTAAGTAAATGTATTTTAAAAAAACTTTGCATAATAAGGCAAGTTCCCTTCTCAAAAAATTCTTATGTTTTCATATTTTTCTTAGCTAAATTTCAGACATTTAATCTTCTATATGCTTGATGCTGATTCAGCAGTTTAAAAGTCTTTCTTTTAATATTTTGAATATTTTTTTTTGGTTGTCAATGGATCTTTATTTTTTAATTTATTTATTTGTAGGCAGTGCTGAGAATCAAACCCAGTGCCTCACACATGCTAGGCAAGCACTCTACCATTGAGCCCCAGCACAGCATTTAAAAATCTTTATCAGTCATCTCTTTAAATCTGCTCCATGTCACATTATTTCACATACAATAGCTTATAAAGAGTCCCTATCTTGGAGGATGAATTATATCCCTTGTTACCTTTATCCTCGAAATATTCTTGGCTGCTCTTATTTTACTTCTGCCAATTAAAATGTAAAATTTTACTAAAGGCTCTGATCCCATTTTGGATATCCACTTAAATTGCCTTAACTTCATGGATTAGGTTTAGGGATAGTTTGGTTTTTACAGTATTGACTATACATTCAGGACTATCATATATTTATTTTTTATTATATAGATGATGAACAACCTTCCTAGTTTATTATTTATAGTTGTATTCTTTCTTTTTATGGTGCATTATTTTTCCTACTATATATATGTTACTAGTATTATTCCTGTACATCACAGTGAATCTAGATTCTATACAGCCCCTATTTGATATCTAGATAATTTATTTATGTACATAAGCCATGATTCCATTTTATTTCAGAAACAAAATGTGACAATGCAGAGGTTGATTTGTGGTATCTAAGGGAAAAGGAATCTGGAAGACTGGTATGCTATATGAAATAAGCCATACATAGAAAGTTAAATACTGTATGATCTTTCTTATATGTGAAATCCAAAGAAGTGGAACCCCTAGAAGTAAAGAGTAGAAATGGGTTTGATCCTCAGCACCACATAAAAATAAATAAATAAAATAAAGGTATTATTCCATCTTCAAGTAAAAAAAATTAAAAAGAATATTGTTTTGTGGTTCACACATTATTAACCAACAGGAAATTCATGTGGTTAATTAAAACAGAAAGAAGTGCAAAAATATATTTGTGTGTAAGGATTGCTTTCATTGCATTAACCAGTATCATCACAAAAGTTGCCTTTTGAAAAGACATCTGGAGAAACAATTCTTAAAATCCTATGAGTCAGTGACTTTCACATAAGGCTTTACTACTAGAACAAAAAGGACTGAAGAGAAGCCAGGCACAGTGGCTCATGCCTGTAATCAGCAACTTAGGAGGATGAGGCAAGATTACAAGTTCAAAGTCAGCCTTGGCAATTTAGCAAGACCCTGCCTCAAAATAAAAAAAGGGCTGGGGGTGTAACTCAGTGGTAGAGCGCCCCTAGCTTCAATTCCCAGTACTACAAAAAAAAATAAAAATAGAAAAAGACTGAAGAGACTAGCACAAAATGAGGAAAGGGCCTTCATTTGTGATTATACCAGCTCTATTCAATTTAGATACTCTGCTGCCTATGAAAATTCACAGGGGCTACCACAGAGGGAGAAATGCTGTCCAGCCAGGAGATGAGCACTGGCAGCAGACCTTCCCTTCTCTACTGGAAATCACACAGTTCAAAAAGTGGGACATCATCAGAGCATTGCCTGATGGACCTGTCATCACACTCATTACGGGAAAATATCCAGGAAGAGGCAGGTACTGGGAACCCTCAGGAGAACACCATGCTGCAGCAAGAAAGTAAGCATGACCCAATTCACACCCACAGCAATTATTCAGGACCCCTGTTCCTGTGGGAAAAAAACAATTGTGCTCTCTGTTGCCGCTGCTTAGGTCTGAAACTTTCTGACAAATGTCATAAAAGTGCACTGCTGAGGACAGAGTCCAACAGGTTTTTAAAAGATCCACCTCACTGAGATGGTTGAAAGAAACTGCAGACTGTGTGCCAACCTAACTAACATAGGGTGTTAGGGGTCCCCAAGACCACTCTCAGGCTTGATGATTCCCAGAAAGATTCAGAGAATTATATTGTTTAAATTTTTTGAGTATAACAGTTTTTTGAGCCCTTCTGAGGCATTATATGCACATTTATGATTATCAAAATTAAGGTATGAAAATTTAAATTGGCAAAGGGAAAAGGTGCATGGGCCAAGTCCAGGCGAAACTAGGCACAAAATACCAATTGTTTTTTTCCCAGTGGAGTCATATGGACAGTGCTGAATTCTTCCACAAACAATGTATAACAATACATGCAAAATGTTGTCAGCTAGCAATCCTTGGCATCAGGGGTTTTATTTTTTTTAAATTGTTTTTATTTTTTGGTACCAGGGATTGAACCCAGGAGCATGTGACTACTGAACCACATTCTCATCACTTTTTATATTTTCTTTAGAGACAGGGTCTTGCTAAATTGCTCAGAGCCTTGCTAAATTGCTGGGGCTGGCTTTGAATCAGGGTTTTTATTGAAGGTCAGTCACAGAGGCATGCAGTGCCCATATGACCAGCTTTGGCTACTCAGTCTGCAGCCACTAGAGTCAAACTACATAGTATGGCCCAGGATCTCAAGCATAGAAAAGCAGATGTTCATTGCAAGTCACACTATTAGCAAAAACTATCTGATCCATGCTGGGTGCAGTGGCATACACCTGTAATCCAGCAGCTCTGGAGGTTGAGGCAGGAGGATTGTGAGTTCAAAGCCAGCCTCAGCAATTTAGCAGAGCCCTGAGCAATTCAGCGAGACCCGGTCTCTAAAGAAAATATAAAAAAGGCTGGGGATGTGGCTCAGTGGTTGAGTGCCCCTGGGTTCAATCTCCGGTACCACCACCACCACCACCAACAACAACAACAACAACAATAACAACCAAAAGCTATGGGATCAAAGTAAAGTAGTGATACCCGAAATACAAATCACTCTTATTTTACAATAAAAAATTAAGGTTTTAAATTAACTTCATTGTGTATATTTGAGGCTTACAACATGATGTTTTGGAATATAGATAGTAAAATTACTACTATAGTAAAGCAAATAAATATATCTATCATCCACATAGTTGCATAGTTACTTTTGTGACAAGTACAGCTAAAATCTTTTTAACAAAAATCCTTACTACAATGTGGTTGGATTAATGGTAGTCCCCACATTGCACCTTAGATCTCCTCCTATATATCTGCTACTTTGTATCCTTTGACCTACATTTCTCCATTTCCTGTCCCCAACAAGTTATAAAGTGTTTTGTTCTTTATCTCTGCATATTTGACTTTTTCTCTTTCTAATATTCTTCATATAAGTGAGGTCATGTGATATTTGTCTTTCTGTGTCTGGCTTATATCACTTAACATAATATCCTCTACCTCCATCAGTGTTGTGGCAAAAAGTAGGATTTTCTTTATTCTTTTTTTTTGTAGTTGTAGATGGACAGAATGCCTTTATTTTATTTGTTTATTTTTATGTGGTGCTGAGGATCAAACCCAGTGCTTCACGCATGCTAGGCAAGCACTCTGCCACTGAGCTACAGCCCCAGTCTTGATTTTCTTCTTTCTTAAGGCTGAATAACATTCCACTGTGTGCATGCGCATGTATGTAGTTTGGGCATGTATACCACATTTTTTTATTCATTCATCTGTGGATGGACCCTTATTTTCAAAAACACTTTCTTATCATAGTTTGATTTCATTTTATTTTTATTATTGACATATTAATTACATAAATTAATGGGATTCATAGTGATATTTCCATACATGCATGTATTGATCATACCAACCACCCTTCTATCCCTGCCCAGTCTCTGTGTTAACATTGTTACTAGGGTTCCTGGTCAGAGGCTTGGCTCTGGTGGTACAAATGGGTTGGATTCAATCACCCACTGACATCAAGAGTAAGAGAAAAAGAATAAAAAAAGAAAAATGAGCCAGCTGACTCATGCTTACAATCTCAGCTGCCCAGGAGGCTGAAAGAAGAGAATTGAAAGTTAAAGGTCAGCCTCAGCAATTTAGCAATGCCCCATCCCAAAATAAAATAGAAATGGCTGGGGATGTAGCTCAGTAGTAGAGTGCTTGCCTGGCACACAAGAGGCCCTGGATTCAATCTCTAGTACAGAAAATAATTAAAAGAAAAAAATGATAGAAATAAAATGAATTTGTTTATTCTGTGTTACCAAACTGCAAGGACAGCTAATCTGCCTTCCCTTAAGCTCACAAAAGAATCAGTATTAAATAGAGAAAGAACAAATGGGGCTGGGGTGGGACAGGGTAAGGCTGAGATATATGTATGCTTAAGTACCTGGTTGTGTGAGGTTAGGTAACTGGATTTTCAGGTCCTGATGGTATCCTCTTGGGACAAGAGGCCAGGGGTAGGGGGCCAATTTCCATTCAGCTTCTATTTAGCTTCCATTCTCAGCATGAGTTGATTGCCTATGGGAAGCTAAGGTGGAGAAACACTTAAAACATGGGTTAACAAGACTGGGTCTTTAAAATTTTCAATTATAAAGGAGAAGTTCTTACACTGGGAAGACAACTATTACACTAGCACCCTTCCTCCTCAGTCCTTAATCAGTTAATTACTCTTCTAATTCCAGGTTGACCTTTTTTCCTTCCTTTTAGGTGTTCACATATGAGAAAGAATATGCCATCCTTGTCTTTCTGTCTTTAGCTTATTTCATGTAACAATATATCCTCCAGTTCCATCCATTTTGCTGAAAATAGCAGCATTTTATACTTTTTAATGGCTGAATAATACTCCTTGTGTATACAGACCATATTTTATTTATCTATTCATTCATCGATGGGCACCTACACTATTTAAATATTTTGGTTAATATAAATAGTGCTGCAATTAACATGAATACGTAGGTATCTGTTTTGCATGCTAACTTTGTTCCCTTTGGGCATATACCCAGCAGTGGAATAGCTGGATCCTATAGTAGTTCTATTTTAGTTTTTGAGAAACTGCTGTACTGTTTTCGATAGTGGCTCTACTAATACTGCTTCCGGGGTACATGCTGAATCTCCCTCCATCCTGACCAGAGTGCAGAAGTATATTTTTAGAGTTTGGAATTTCAAAGCAGTCTCCAGGCATGCTGTCATCCAGTTCTGTTGCCTCTTTTTGTTTTCGAAATGGCTTGAGAAGGTGTCTTGTTAAGCTCCCCAGGGCTGACCCTGTTGTCCTGATGCTGCTATAGTGACTGTTGCAGCGTAGGATGGTTACTCTGCATTGGAGCTCCTTGCTGGATCTTTCTTTGGAAAACTGCCCAACAAGGAAGAGCATGGCAATCCAAATGTCAGTGGTGTGAAAGGAGGGATAGATGGTGAGGAGCCAAGGAAGAGTGGAGGGCCAGGAAGGCAAACACAGACGCACAGTAGTTTTCAGCTCCCCATGGAATGGACAGTTCTGGACTGTGACCCACCCACCTGCTGCAGCCACCCTCCCGGCTCCCTGTTAGTCTCCTTCTGCTGAAACACATCAAGGGATCCTTCTCATCCACACTTTGCTGAGGGCATTTTCACCTCTAGGGTTGGTGTGATAATAACTAATGTTAAGTGTTTTAAAACTTTTATTTGGCTAGTAATTAGTTTCCATTGTCAAAAATGAGAGAATACAAGTAGAGAAAAGAAGAAAATTGAAACAAACACTGAAAGCTAACCATTGCTAATATTTCAATAATGTGCTCTGGGATCTTGTACATGCACATATTGCTTAACACAAATGGGATCACACTGTAAAGAAGAAACATTGTTTCTTTAAACATTGTTAAGCACTAAAATCAAAGTTCCCTAGAATCCTTCAAGCCTGTGCAGCATACTCGTTTTGGTATCTGTCATAATTTTAACAGTATCCTTTGCTGAACATTCAGTTGCTTCCAAATTTTTGAATGGTGGAAATGACTACAGTAACATTCTTCAACTTTTTATGCATTTATGATTGTTTGATTAGGATAAATTTCTTGGAATAAAATTGTGGAGATAGAGGAGGTATCTTTAAACACAAGACATACATCTGTCTCATAAAGTAAATAAAATTTCATGCACAAAACCTGCATCTTCACAGAGTACCAAGGAATAGGCTAGAACTACCAGATCATGTTTCTGGTAGTTCTAGCCTATTCATTCCAGGTACAAGGCTGATTGTTATTAGTCTAGCTGGTCTCATGGCTGTACCTACTGATCTTGAATCCCCTAATTCTGTCTTTGTGCACCTCTATCTATTGTCCACAGCAGAACAGGATTACTTTGTTCTGGGTGAATCCCCAAGTTAACCATGCTTTGTCTTCTCATGAACTTGAGCAACTTTGCAGACTCTCTATAGTAAACTCGAACAAATCAGTTATCCCCTCTTTTCTGGCTATTTTCTACTGAACCTATTATCTACCTCAGATTTCTCTAGTCTTTACTGTCACCAGGAGAAAGGCAGGAAACTAAACCACATTCTACTTGTTTCTCTGAGAACTGTGCATCAATTTTGCCTTCTCAGAGAAAGTTGTTCAAATACATAGATTTGTCTGAAGATGTCACTCAGTAGTAGGATACATGGGCATGCATGGGGTCATGGGTCCCATCCCAGCACAGAAGAAGAATAAGAGAGAGGAGGAGGAGATAAATCATAGAATCATTTTACTTTTCCCCCTCTTTTTACTTCTAGATCATTTTAATTAACTTTTAAGATAATAAATGTAGCTAGGTGTGATGGCGCAGCCTGTAATCCCAGCAGCTTGGGAGGCTGAGACAGGAGGATTGCAAGTTCAAAGTCAGCGTCGGCAAAAGCGAAATGCTAAGCAACTCAGTGAGACCTGTCTCTAAATAAAATACAAAATATAAAATAGGGCTGGGGATGTGTCTCAGTGGTCAAGTGCCTCTGAGTTCAATCCCTGGTATCCCCTCAAAAAAATATATAATAAATGTAAATGCATGTAAAAGCTTTTAATGTGTATGTAAAAAAAATAATAGCCAAAATGTTTGTGTCTTCTCCCACTAATACCACATTCTTCCTCAGAGATGCTCACTGATAACAATATGGTGATACTGTGGCATAGATGCATTTATATCAAGTTGATTTATATATATAAATTAATAATATATTTAATAATATTTAATAATTAATAATATAATTAATATATTATATATATAATTTTGTATCTTTTTACAAAAATGACATCATACTCCTAAACCCATCTTTCTTTTTCCTCCTAGTTATATTCATTGTGGTGTTCCTTGTCAATATTCATAAATAAGTATATTTCAATTCCTGTTTCATAGTATAGATGTATCATTTCATTATTTCTCTATTCATAGATATTTAGGTTTAAAATTTTATTTTAATATCATAAACAGTGCCTCATGAATAATTTCCTCTGAATCTATTTGCTAAGCAATCCAAGTATTTATGGAGGTTAAACCTAGAAATCAGATTTTTGACTAAAAGGGACTCAAATTTTAAACTTGTTCTCCCAAATCTTTCATAATTACTCCTTTCACTAAATTTAAAGACCAGATAATTTTAGTGTTCTGATTTTCCAGGCTATTAACGATGAAAAGGCATCCAATTCATTTTATGAAACCACTTAACCTTACATTTGATGAAGACAGTATAAAAAGAAAATTATAGACCAGTTTCAATTAAGAATATGGGTGCCGGAGTTCTAAAAATATTCTGAATAGAACTTTAATAAAATGAATTGAACATTTTTAAAGCAACACATACACAAGGCAAAACTTTAAACCAAAAGATTTATTCAACAAAAGAAGAAAAATAATTCTCCCTCTTAACCCCTTCTCTACGACTCTTTCATTTTTCATACATTCTTCTAGAGATCATATTATGCATATTTATCTCAGTATATGGATCTTTTATAGTTCCTTCTCTTTCTTTACAAATTCAAGAATATTCTTATCCTAGATATCCTTTCTTTTTTTAAGAGGTAATACATTTGTGATGGGTTTCTTTTTCTATAAGGACTTTTAATTTTTTTAATACTTAATTTTTTAGTTGTAGGTGGACACAATGCCTTTATTTTATTTATTTTTATGTGGTGTTGAGGATCGAACCTAGGGCCTCGCATGTGCTAGGCGAGCACCCTACCACTGAGCTACACCCTCAGCCCCCTAGATATCCTTTCTTAGTGATCATTTCTTTTTACTTGCCTATAGTCTGTCCCAGGGATTCTCAACTGCAGCACTATTGGCATTTTGGTTCAGATTGTTCTTTGTTGTGTGGGCTGTCCCATATACTATAGCATGTGTAGTAGCATTCCAGACCTGTATCTGATACATGCCAGTAGAACCCCCTTCTCAGGTTCTTTATTTTTCTCATGTTTTAGGTACTGGTGATTGAACCCAGGGGTGCTTAACCACAAAGCCACATCCCCAGTCCTTTATTTATTTATTTATTTATTTATTTGAGACAAGGTCTTGCAAAGTTGCTTAGGACCTTTGCGTAGAACTTGAAATCCTCCTTCCACAGCCTTCCAAGCTACTAGGATTACAAGCATGTGCCACTGTGCCCAGATTTCCTAGGGTTTTTTTTGTTGTTGTTGTTTGTTTTGTTTTTTGTACCAGGGATTGAATGCTTAACCACTGAGCCATATCCCCAGCCTGTTTTTTATGTTTTATTTAGAGACAGGATCTCACTGAGTTGCTCAGGGCCTCACTAAGTTGTCTCAGCTGGCTGTGAACTTGAAATCCTCCTGCCTCAGCCTCCTGAGCTGCCGGGATTACAGGCGTGAGCCATAGCACCTGGCCCTCCTAGTTTTTTGAGAACCAAAATGTCTCTAATCATTGCCAAATATCCTGTGGGAGTTAAAATCACCCAGTGTTTAAAACTAGTGCACTTCATTTTTAAAAAAGCCTTGATATTCAACTGGCTGGATATACCATTATTTATATACCTTCTTCTAATGGAGGACATTTAAGATATTTCTGGTCTTTTGCAACTGTAAATAATGTAGCAGTGAATATTCATTTACATGCCTGTTGTATGCATGTGACTTCATCTGTAGGATAACTTTCTAGACGTGAGGTTTCTAGATCAAAGTTATATGTGTCTTAAATTTTGATTCATAACGGTCAACTTGCCCTCCAAATAACATGCATAGATTTGTACTCTTAGCAACAATATGATGCCTTTTCCCAAATATGGCCAATCACTGTGTATTATTCCAATGCTTTGAGTTTTGCCATTGTGAGGGAGAAAAAGAGTGGTGCATTTCAGTTGTGTTACTTCAACTGAGTGTCTTTTTCATATTTTAAAATGCCATTTGTACTTTTTTTCTTTCAAATGTTTATTCTTGTCATTTGCCTCTTTTCTTCTTGGTCATGGGATTAATTTGATTGCTAGATACCAACTCTTTGTTAACTTAAGTAAGACCTCTGTCATATGTTGTATTTTTTTTCTTGGTTTATCATTTGTTTTTACTTGGTTTATCATACATATTGGGGAGTACACACTTAATTTTTTTAGTTATAGATGGACACAATACCTTGTTTTATTTATTTATTTATTTATTTATTTATTTATTTATTTATTAAATGTTTTAGTTGTTGATGGACCTTTATTTTATTTATTTATTTATATGTGGTTTGAACCCAGTGCCTCACACATGTGAGGCAAGTACTCTACCACTGAGCCACAACCTCAGCCCATTATTTATTTACTTTTATGTGGTGCTGAGGATTGAACCCAGTGCCTCACACTTGTTAGGTGAGCTTTCTACCACTGAGCCATGACCCCAGATAAAATAAAGGTATTGTGTCCAACTATACCTAAGAAATAAATATTTTAAAAAAGGTTAAATCTGGGCTGAGATTGTGGCTTAGTGATAGAGTGATTGCCTAGCATGCAAGAGGCGCTGTGTTCACTGCCCAGCACCACATTAAAAACGAAATAAACAAAATAAAGGTATTGTGTCCATCCACAGTTAAAAATATTTTTTTAAAAATGTTAAATCTTATATAGTCAAAAGACATATTTGAAGCTGATAGAAGCCTCATCTCCAGTCCTTTTTATTTTGAGACAGGGTCTTGCAAAGTTGCTTAGGATTTAGTGCATATTATACACAGAGGATTAATATACAGAAAATGTAAAATGATGATAAGGGGAGAAAAGGCAAAAATGTGGTAGAAAAGATAGGACAGGTGCTTTATAAGGAAAAATTGAAATTCCAGCTGGTTGTGATGGCACGTGCCTGTAATTCCAGCAATTTTGGAGGTTGAGGCAGAAGGATTGCCAGTTGGAGGCCAGCCTCAGCAACGTAGTGAGGCCCTAAGCAATTCAGGGAGACCCTGTCTCAAAATAAAATATAAAAAAGGACTGGGGATGTGGCTCAGTGATTAAATGCCCCTGAGTTCAGTCCTCAGTGCCAACAAACAAACAAACAAACAAAAAAAGGAATGCTACATGGAAAGATGTTTACTATCCCTAGTGTCATGTAAGGGACAAATCCCCAGGAAAATAGGGTGTATGTTCATCCCAACTTTACTGTTGCTTTCTAACAAATGAAACAACTATCAGCCCTTCTGATAATTCTTTGCCTTCTAGGTATTTTTTTTTTGTTTTTTTTTTAATATTCATTATGAAAAACACAAAATTATGCATGGATTATCTTTAATGAAGTTATGCTCCTCCTAAATCCATCTTCTGCAATTTGCTTTTTGCATTTTGACAAAGAATATTCCAGAGATCCTTATATGTCTGTAAAATCTTTTCATGGCAGTTCCAGAGAATACATGTAGCAATTCATTTACCTTTCTGTAGCACTCCCAATCCAGATGCAGTTTGTTTACCCATTGGAGTAATTTTTTTTTTTTTTGAGAGAGAGAGAGAGAGAGAGAAACCTTTTTTTAATATTTATTTTTTTGGTTCTCGGCGGACACAACATCTTTGTTGGTATGTGGTGCTGAGGATCGAACCCGGGCCGCACGCATGCCAGGTGATCTCGCTACCACTTGAGCCACATCCCCAGCCCCTGGAGTAATTTTTATGATAAGCAACATCACCTGGTAGTACATTTGTCATTCTATTATTATGTTCCCAGGAATACGGGCCAATTTAGGGCTGTCTCCCCTATTTCTTGCTAATAGTAATCTTGGACATCTTTGTTTGCATATAAATATTTTGAGGCTGAGGATATAACTTAGAGGGAGAATCCCCAGTACTGCAAAAATAAAACAAACATATGTGTGTTATGTATTGTGTGTGTGTGTGTGTGTGTGTATTTCAGTAGAACAGAGTCCTGTAAATGCAACTTCTGCTTGTAATAAAAGAAAAACTTATATTGGCACCTTCAAATTGCCTGTCAAGCACCCTTATTTGTGAGTACTCATATTCTAATGCTCTCATCAACAATGGCTCCTATCTATCTTTTGTATCTTTACTAATTTTATATATTAAAGGCAGTATCCTTGTTTAATTAGCATGCATTTGAATTTTGGAGATGTAATAATCTGTTTGTTGTTTACAGGACACTCATTTCTGTTACTATGAATCTTTTGTATATTCTTTTGGGTTTTCTTTGAACCTAGGGCACTTTACCACTGTTCTATGTCCCTAGCCTTTTTATTTTTTATTTTGAGATAAAATCTCACTTAATTGCTGATAACATTCCTGTGTTGCTGAGTCTGGCCTTGAAGATCCTGCTGCCTTGTCTCCAGAGTTGCTGGGGTTATAAGCTTGCCACCACGCTTGGCTTATTATCAACCTTTTTAAGTTTTAAGAAACTGAAGGGTGATGCATGGCATACTAGTATACATTTATTAACACATTACTTCAGTTACATATTAGGTTGTAGTCTTCTTTCTTTTTTGGTACTGGGGATTGAACCCAGTGGTGCTTAACCACTGAGCCCTATGCCTAGTCCTATTTTGTGTTTTATTTAGAGACAGGGTCTCACTGAGTTGCTTAGACCTGCTTTTACTGAAGCTGGCTTTGAACTCCCCGTCTTCCTGCCTCAGCTTCTTGAGCTGCTGGGATTACAGGTGTGTACCACCATGCCCAGCCCCAGCAATTTTTTAAAATATTTTATTTTGAGACAGAACCTTGCTAAGTTGATGAGGCTGTCTTTGAACTTGGCAATCCTCCTGCCTCAGCCTCCCAAGTTGCTGGGATTACAGGAGTGCACAGCTGCACCTGGCAGTTTGAATTCTTTGTGTTAAAGATACGTTTGAATCAATCCTGTATAAAGGAAATTAGCCCACTGTTATGTCTATCATAAATACTTTTCTCATTTTAACATTGGCATTTGATCATCTTTTATATTTATTTTATTTTTGCTGTTTAGAAATTTCTAACATCTAGATAGGGTCAAGTTCATCAGTCTTTAGCTGTGTGTCTCATGAATTGGGAGATGACTTAGAAGGGATTTTATCACTCCAAAATCATAAAAACTTTTAACTTATCTATTAATTTTATGGTTACCCTATACACACGTTTCTAATCAATCTGTAGTTTACTTTGGAGTTCAGAGATAGGTAATCCAGTGCTTTGAGTTTTTCTCCCCCTTCACAAATTCCTACCCGCTTTCCTAACAACATCTTGGATACAAAGATTTAAGATACAGATAGTCCCTGACTTATGACATTTCAAATTTTTATGGTATCAAAGCCATATGCATCAGTAGAAAGCATACTTTGAATTTTAAACTTGGATTTTCTCCCCAGCTAGTCATATATAGTGTGATCCTTAAGATGCTGAACAGTGGCAATGATGGCAAATAAGCAATACTCCACAATGTGCTGTAATGTTAAACTGTGATGTTCAGTAGTTTAGGCATATTAAAATAATTTTATTTATATTTTCAGTTTTTTATAGATTTATTGGGACTTCACTGCATCATAAGTTTAAGAGCATCTGAACATTGTTTTTTAATTTTGGTGCTGGGAAAGGATCCCAGGGTCTGGTGTATGCTAAACACTTGCTTTACAAACACTGAGCTACCCTGGCCCCCTGGGCCCCATGAACTATTTTTTAAAAGAATATTGTTTTTTCAGTTGTAGTTGGACACAATATCTTTATTTTAATTATTTTTTATGTGGTGCTGAGAATCAAACCCAGTGCCCTGTATGCACTAGGCAAGTGCTCTACTGCTGAGCCACAACCCCAGGCCAGGCCCCAGGAACTTTTAGTTATGAACTAAATTCTGACATTGTATGTGTAAGATATGTTAGTGGTTTTTAACTTTCATCATAAACATCATTTTTAGTTTTATGTCGTTGTAGGGACAAACGAGCCAAGGCACCGAAGATAGCAGGAAACAGTTTTATTAGGCTGCAGCCAGGTTTAGAGGGCACAGCTTTTGCTGTAATCAGTTAATCCCCTGAACCCTGAGTTCAGGGAGTTTCAGAGTTTTATACCCAACATGTAAGGGGAGGGGCTCAGAAGTTCACAGTCTGCAGAAGTTCACAAAAAGCAGTTTTTTCTTCCACTGTTCTGAGTAAGTTAATGCTTCAAGGACAACACCTGAGAAGGGGAGAGCTTCTTCTCCCCTTTCTTTCCCCCACCTGCCAGCTGTGACCATGGAGCCCAATTGTAATTTATCTTAAAAATGTAGACAACTCTGTGACCCAGCTCAAGGCCAGAGGCCGTGTTTGCACATTTCTTCATAGTACTATACTGGATACGCTTGTGAAAAACCAGTAAGGGGGTGTCCAGCACCTGGAGTGCTGGTATCTTCTTGGCCAGTGGCCAAGTAAACAGGGTGACACGAAAATAGGAAGTTTATCTACTTTGGACTGTTTCTCAGAGACTCTTTTGCTGACAGTCCTAAAATCAGCCATGGTGAAGAGGGTTTTTCTGTGGAGAAAGGAAGTGCCACTTCAATGTTATTGGAAACCTGATAATGGTAGGATGATAGCTACATTACCAGGCACAAGAGATAGGGAGAAAAGGTGTTTTTCCTACTTTCTACTCTTATTCAACAAAACACTTCTGCATTAAATGTTTGGAGGTTATTCCTCCACACAAGCAATTTCTTGAATTCAATTCTGACACTGTCTATCTGGAGATAGCATAAGATCCCACAGGTTGAGGATTCAGTTCCATAAGACTGCCCCTTACTTCAGATATCAGTTGCCATTAGTAGATCATCAGATATATTTGTCACTGATCAGCTATAAATTAGGATTCCTAAAACTCTTTCCTCAGGCTTAATAAATTTGTTAGAGTCACTCACAGGACTCAGGGAAACACTGTACATACATTTACCCATTAATTATGATCAGTAGTACAAGGATTTAGATGAACCCAAATGGAAGGGATGCATAGGACAAAGTACAGGGAAAAGCACCTGGAGCTTCTATGCCCTCTTGGGTGCACCACCCTCCATGGACCTCTGTTAGGGTCTGTAAACAAGTCAGGATGGCATGCCTGGCATTTTGCAGAGGGAGTGGTTTGTGAAGTAACGCCAGCGAGCCATTAAGTGTGGAGATTCCTTATTGGTTGACTGCTGTATCTAGTTTATGTTAATTAAGATAAGCTGTGTGTAATGTATAAATACCACTCTTGTCCTACAATAAACAGCTCCTACTCCTGCTGTATCAATCTACACAAGTTCCTCGTCACCCCTCAGTTACTTTGCTGCAGCCGGACTTCGGCAGACCTCCATGTGTTCTGCTATCCAGAAGCTCTCTGAATCCTACCCTTCAGATCTTTATGGAAGCTTTATTATGTAGGCATGATTGATTACACTCTTGGTCATTGGTGATAACATAACTTCCAATTCCTCTCTTTCCTCAGTGGTTGGGGGATGGGATTGAAAGTTCTAACCCTCCACTTCTGTGTCAGTCTCTACCATGACCAGCCTCTATCCTGGAGGTACCTAGGGGCTGCCAGCCAGCAGTCATCTCATTAACATATGAAACAACCACTGTTACCACTCCCCAGGAGACTCCAAAGATTTTAGGAGCTTTTTGCCAAGAAGCAGGGACAAAGATCAAATTTATATTTTACAATATCACACCAGGCAACAATACTTATGATGAAAAATGACTCCAGATTGGTGAACAAATTGCATCTAGATTGGGAGTTCTGTGAAGCCATAGATTTGGGTTCTCCTGAACGTTGACACTCTTGTAAATGGGTTGAGTGACAATGGATTTACTGGGACCCTGGAAGCCATGCCAATGGTACTATTAAATGAGATATTGGTATATGGAGTAGTTTATGAGTTTTTATCCTGAAAGCCCCTTATGCTCTTCAGTGTGGTTTTGTTCCCAGGGCACCCAAGCTATCACATGGGAGGGGCAGTTTGAACTCAGCTGCTCTGAGAAGCCCTTCTGCTGGGAAAACCTGCCGATCAACCACCACTCTGACATCTAGCTTTCCACTGAGCCATATAATCTGTCCTTTTTACTTTGAGAGAGGGTATCCATAAGTTGCTTAGGCCTCCTTAGGTTGCTGAAGCTAGCCTTGATTTTGTGCTCTTCTGCATCAGCCTCCAAAGTTACTGGGATTACAGGTGTGAGCCACCATGCTCAGCCAGCTTTCTTGTCCTCTGTCATTATGCACATCATAGTTAACTGCTTCCAGCTGGGACCAACTGGGACCTTTTGGATGCAAAATGTCTCATTGAATTGAAGGCAGGATGGAATCCAGAGCAAAATCAGATGGGTTCTTGATCTTTAATAGGAATTAGGGCACTTCTAGATGTGAGTACCCCTTTTGCTTGAGTCAGTCACCCAGGCCACAGATCTTCTAGCTTCCTGTTCTTTGTTTTATGATTGATGAGCTCAGGTTAGAATAGTTGGTCATGATTGATTAGCTAGATTAAGAACTATTTGTTCTAGCTCGGTATCCCCTGCACATTCTTCATTGTCATACTCAAACAGAATCAACTTCCTCCTTTCTGGGTCACCTGGACCCAGTCCCATATCTCTCATTGCCCAGGTAAGGCAGGCCCCTTCCCACCCTCTCCTACATGAACCTGTAAATATTGTTTTACTTTCTCTACAATAGCAAAACTCCTTGAGTTCAGGAGGTGTTTCGTTTTTATACTAATCTTTACATCTACATGATTTACCAGCTTGGTCTATATTCAATAAATATGTATTAAATTCATGCATTGCCATGGGAAGCTATGTCTGTCTCCTTATTTCCCCTATAAAGTTTAAAATGACTTTAGTTACATAAGTATATAGTCTATGATGTTTTAAAAGGTGGGGGGATGCTGAAGCTAAACCATGTGGATTTAATCTCTAGTTCCCAGCTGTGACCTGGGATAGTTACCTTATGTTCTGTGCACTGTACATTCCACATCTGTCAAGTTTCTCCCAGGATGATCATGAGGATCAAAATCTTTAGTACAGTTAAAGTCTCAGACTGGGCACAGAGTATGCCCTCAGTGTGCATGAGGTGTCCCGTCCCGGTCCTCCCCCCCTCCCCAACACTGATCCCTTTATGCTAAAGAGGAATGTGCTATTAAAGGAATCCCTGATATTCAGAGGCATGTTGGTGGACTTCATCCTGGAGGATTGGCAGCAACTGGACCCTGCTCAAAATGATAGGGGGCAGACAGATTTGAATGGTGGGAACAGAAGAATGTGAGGTTAAGGGAATAAAATGGGCCCATTGTACTTATCCACACATGGTTTCTTTTAACTCTATTTTCCAGTTGCTGACTCTGTGATATTTACCCTCCACAAACCTTGTGCAACTTACTGATGCACATTCCTGTAATCCCAGCAACTTGGGAGGCTGAGGCAGGAGGATTGAGAGTTCAAAGACAACCTCCAGCAGATTAGTGAGGCACTTATCAACTCAGTGAGACCCTGTCTCTAAATAAAATACAAAAAAAGGGCTGGGGACATGACTCAGTAGTTAATCGCCCCTGGGTTCAATCCCTGGTACCAAAAGCAAAAAACAAAAAACAAACATACAAAACCCTTATACAACTAACTGAGATACACTACAACTTGTTTACTTTATTATACAAAATACTTTCTTATCTAGAAATATTTTCCATACTGAAGTATATTTCCACAACAATAACTTTCTTATATCTCTTTTTTCCAATTTCTTTTTTTTAATACTTATTTTTTAGTTTTTGGTGGACACAACATCTTTGTTTGTATGTAGTGCTGAGGATCGAACCCGGGCCACACGCATGCCAGGCGAGTGCGCTACCGCTTGAGCCACATCCCCAGCCCTTTTTTCCAGTTTCTTAAGTTTACATTCTGAAACAATTCTTATGAAATTTCTGAATATTTTTGTCAATTACTCCTTTTAATAATCACTTTATAGTTTTTACAGTACTTTGACACACATCTGAAGCTTTTTGTACTCTTTGCATATAGAATTATACCTGTTAGAATTTTAACTCTTACTAATCTTACTTTTAGTGGAGACCCAGAAACAAAGGCATCTTAAACTGTTTTTCTACTTATCAATTTATAAAAACACATTTAATAGAACCAAATGTATATTACTTTATGGAATTTAAGAAGCCAAGAGTACTTGAATTTTTATTTAGTAGTTGATGTTTTAGTATTTTAACTTTGCAAATTAGTCAGACATCTCTTTTAACAAATACATTTATGAAGATTAATCCCATTCATATTAAATCTAATTTACACATTTTTAACTGTTAACTGTAGGTTACCCATGGAAACCAAGGTATCAGACAAGTGTAGTTACCATTGTAAACCATTTTTTCCCTGCTGAAGAAAACTCCTAAAAGCAATTGTTTTAGTCAGCTTTTTCGCTGCTGTAACTAAAGGATCTGACCAGAACAACTGTAAAAGAGGAAGAGTTTATTTGAGGGCTCACAGTTTCAGAGGTCTTGGTCCATAGAAGGCTGGCTCCATTCCTCAGGGCTCAAGGTGAGGCAGAACATCATGGTGAGAGAGTGTGGCAGAGGGAAGCAGCTCACATTGGGAAGCAAAGAGAGAGACTCCATTCTCCAGATACAAATATATATCAAAGCCACATTCCATTCCCACCTCCTCCAGGCACACCCTACCATTAGGGATTAACTCACTGACTAGTTAAGGCTATAACTCAATCATTTCTCCTCCAAACTTTCTTGCATTGTCGCACATGTGAGCTATTGGGGGACACCTCACATCCAAACCATAGCAGCAATGAACATTACACTTCAAACATTTTATAGAAAACAATGCTGTTGATTGATTACCCAGAAATCATGTGGGTTAATGATCTTTAAGACATCTTACTCTTATCTCACTGAAATTGAACTTTTTCTCAGAGGTTTAAGTCATGTGACATAAAAGGCATTTGGATCCATTCTTTTTTTTAAAAAAGTTGAGTGTTCATTTATTTACATGCCAATTTTGGTACCATGTAAGCAATATATAGACAAAAACACACATGTAGGTACAACCTGAAATTCACAGGTATGCACAAATTTACATAAAAACCAACAGGAAACAAAAGATTTTAGATCTTCTCCTTGAATAATTGACCTGTGAATAAAGACAGCAGGAAAAAACAGAGGCTAGTAAAAAACTCCAGTTAGACAAAACAAGACTAATCAGAACAAAATATATTAATTAAGGTGCACAGGACCAAATGTGAATTCTCCACAAAAACCATGAGCTCAAAAAAGACAGAAATTCTGAGGGAAAATGGAAAGCCATAATTACTCTAGTAAAGGAGAACATGGAATATCTATATTAGGCCAGAATGCACTTTTGGATCCTATTAGAGTCAGTCCAGATATTTAAAGATCTTGGGAGTCCATGAGGTCCTCAGGAACAAGTTCTCAAGGTAAAAAAGACTTGTACATATGGGATCTTTCCATTTTCCTTCTCTGTGCCCAACTGGAGAGAAGAGGAAACCCTGCAAGAAGTAGGGCATCCCCTGACCTTCCCAGGCCTATCCAATCAGCTCCCTGAAGCTGAGTCTCTGTGATTTGAGGTAACACCTGCTGCATTATTCCCCAAACAAAATGTAGACCTCTTAAAGAGTCCTCAAAATTCCAGGATCTCTGGGCTGGGGATGTGGCTCAAGCGGTAGCGCGCTCGCCTGGCATGCGTGCGGCATGGGTTCAATCCTCAGCACCACATACAAACAAAGATGTTGTGTCCAAAGAAAACTAAAAAATAAATATTAAAAAATTCTTTCTCTCTCTCTCTCTCTCTCTCTCTCTCTCTCTCTCTCTCTCTCTCTCTCTCTCTCTCTCTCTCTCTTAAAAAAAATTCCAAGATCTGGCATAGCCAGCCTTTCCAGATCTCCTCCATTTATCTCTCCTGTTCTCTAACATTTAGGGAGGAACTTACTGTGACAGCAGAATCTCAGAGTACAAGAACAGATAGAGCAGTCATTTATGTCCCACAACAGCTTGGATTTAAAAGCGACATTTTTCTTCTGATCTTGAACTGGTTTTAGTATAATTGCTCATGCAGCTTACATTCCAGATGCAAGCCTCGGAGATATAGAGGTCTGACAGAAAGCTAAGGAGCAAGGAAAACTGTCATTTTGAGCATGGGAAGCAAAGAGCATTAAATAGGGCACCCAGACCCAGAAATGAAGGTCACCCCTTTACCTTAGGTAATTAGAAGCCTTGAGTGAGGTCCCATGATTTTGTTGCTCCCTAGGGACTATGAAATCCAAATTCCAACCAAGAAAACTTTGGTCTTTTACTAGAGTGTGCTTTGGACAAAAACCCATCAATTATCTCAAGAGTTTGGAGAAGAGAGCTTCAGAAAAGGCTGAACAAAGAATTGGGGTAACTGAGGATAACCAATAACCAATGATAGCCGATGATAACCAAGTGATGGCATCAAATGTTACAAGGTTGAGGCCTTCTGGGAAACTGAGGCAGTGTGAAGACCCCCCTTCAACCCTCAATTCCTGTGATCAAGTCAGATCCTATTAGAGTCAGTCCAGGAGCCCAGCTCTTACACATAACTGGGTTTCTTATCCTGGCCTGACGCACCTGGATTCTGCTCACTTGGACAGCTCTGTATCAGAGTCTTTCTATCTGCCCTCCAGGCCTTTTCTCTTTGTCCCAACCTGAAGATCATATCTGGTTGGGCAAATAGATACCCTGTTCAGGGGAAATGACATAAGACTGTGGCATTAATGCTGCGGGCATTCCAGACTAAGGTCCATCCCTTCAGGCTGAAGATGGTGCAGCCCCGGTGACTACCCCATGCACGCAGCAACCTGCCCCTGTACAGAGCAGTCACCTAGAAGGCGAGAGCACAAATGTCCTATCCAGTGACCTAATGGAACTATGAATTGTTGACACTGAGCCTCCTGCCCAAATTCACTGAGGGATTCAATGCCACTGAGCTTGCAGCAGCTTAGAGAAAGAGATACTCCTGGGGGCATTCCATGTCACCCTGTGCAGCAGTCCCTCACCCAGAGACACCAGGTGGCTGTAGTTCTTAATCTTAAGAACCCTGTAGAGGTTCTTTTTGATAGGGGGCAGACAGATGCAAATGGTAGGAACAGAACACAAGGTTAAGAGAATGGTCCAGTGTACTGACCCTCACATGCTTTCTTTTCAAAGAAGCAATTTAGCTATAGTCCTGCCTGGCTTAAGTAGGATATGTCACATTCCTCAACAAACTACCTGTTAGTCTGTAGGAGAAATGCAGGCCTGAGATAAAGTTGATAAGAGGAATCCAAGTTACCCTGAAGGGGGACTTTTGTGACCTTTTCCACAGACCAGATTTCAAAACTCTGAGAGATAAGGAAAATTCCTATTACAATAAAATCTGTAAAATAAAATAAAATCTGGGCTGCACTTAGGAGCTCTTCTCAGCCCCCAGACTTGTGACATGACTCTGGTCTGAAGAATGAGCTGTGGTGATATCCAAATGAGGCCCCTACCTTGTTGGCCTTTTGTGGTCTCTAGTGTTCTTCACCTGGCATTCACACAGAGGGTGGTCTTTCTGGTTCTGAGATCCCACCTCTCTTCCAGCCTCCTGCTTGCTAGGGAGAAGTGCAAAGTCCATTCTCATCCCTTTCCCCCTCCTTTCTGGAAGCTTTTAAGACTTTGTTTCCCCTCCATGGGCTTTTGTGTTTTTACTGGAATGGATGTACATGAAACACCAATTTCCTGTCTATTGGGCATGCTGTAGGCCCTTTCAGTATGAAATCTGGAATTTTTTTTCGCTATAGGGAAATTATGCTGCCTTTCTTATTGGACTCAGTATGGACAAAAAGTGTTGCTAGTGGCCTTTAACTGTACCAGGCCAGATACCCACACTTTGAGGCCAAACACTAAACTCTCATATGGTTGCTGTTTTCTTTTTGGCACCAAAAATTGAACCGGGGGTGCTTCACCACAGAGTCACATCCCCAACCATCTTTTATTTTTTATTTAGAGACATGGTCTCACTAAGTTGCTTAGGGCCTTGCTAAATTGCTGAGGTTGGCCTCCAACTTACAATCCTCCTGCCTCAGTATCCTGAGTTGCTGGGATTACAGGTGTGTGCCACCACACCTGACCTATATTCTCTTTTAATTTCTTCTCCAACTCTTACATATTTGACTTGATGCAACCAAATATCAGTTTCCTTCTCTCAACTCTTTTTTTAATATTATGTTTTAATTTTAAAAAACCCCACAAACTTATCCCAGTGGCTTGGGAGGCTGAGGCAGTAGGATCACAAGTTCAAAGCCAGCCTCAGCAATGGAGAGGCACTAAGCAACTCAGAGAGACCCTGTCTCTAAATAAAATACAAAATAGAGCTTTGGATGTGGCTCAGTGGTCAAGTGCCCCTGAATTCAATCCCTGGTACTGAAAAAATAACAACAACAACACACACACACACACAAACCCCCCACAAACTTGAGAGGATATTACTTTCAAGGTAGAATACTTTATAAGACACTACCACATGGCCCTTCCATTTTATTTTCCCACCAGCAATGGATTGGAGTACTAGGTGTTTTACATTGTTGCCAGCACTATTACTAATGTTGTTAGTCTTTGAGTAGGTGTATTGAGGTGTAGGTGTATTGTGATTTTCATTTGCATTTATTAAATGATGAATGTTGTTGAGGATCTTTTCATGTTCTTATTTGACATCTGTATATCTTCTTCAGTAAAGTGTTTGTTGTAATGTTTGCCATTTTTCTTTGATCTTATGTTGTATCTGTTCTTTTTATATATTCTGGATGCAAGTTCTTTATCAGCTATGTATGGTCCTAGTTTCTACTTGCAGGCTGGGACTTGTTTCATTCTTTTTAAATTTGTATCTTTTAGTTATACTTGTTTTATTCTTCATAGTATCTTTTGAAGAATAGATGTTTTTAAAATTGATTAAGTCCAAGTTCTTCTTTTATATTTCATGCTTTTTGTATCCTATCTAACAAATCTACAATCCAAGGTACCAAAGGTTTCTCATATTTTCTTTTAGATGATTTATAATTTTATCCCTTACACATAGGCCTATAAGTTTTAAAATTTGGTGTGAGGTATCAGGTTTTTTTTTTTTTTACATACACATATCCAATTTTTCCAGTTGTTTCAGGAGCATTGTGTGTATGTGCACATGCATGTGTGTGTATGTTACTGGGTGTGGAATCCAGGGTCTCACACATGCTAGGCAAGCATTCTACCACTGAGCTGTATATTCCCAGCTCTCCAGTGGCAGGGTCATTTCTTTGTTTCGTTTTGTATTTTTTTTTATGGTACTGGGGACTAAGCCCAGGAGTGTTTAACCATTAAGCTACCTCCCAAGCCTTTTACCTGTTTATTTTAAGATAGGGTCTCAGCCAGGCTTGGTGGTGCACGCCTATAATCCCAGTGACTTGGGAGGCTGAGGCAGGAGGCTTATAAATTCAAGGCCAACCTCAGCAATTTAGTAAGACTCTCAGCAACTTAGTGAAATCCTGCCTCAAAGTTAAAAAAAAATTACAAAAATGGGCTGGGGATGTGACTCAGTAGCACAGTGCCCCTGGGTTCAATCCCTGGTTTCAAAAAAAGAAAGGCAAGGTAGGTCTCTTGCTAAGTTGTCTAGCTAACCTCCTACCTCTTAACCAAGCCTCCTATTAACTGGCATGACAGGCATGTGCCACTGCACCCAATTCCAGCAGCATTTTTTAAGAGAGAGAGAGAGAGAGAGAATTTTTTTAATATTTATTTTTTAGTTTTCGGTGGACACAACATCTTTGTTTGTATGTGGTGCTGAGGATCGAACCTGGGAAGCAGGCATGCCAGGCGAGCACGCTACCGCTTGAGCCACATCCCCAGCCCCCAGCATTTTTTTATAAAGTCTATTTTTTCTCCATTAAGCTACCTTTGCACTATTGTTGAAAACAGTTGAACACATATGCATCAGTGTATATACAAATACTTTTAATTATGATAACCTTATAAAGTGTTCAAATCAGGTAGTATGAATCTTCCAATTTTTTCTTCCCTTTTAAAAATGTTTTGGCTGTCCCAGGTCCTTGGCATTTTCATATAAATTTTGAGTCAGCTTGTGAATTTCTATATAAAAGCCCACAGGGATTTTGTTTGGAATTATATTGCCTCTGTGGATCATCAATACATTGGTAATATTAAATCTTTGAAGTCATGAATATGTATGTCTAATTATTAAGGTCTTTTCAAATTTATCTCAGTAATGCTTTGTAGATTTGAATGCACAGGTCTGGCACATGTTATTTAATTCATCCCTAAGTGTTTTGTATTATAATAAGGCATTATAAATGGTACTTTTTTGGATTTTAATTTCCCATTGGTTAATGCTGTAATTGACAGAAAAAATTGACCCTGTATCATGGGACATTCCTAAGCACAGTCATTGTATAATACTTGTAGATTTTTTGTAGATCATTTGGCATTCTCTATGTAAATAATCATGTAGTTGTAAACAAAGACAGTTTTCTTTCTTTTCAATCTAAATCTCTTTTACTTCCTTTTTTTTTTTTTGCTTTTTATAGTGCTAGGATCTTCAGTACAATGTTGAATAGGAATAAACATAATGACATCTTAGCCATATTCCTGATCTTAGAGCAAAACCATTTACTTTCTCACTATTAAGTATAATTTTTCTGAGTTTTTATCATGAACAGATGTTGAAGGTTGCAGATGCTTTTTCTACATCAGTCAGAATGATCATGCTTGAAAATATAGTGAATTACATTTATTTGCAAATATTGAACCAGGCTTTCATCCCCAATAAAAATTCTGCTTGATCATGACCTATTATCCCTCTTATATATTGCTAGTTCTTTCACTCATTTTCTGTTGAATATTATTGCTTCTATGTTTATGTGTCATAATCATCTGTTGTTTTCATCAGTCTCATGGTTTGTGTATGATTTTGACATAGGCATCTGCTGATTATCTTTTTCCTTTGAAAATTGATCACATTTTGCTGGTTATTTGTCATGTTGAATAATTTTGGATTCTATTCTGCCTAGTGGTAATAATGTTGTTGCTTTTAATCTTTGTTTATCAGTTAATAAATGGGTTGGGTTGAGCCCACTAGTTCTGTCTTGCCTTCTCTGGGTGTTGGTTCTAATAAGTTCAGTTTTCTATGCTCCTTTGGTTCTAACTTGTACAGATTCCACTCAGGGATTAGTTTGAGACTTGAGTGGTGACTGTGTCTATGAGGTTTTTGAACCCTTTTCTGTACTGCTTCAGGTTTGTCTCATACATTTTTCACTCAGATGTTAGTCTCAGACTTGAGCTGTGGTTTAAATATTAGTTCAGTTTTCAAAATTCAGTATGCACTTCTGCTTTCTCTTGTACACACAGCCCCTGCATTAGCTTAGCACTTAGAAGTGTTCATATTCCACTGGTACTTTTGGGCCAAAGTCTTAAGAGAAAAGAAAAAGGATAAAAGGGGATCCCACTGGTATACTGGGTGGCATGTTTACTTAATTTATTTATTTGGTACCAGGAATTAAACCCAGGGGCACTTAAGTACTGAGCCACACCACCAGTCCATTTGTTTTTTTATAAGTATAAACTCTTTATAACTAGTTAGGATCAGAAAACCTCCGCAAAATGGTTGATCTTGGTGAGCTGTGCTGGATCTCCAGGGGAACTCTGGGAAACCTGTTCAGAATGGCACCTCCCACTCCCTGGGCTCTACCTTGGCTCCTCCTTGCTTTGCAGCTGTCTTGGTGAAGCAAAAAATCTGCAGATAACATACTCAGTGGAAGGCAAGGGGCCCAAGGGCATTCTGGAGATTTCCAGTTCTATTTATAGCCCAATTAGTCCTTCCAAGAGAAGCACCATACATACATAGTACAGCAGCCCTGAAGTCTGTCTTTGGAATGCATTTTGTTCTTCATCCACTGTTCATTGGAAAGGAACCAGGGATGGGGACAGCTGGAGGCTGAGGACTAGAGTATGTAGAAAATACCTCCCCCAACCCTGTCTTTTTACAAGACAGCCCGGTGATCTTTCAGGCAGGCTGCAGGGTAGCCAGGAAAAATAGATGTGTCTCAAGAAAGGGAATCAGCAGAGGGTAAGAAAAGCCCTGCCTGTCCTTTTGCCAGGATACTTTCCTGATTTTTTGCGACTGCTCATTCATCTTCTTTGGGATTAATGTGACAAGCAATTGGTCACTCAAGCCCTTTCATGAAAGCGTCTTTGACATTGCTCCCCAGAACCAAAAACGTGGAATCTTTTTTTAAATCCAAAATTGGATCTTGATGCTATTTTTTTCTTTTTTAAATCTTTATTTTGTTTATTTATTTTTATATGGTGTTGAGGATCCAACCCAGGGTGTCCCACGTGCTAGGCAAGTGCTCTACTGCTGAGCCACAACCTCAGGCATTGATGTTATTTCAACTGGGTTTAGCCAAAGGTCACATTTCATGCAAGACAAAGGAGACACCCCGCTCCACATATCTCAAATTAGGCTCTCTCTTGTCATCTAACCAATCTCACCCAACTGATTATAATGTGTACACTAGATATTAACAGAGTTATAGTTTCTAACACATACTAGGCCATCAGTAACTTTTTGTTTATTAAACAAATGAATGAAATTAAACAAATTTGCTACAATCTCTAAGATTACCATTCTTCTCTCAACCCTTTTGTACTCTGCAATGTCAATCCCTTTTCTCCAACACAAGGATTGAGTTCTAACAAAATTGGTCTGCTCTGTCTTGTTCTAAAATGTGTGCCAGAATGTCTCCTTCTCCCTGATACCTTCGTTCTCTTTTTAGCTCCAGCCAGTTGAGGTCTTAGGTGACGGCTGCTGACAGCCAGAAGTGTATATCATGAGGAGTCACACACTGGGGCCCCGAGCTTCTTCAGTTTCACCCAAATTTCCTGGAGCTGTTGGAGACGCCATCTGGGCCTCAGACTCCACATCCTACGTACCCTTTGACCCTGTGGCAAGCGCCTCTCTCTGTCCCCCTGCATCCACAGGCCATGCCCCAATCCTGTGCGGCTCATCTGGAGACTCAGGAGCAACTTCCTGGGACAGCTCCAACTGGATCAGCCTCTCACGCAGGGCATCGCGCTCCCCCAGCGCTTGCTTCAGGTCATCTCTGGCGCTCTGCAACTGAGAAACCACATCGTCCCTCTCCTCACGCAGCCGCTGCAGTTCCGAGGCCAGAGCCCAGGCGGCTCCTTCACACTCCTCCACCTGCCCCCTCAGCCGCCGGACCCGACGCGCCTGCTGCTCCCGCTGCCTCGTGCGTGGCCACTCGCACCCCGAGGGCCCTGGAGCTCCAGGCACACGCCCTGTTAATGGCGCGCGGCGCCTGAGGGTCGGCCATGAAGGACTGCAGGTTGTCTTCCACCTCATTCCAGGGCCGTGAAGGGAAGGTCAGGTAGAAGTCTGGGTTACCACCATTACTGAGCACCTCTTCGTTGAGAAACGCCACCACTTCGCTGTGGCGGAAACCGCTTCTGGAATTTCCGGAAGTCGATGGCCAGGGCCGCCGCGGCCTAGTCAGCGGAGCTGCCCCCACCTACTGTAGCCTTGGGCAGCCAACTGGCGCGCCCCTCAGTTCCTGTCTCTGTGGTGTTTCAGTCCTTTCCCAGCCCTATAGCCTCTTCCTTCGCCTCCTACCTCCGCCTTTCTGTTCACAAAGCCCCAAGCCTTAAAACCAGTTCTCTCTCACATCAACCCCTTAGGCTTCTAAAGCGGCAACCCCATTTTTTTTAGTATTTATTTTTTAGTTGTAGTTGGACACGATACTTTCATTTTATTTATTTATTTTTATGGGGTGCTGAGGATCGAATCCAGGGCCCCACATGTGTTAGGCAAGCACTCTACCACTGAGCCACAACCCCAGCCCCCCCAGCCCATTTTTTGAAATGATTTTATTATTATTATTTTTTAATACATGACAGTGGAATGCCTTACAATCCGTATTACACGTCAATTTAGGTCATTATACATGTACTTTGGTTTTTTTCGCATTATAATTCTTATTACACATATATACCATAATTTTTTATATCTCTCTATATAAATCATGTTTACACACAATTCGAGTCTTCATACATGTTCTTTGGATGATGATGTCTATCACATTCCACCATCCTTGCTAATCCCCTGCCTCCTCCCTTTCCCTCCCACCCCTCTTCCCTATCTAGAATTAATCTAATCCCCTCATGCTCTCCCTCCCTACCCCACTATGAGTCACTCCCCTTATATCAGAGAAAACATTCAGCATTTGTTTTGGGGGGGGGGATTGGCTGACTTCACTTAGCATTATCTTCTCCAACGCCATCCATTTACCTGCAAATCCTCCAGCCAATTTTTATTTTTTATTTAGAGACAGGGTCTTTTTTTATATTTATTTTTTAGCTTTAGGTGGACACAATATCTTTGTTTTTCTGTGATGCTGAGGATCACACCCAGTGCTTCACGTATGTCAGGCAAGTGCACTATCACTTGAGCCACATCCCCAGCCCTTTTTCACACTTTATTTAGAGACAGGGTCTTTCCAAGTTGCTTAGGGCCTTGCTAAGGTGCTGAGGCTGGCTTTGAACTCATGATTCTCCTGCCTCAGCTTCCTGAGCCACTGGGGATACAGACGTGAGCCACTGGGGATACAGACGTGGGCCACTGCACCCAGTTGGCATCCCTACTTTTTGATTCCCTTTCATAGTCTGTCTAATTCTGTTTGCTTGTCAGAGGCCTCAGGTAGTTGCTTTATGTATTTTGTCTGGAATTTTTGGGTGCAGTAATCAGTAGGAGAGGCCATAATACTCTCCCTTACTCTTTTGTGGCCAGAAATGGGACCCTCAGTTTCATTCATTCTTGATTTTATTGATCTCAACCTTTATTGATTCTCTTTTTCTGCTAGTTTAAATTTAATTTTCTCTTAATTTCAGAAGGTAGAAGCTTAATTCATTGATTTGAAATCTCTCTTTTCTAAGGATGGGAGAGGAGGGGAGGAGTAGGGAGGATAGGAAGGGCAACAGAATAGAATAGACAATATGATTGATGTATGTACATTCCATGTATGTATTATATGTCAAAATACATTTTGCTGTCTTGTATGACTAAAAAAATAAAATTTAAAATTTAAATAAATAAATAAATGACAGCAGAATGCATTACAATTCTTATTACACATATACAACACAATTTTTTATATCTCTGGTTGTATATAAAGTATGTTGACACCAATTCGTGTCTTCATACATGTACTTTGGATAATGATGTCCATCATATTCTACTATCATTGCTAAGCTCCTGCCCCTCCCTTTCCTTCCCACCCCTCTTCCCTTTTTAGAATTCATCTATTTGGCATATTGATACAGACAACTGGTTTGTTCCTTTGATTTGCTCTATTCTATTGTATGAATGTGCTCCATTTATCTATTCTGTTGTTTGACATTTGAGCTATTTACACCTTTTTGTCATCGCAAACAATGGTGCTTGAGCTTTTTTGTACAGTCCTTGGTGTGTTTATGTAAGAGTTTCGACTATATACCTGGGTTTAAAACTGTTGATGTAGCAGTTGTTTTCATTTTAATGTTTACTATGTAATGAGTATAGTAGTTCTTTCACTTACATCCCTATCAGTACAGTATTAGATTTCCTACTATTTTATATCTCTGCCAAAGCACACTATCATCAGGTTTTAATTTTTTGCTAGTTTAGTGGGTATAAAGTAATAAACGGTGAAAAGAAATCTCTCTTTTCTAATATAGCATTGTCAATGTCGTTACTACCTTAGTACTGATTTAGCCGTTTCAAACCAGTTATTTCGGGTGAATTGGCGTACAGGAGATTACACATTTTTAAAGTGAATATTTTGATAACTTTTGAATTTTATATCTATAATTTCATTACCACAATAAAGATAATGAAATCATACAAGGAGTTGGGAAGTATTCCCACCTCCCTTCAATTCTTTGAAAGAATTTGTGTAATATTGGCATTAATTCTTCTTTAAGTGTTTGATGGATTCTCAAGTGAATTCTTCTGGGCTTGGAGTTTTCTCTGTGGGAAGGTCTTTAACTAAAATTTCAATTCATTTAATAGATGTTGGGTTATTCAAATGATTTATTTCTCCAGATGAGCTTCAGTAATTTTGTCTTTCAAGGAATCTGTTTTATCTAAGCTGTCAAATTTATTGGCATGAAGTTGTTCATAATGTTCTCTTATTCTGTTTTCAATTTCTGAGCATTAAAATGAAAGCTATATTTGAGAAGACAGATATGTTTAAACTGATATAAACATTATACAATGTGTGCGTGTATTGAAACATCATATGGTATCACATTAATATGTAGTATTTTATGTTTTTAAGTATCAGTTAAAATTTTAAAATGAAACCTAGGTAATCATTAAAACTATGAACTTCATTTAAATGGAACTTTTCTCTCCCCACACCTTAGTTCTGCCTTTTACTGGCAACATGGGCACACTCAGTTTTGTCTTTTCTTTTTTGGCACCAGTGATTGAATGATGGGTGTTTAACCACTGAGCCACATTCCTAGCCCTTTTATTTTTTATTTTTAGACAGGGTCTCCTAAGTTGCTTAGAACCTCACTAAGTTGCTGAGGCTGGCTTTGAACTTGTGATCCTCCTGCCTCAGCCTCCTGAGTCACTGGGATTTACAGGTGTGTACCCCACACCTGATTAGTCTTTTCTTTCTTTATTCTTCCAGTTATCCCTTTTCCTAACCTCCCACTCTCCTATTCAACTACTAGACCATCTCTGGCTCTTTGAGTGAAGCAGGGTAAGAAAGAAGGGAGACTATAAAGAGTAAAAAAAAAGTCTGAACTATCCATATAGATGTAATCTGATACTGGTACTCTCTGCATGTGGCAGATTCCAAAGACTGAGTCTGCCTGTCCTTGGCACTTTTATGCTGTCCTTGGAATGTCCCAGTGTTCCTCCATTAGGCAGGTCCTCTTTTCCAACCAGTTATTTAATATATTCTCTGGTTCCATGAGTGACCTTCAATATCATTCTACTGAAGTCACCTCAATCCTACCAGAAAGCCCTCTTTCCAATGTAACCCAGCCCTGTTCATATCCAGGGTGCATATCTGGCTTGTAGAATGAGTGTGTGTGTGTGTGTGTGTGTGTGTGTGTGTGTATGTGTGTGTGTGTGTGTTCTGTGGTGGTAGTGAGACCTGCAATTCACCTCCCTTCAACCTCGTTGCTGCCATATGATGCCACAATCTGTCAACTGTACAATTTTTGTAGGTGGAAGTTAGGTGCCAAGTGCTCTGTGTCCCTTAAATGCTAATGGACATATGTCAAGTAAGTAATCTCCCTGAAGTCCTTCTTACTAGACTAGGGTGGGATGAACATATATTTATTTCGCCTATTTTAGGAGAGAAAAATATCACAGCTTTGCAATGATTGTTCAAAGAAATTTTTTCCTTAGATTATTCAACCTTACTTAATACACATACTTTTCTTTTTTTGTACCATGTATTGAACCTAGGGGCTGCTTAACCAGTGAGCCACATCCCCATACCTTTTTACATTTTATTTGGAGACAGGGGCTCACTAAGATGCTTAGGGCCTCACTACATTGCTGAGGCTGGTTTTGGACTTGTGATCCTCCTGCCTCAGCTTCCTGAGCTGCTGGGATTATGAGCATGTACCACCATGCCTGGTTTAACACTCATACTTTTAAGGGGTATATTTCAGCTGAAGGACATTAAGCAGTTTTTATCTACTCCTTTTAAATCCTACAAAAGGCCTCTGGACTGGAAAAGTACTTATCATTTATTGCCAGCCTTTGAAGCAAAAAGAGTAGATTTTACCATCATATGAAATCAACTCCCTTAGAGCATGGATTGTAGCCTGGTGGGCAGATTTAGCTTCCTGAAAAATCTAAAACTTCAGCTTTTGAATAGGAAGCATCAATGTTAAAATGCAAAGCTCTGTAGCCTTAGGTGGCAAAACAAATGGCACAGAAAGCATGTGATTTAGGCCAGGGCTGCATGATAGAACTAGAACTTACTGCAGGAAACAGAAGAGAATTGTAGATGCTTTAAATTTTGGTCCTTTAGTTAGTATAAATTGGTATCTTCTTATAATTTTTATTTCCTTGATTACTAGGAAATCTAACATTTCATATGTTATTAACTAGTTAGATTTCCTCTTCTAAGGCCTGCCTGTTTATATCCTTTGTCTATGTTTTTGTTGAGCTGTTTATCTTTTCTTTTTGCTTTGTATATATTCTTTGTATATTGTAGACTTCAATTTTGCGTATAGTCAATAGCCTATTTAAAAATATATTTTTAGTTGTAGATGGACACAATACCTTTATTTTGCTTATTTAGTTTTATGTGGTGCTGGGGATGGAACCCAGGGCCTCACACATGCTAGGCAAGTGCTCTACCACTGAGCTACAACCCCAGCCCCTCAACAGCCTTTTCTTAGTCTAAGCCGTTTATGGAGTTGTTTTGAAATAAGTCTTAATTGCAATGTAATCAAATTTATCAAAGTTTTAGTTTGCTTTTTGTATATATAACCTTAAGTAAGGTTGTACTTTTTAGTTGAGTACACACACACACACACACATTTACTCTGATGTTACTATTTTCATATTTTATTGTATTATTTATATAGCCAGCTTTTTCATGACCTTTTTTCTTGCCTTAGATGGATTTTCTTTACCCTCTGCCTCTTGCCCCTTGAGTCATTATCCTTCTGAGTGATTCAAGTACTAAGCATTATCTTTAGCCAGGCTTTATTTATGATAAATTATCTGCTTTATTGTCCAAAAATGTCTTGGTTTTGTCATCTTTCTTTACAATAATTTATCTGGGTACAGGGTTCTAAGATGACAGCTTCTGTCAGAACTTTGAAGATATTATTCATTAAACTTCTGGCTTCTTTTTATTTTTTCCCAAAAAGACTGACAAAAATGGGCTGGGGCTGGAGCTCAGTGGTAAAGCAATCACCTAGCATGTGTGAGGCACTGAGTTCAATCCTCAGTACCACATAAAATAAATAAGCAAAATAAAAGTTATTGTGTCCATCTACAACTAAAAATATATATTTTTAAATATCTGACATTGATATAATTGTTTATAAGGGATTTAAATTTTTCTCCATGGAAGCTTTTAAATTTTTCTTTCTGATTTTTAAGTCTTGTGGTTGCACTCAACTTTATGTGAGTGAGGATTTACTTTTATTTGCCACACTGAGGACTGTGGGTGTAAGATTCATGCCTTCCTTTCACTCTAGAAAACTATGTCATTGCCTCTTCAAATATATCCTGGGTCAGCGATCCCCAAGACTACTCCCATATTCTGAGATTTTCTAGAAAGAATTATGGGACACAGCATATAGTTGTATTCACAGATAAGTTTATTGTAGTGATGCCAAGAATATACAACCACATTATAAGGGGAACAGCACAGGCAGAGTCTGGAAGAATCCATTTGCAGGCTCCCTTATGCTGTCACCCTCCCATGAGGGGGCTTACAGAGCACTCTTCACCCAGCATCAAAATTGCAGCAACATAGGTGTGATGTTTATTATGCCCAGGAGAGACCATTAGAGACTCAGAAACTTTGGTTTTTATTGGAGGCTGTCATACAGACAAACTGCTTAGCATATACCAAAATTCCAGACTCCCAAAAGGAAAACAGGTGTTCAGCATAAAACACAGTGTTTGTATAAACAGTGGAGGCACACAAAACCACGCTTACCAGTCAGGAAATTATGAGAACATTCCTGAAATCCAAATTCCCAGATGTCAGCCCAGGGCCAACTTGTAGGCTGGCCTTTGTAAGGAGAACAGTATCAGGGCTGCTATATTAATCTTTTTCTTGGCCTACAGCCCCACTCCCTTTTTTTTTTTTCCTTTTCCTTTCCACTTGGATCTCTTAATAAGCTTATGTTGGAGCTTCTAATTATTTTTATTTCCCTTATGTTTCCATTTCATTAAGCTTTTATGCTATATCCTGGGTGGTTTCCCACAATCCATCATTTAACTTATTCAATTTATCTTTATAGTGTACTGTTCAACCTCTCTATTTAGAGTTTTTAAAAAATTTATATTCATATTTGTATCCTAGCTTGTATCCAAGTTTTCCCCCACAGTCTAGTTCTTAACTCTTTGTATATTTAGAATATTTTAATTTATTTTTATCTATTTTGGGGGGCTGCTAGGGATTGAAGCCAGGGGAGCTTTATCACTGAGTTGCAATCCTAGTTTATTTATTTATTTATTTATTTTATTTTGGAGACATGGTCTCGCTAAGTTGGGTGAGGTTGGCCTCAAATTTGCAATCCTCCCGGTTCAGCATCCTAGGTTGCTGGGATTAGAGGTATGCATTACCACACCTGGTGATATCTGGAATATATTTACTTTAAAATCTAGATTGTTACATTATCTACAGTTCTAGAAATGGGAGAATCTTTTAATGTATCTGTTGATTCTCTTTATTGATGATTCATTTCCTTGTAAGGTCTAAATTATTTTTACATGTTTGATTTGGTTTCCATAGATGTTCTGTGAGCCTTAAGCTATAAAAACATGGGAAATATTTTTTGGAAATTTTTCCATTGCTGTGAATCTACTAATAACAAGACCAATTTTATGTTAATTTTTCGTTATGGGCTCTTGTACTACACTTGTAATCATGCAGATTGAATCACAGAACTAGGCTTCTGATTTCTTTTATCTAACACCATTCTTAACAATTTCTTTGGCCAGCAAGGAGTGTTTCTAGTTTGTATTTAATAAACATGCAGGCCCCTTGTTATGCCAGCTTGAAGCAAAAAATAGGTTCTCCTTTCTTGAACACTTGTGCCCTGAGGTCTGGATTCCTATGCAAGGCTCCAAGCTTCACTTTCAGTTTACCCCATCATTGTACATTCTCACTTCAATTTTTTATGGGTGGTAAGGATAGTACCCAGGACCTTCTGTATGCTAGCCAAGTGCTCTACCATTAAGCTAAATTCCCATCACTCTCACCACTTCATTTTTGACACATAATACATTTTTTTGGCTTTGTACTTGGCTGCATATTACATTATTTTTTAGAATTCATGGTAGCATTCTTTACAATTGCAATTGGAAACATGGGGTGGTGGGCATGGGGAGGATCCATCCATATGATCATAATATTGATAAGAATTTACCATAGGGCATTTAGAGATCCATGTTATCCCATATATTGTAGCAAATTTTAATGATTCATCGCATTTTTCTCCTAGAATTCTGGGAAGTTGATGAGCAGATAGATAACTACAAGGAAAATCAATACAGACCTCTGTGGCAAGCTGCATTCATAGACCAGGAAACACTGAAAGATGAAAATGTTCAAGAATGCAGAACATAGAGAAAAATCATTTATCTAAGCAAATTCTTTGTTTCTATAACACAAAGATACCCTAAATATTCATGGAGAAGATGTTTAAAACGTAATATAGGGCTGGATCCCCAGCCCTATATATAGCTCAGTTCGTAGAGTGCTTGCCTCACATGCACAAGGCCCTGGGTTCAATCCCCAGTACCACAAAAAAAAAAAATAATATAAATGGTCTTAGTCAAATGTTCTCTCTGATGCTAACACACAAAAAGGAGGGAGGGGAAGAGTAGAAGTTCATTGGATTAGAAAAGGGGAATGAAGGGAAGGGAGGTAAATGGGAATAGGAGAGACAGTGAAATGAATCTGACATAGCTTTCCTATGTTCATATATAAATACACCACCAGTGTAATTCCATATCATGTACAACCACAAAACTGGGATCCTTATTAGAATAAGATATACTCCAATTGTGTATAATATGTTAAAATATACGCTACTGTCAAGCATATCTAAAAAGAACAAATAAAAAATAAATTTAAAAATAGAAGCTTTGTAAGAAAGATAGATTACAGATGTAAGGTAAATTGGAAATTATGTCTCCCTTCTAATCTTGATAAATCCTAACCTGCAGACAAATCTGTTGAACCCAATCAACAAGGAAAAGCCCCCCACCAGAAGCAATAAAATAAAAGTCAGAGAATTCAAACTGGGGAGAAATTCTATGAATGTACTGAATATAGTAGAGTGTTTATCCAGAAAAACCAACCTTATTTTCCATCAAAGAATTCACACTGGAGGGGTTGGGATTGTGGCTCAGTGGCAGAGCACTTGCCTTGCACCTGTGAGGCACCGGGTTTGATCCTCAGTACCACATAAAAATAAATAAATAAAATAAAGACATTGTGTCCATGTATAACTAAGAAAATTTTTTTAAAAAAGAATTCACACTGGAGAGAAACTTTATGAATGCTTTGAGTTTGCAAAAGCCTTCAGTCAGAAGATAGCCCTCACAGCACACCCGAGAACTCATTCAGGAGAAAAACCCTATGAATGCAGTGGATGTGGGAAAGCCTTTATCCAGAAGGCAACTTTTATTAAACATGAGCAAACTCACATGGGAAAGAGACCATTTGTATATGGTGAATGTGCAGAAGCCTTTAAGAGTTCTTATCATCTTATTAGACATGAAAGAACACATATTAGACAAGCATGCTAAGTCAAGCATTATACATCAAATGTCTCACACAGATGAGAAACCTAAGTGCAGTAAGTATAGGAAAACCTTTGATGAGAAGCTCATCACCATTAAACATCAGAAAACTAACAGAAAAGAGAAACCTTGTGAGTGCAGTAGATGTGGGAAAAACTTCAAGAGAAAGTCACACCTCTCTGTTCATCAGAAAATTCACACAAAAGAAAAACCCTATCAATGCAGCACATATAGGAAGACTGTTAGTGCAAAATCACATCTGTTTGGCCATCATTGAAATCATACAGGAGGGAAACCCTACAAATGAAGAAGATGTGGGAAAGCTTTCAGTGAGAGGCAACCCTATTGTCTATTAGAGAATTCATACAGGAGAGAAACCCTATAAATGCAATGAATGTGGGAATATTCTGTGAGAAGTCACCACTGATTAAACAACAGAGAATTCATATAGGAGAGAGACTCTATGAATGCAGTGACTTTGGGAAAGACATCAGTAGGAAGTCGACTGTCATTAGATGTCAGGAGATTTATACAGGAGGAAAACCCTACAAATGTAGGGAATGTGAGAAAGCCTTCCATGTGGAAATCAATTCTCCTTGCCTATCACAGAACTCACATGGGTGAGAAACCTTTTGAATACAGAGACTGTGGGAAAGCCTTCAGTAGGAAGTCAACCCTGAATAAACATCAGGTAAGTCACACAGGAGAGAGAATGTACAAATATTCTTGAAAAGTTAGATAATTTCACTAGTAGTTGTGACTCATGCTGTACATCAAATAATTCATCCTGGGGAATCATTAAGAATGAACGTTAGGGGGCTGGGGTTGTAGCTCAATGGCAGAGCACTTGCCTAGCACATGTGAGGCACTAGGTTTGATCCTCAGCACCACATAAAATAAATGAATAAAATAAAGGCATTGTGTCCATCTACAACTAAAAAAAATTTTAAAGCTAACTACATTAAAAAAAGAATGAGGGCTGGGCATATAGCTCAGAAACAACTCATATTTTTATTTATTATTAATTTTTTTAAAAAAATAAATGACAGCGGAATGTATTACAATTCTTATTACATGTATACAGCACAATTTTTTCATATTTCTGTATATAAAGTATGTTGACACCAATTCATGTCTTCATACATGTACTTTGGATGATGATGTCTATCACATTCCACCATCCTCGCTAATCCTCTGCCCCCTCCCTTTCCCTCCCACCCCTCTGCCCTATGTAGAATTCATCTATTCCTCCTATGCTCCTTCTCCCTACCCCACTATGAGTCAGCCTCCTTATATCAGAGAAAACATTTGTTTTCTTGGGATTGGGCTAACTTCACTTAGCATTATGTTCTCCAACGCCATCCATTTACCTGCAAGTGCCATGATTTTATTCTCTTTTATTGCTGAATAAAATTCCATTGTGTATATATGCACATTTTTTAATCCATTCATCCACTGAAGGGCATCTAGGTTGGCTCCACAGTTTAGCTATTGTGAACTGTGCTGCTATAAACATTGATGTGGCTGTGTCCCTGTAGTATGCTGTTTTTAAGACTTTTGGGTATAAACCGAGGAGAGGGATAATTGGGTCAAATGGTGGTTCCATTCCCAGTTTTCCAAGGAATCTCCATACTACTTTCCATATTGGCTGCACCAATTTGCAGTCCCACCAGCAGTATATGAGTGTACCTTTTTCCCCACATCCTTGCCAACACTTTTTGTTGTTTGTCTTCATAATAGCTGCCATTCTGACTGGAGTGAGATGATATCCTAGAGTAGTTTTGATTTGCATTTCTCTAATTGCTGATGATGAACATTTTTCATATATTTGTTGACTGATTGTGTATCCTCTTCTGAGAAGTGTCTTTTCAGGTCCTTGGCCCAATTGTTGATTGGGTTATTTTTTTTTTTTTTGGTGCTTAGATTTTTGAGTTCTTTATATACCCTAGAGAGTAGTGCTCTATCTGATGTGTGAGGGGTAAAACTTTGCTCTAAGGATGTAGGCTGTCTGTTCACCTCAAAGATTGTTTCTTTTGCTGAGAAGAAACTTTTTAGTTTGATTCCATCCCATTTATTGATTCTTGGTTTTAATTCTTGCACTATAGGAGTCTTATTAAGGAAATTGGAGACTAATCCCACATAATTAGGGCCTACTTTTTCTTCTATTAGATGCAGAGCCTCTGGTTTAATTCCTAGGTCCTGGATCCATTTTGAGTTAAGTTTTGTGCATGGTGAGAGATAGGGGTTTAATTTCATTTTGTTGCATATGGATTTCCAGTTTTCCCAGCACCATTTGTTGAAGAGGCTGTCTTTTCTCCAATGCATGTTTTCGGCACCTTTGTCTAATATAAGATAATTGTAATTTTGTGGGTTAGTCTCTGTGTCCTCTATTCTGTACCATTGGTCTACCACTCTGTTTTCAGGCTAATACCATGCTGTTTTTGTTAGTACTGCTCTGTAATATAGTTTAAGATCTGGTATAGTGATGCCACCTGCTTCACTCTTCCCACTAAGGATTGCTTTAGCTATTCTGGGTCTCTTATTTTTCCAGATGAATTTCACGATTGCTTTTTCTCTTTCTATGAGGAATGCCAAAGGGATTTTGATCAGAATTGCATTAAATCTGTATAGTGCTTTTGGTAGTATGGTCATTTTGATAATATTAATTCTGTCTATCCAAGAGCAAGGTAGATCTTTCCATCTTCTAAGGTCTTCTTTGATTTCTTTCTTTAGGGTTCTATAGTAGAAACACCTCATTTTAAGAATGTCAGAAACTCTTCACATATTGTTTAACATTCATTTAAATTAACAAAATGAACAAAATATAATTCTGGAAGTGTACAACAAATGTGACCAATTTTCACTATTCTTCATCAATGAATTCATAAGAGGTGAAATTTAGAGTACTGATGTGGAAAAGATTTCAGAAAGAATTAAATGTCATTGCCTATCAAAGTACTTATGTTGAGGAAAACCTGCGAGTTTAGAGCTAAGAAACCCATGTTAAAAATTATTAGAAAAATCATGTTTCATATTACCAAACATTTTGTGGAGAAGATGCTGAGGTGACAAATAAGCACTCAACTATAATGTTAACACATGCTCATTGTGGGGTAGAGCATGACATTGTTAAAAGAACTTTATAAAGCATAAAATATCAAATGTGGGGCAAAATCCTAGGTTATTTCTTAAACAGATAAAAAAGTACTTCCTTAACTAGGATAGGAGAAAATGAGTCATCTAAATCCCTGAAACAAAGGAGCTAAAACAAAGGACCTTGTATATATTATTTACTCATCAACTTCTTCAGTACAGAAATGCATATGCCTTACAGAAAAGGCATACAGTAGTCTTTAACACACTTTTCTTAGGAACAGTGCTTATACTTTAATATCTATCTTTTAAGAATAATTATTTCACAGTGGGAACGTAAACGATTTTACTTTTCAGAGTATCTTCTGTAGCAGAAGTAGTATTTAAAGTAGTGAAAAAATAAAATTAAATTGAATATTCAATGACAGAGGATCCATTAAATTTTGGTATGTCCCTGGGCATGGTGTCACATACCTATATAGTTCCAACTACTCAGTAGGCTGAGGCAGGAGGATTCTTTAGCTTAGGATTTCAAGGCCAACTGGACAATATAGCAAGAACTTGTCTCAAACAAACAAACAACAACAAAAAAATTACATGGTAAACTAGGTGAAAAAGGAGATTATAAAATTATATGGTTTATATTGTGAAAACATAGAAGGATATGCACCGTTATATTGTGATTCTGGGTGACAGAAATTTTATAATGTGGATGTATACCATACATATCCATATATATATATGTGTGTGTGTGTGTGTATGTATGTATATATACACATTCAATACAGGGTATGTATGTATATATATGCATATATATACATTTATATATGTATATATATATATATATGTATATATACACACATATATATACACACACTATATTGTATGTGTATATGTATATAAAGATAGACATAGAGTAAAAGTCAGGGAGGAAATACATCAAGTTATTAAATAAGTTAACATTTGGGTATGGAGATTATTAATGATTTCTCCTTTTTAAGTTTTTTCATTTACATGCAGATTCCTTGTATTTAAAAAGTTAAAAAAACACAAAACAGACTTTTAAGATAACAATGTCTTACTTAATATATTATTATAGAATACTTATAATAATTAAACCATAATTTCCAATATTACAAAAAAGAAGAAGAAAAACACAAAGGAAGCAGATGACTCAATATATGTAAAAACTATAAAATCTTATTAGAATACATAAAGTCATCATAAATATAGGGCCCACAGGTTTGGGAGGAGGGATTTGGCGAAGACTTTGGCTACTTACTTGTGGAGGGAAATTTGAGCACCAGAATTCTCCCTCAGGAAGGCTCCAGTCACCAAACACTTGAACCTTGATTCTAGGAAAAAAATAGGAGGGGGCCATGGGGGCCTACTACTCCCAGCACAAAGGCTTCCAGGAGACAGAACTGGGCAGGGGAGAGTGCTTGCCAGTTCCCTCAAATATGCTGCATCTTTTTAAATACCCCAGAAAACACTGTTCCCCAACACCATGAACACTGAGATTGCACACTGGGGACCTGCCCCAGTGTGGCATCAGGGGAGTGGATTAATGCATTAGGGAATGTGGAGGGAGGGACATTTGATTAAATTAGTAGTCCCCCAGGTTCCCACAGCCTAAGTGTCTCCCCTTAAGATCCAGGGGATGCATACTATGTAGGTACTTTTCACTCAAAAACAGAGGTATGATTGAAGATAGGGAGTCATGGGGCTGCAGGTGGCTGAGGTGGCCCCCAAACCCCAGCCTCAAAGACAGGTGAGTCAGATCCCCCAGGCTGTTGCTGCTGCTGGCATAGTCATCAGGTCAGATCTCAGGTAATAAGCAGAAATGTGCACCCAAGGGCCCCTAGATGCTGCCTGGAGTGACCCTTCAGTTACAGGGGCAACAGGCTGGGGTAGGGTCCCTTTAAGCCACAGGGGTCCTAGGGGTAGCAGAGTAGGCAGAAGGTGCAAGTGGAAGATCCCAAGATGGTGGTGAGGACCTGTAGGGTGAGAAGTAACATGAGGACAGAGAAGGGCCTGCCAGGCCTGGTGGTGGTAGAGAGGTTCAGCGGCTAGAGGGCAAGCCAGAGAAGCTGATGCTCTGGCACAGCACATGGGCATGGCCAGGGGCCGCCAGGTCCTCTTTAGGGTTGTGAATGAAGTCTCATTCTAAGCCGCAGGGGAAGTGGCTCTGGAGGTAGAATTTGTGGCGAGTTCCATCTTTTACTTGGGATGGTGAGTGGTCTAGGGCAGCTCACCCAGACCATGAGCAAAATGGCACTTCACCCCATAGCAGCAGTGCCTACTCTCTGAGAAGGTTCAACAGAGCTCAGTCTCAGGGAGAAAGTAGTAGGGGCAGCAGTAGGTGAAGTGGGTGAGGGCGACTGCTCAGGGCCCAGGCCAGGCACAAGGGATGCAAAGCCAGTGGGTACAGGCACCAAGCCACAGCGACGAACCTTCACTAGGCTAGTGGAGCGGCCAGGCAGGTGGGAAGTTACTCCAGATGGGTTGAGGCTCCAGAATCCAGAGGACTCAGTTCTGTGGTCGGATGATAGGTCAGGGTTCAGTGACAAAAGGCTCTGGTAGATGGCAGTGAGATCCATGGTGGCACAGGTGGCCATGAAGCGTGCGCCAAAAGTTGGAGCCTAATTTCTACTTTAAAAAAAAAGTCTCTGGAAACTACAAACAAAATACATTGTTTAATTTAATCTTGTGGATGCTTAGTGACTCTCTCTTCCCACTCATTCTCCCATACAGTTTTACCTTTAATACATGACATCCTCTTCTTAAAATCATCCCATTTTCACACATGTATACATGCTTCATATTTGTTTTCCATGTGATTATGTGAATCTTTGGCATTGAGTCTATATTTTGCTCTTTTTTTGTTGTTGTTACTAAGGGTTGAACCAGGAGTGCTTAACCACTGAGTCACATCCCCAGCACTTAAATTTTTTTTTTGTTGTAGATGAACACAATACCTTTATCTTATTCATTTATTATTTTTATGTGGTGCTAAGGATTGAACCCAGTGCTTCACACTAGGCAAATACTCTACCACTGAGCTACAACCCCAGCCCAATTCTTTAAAATTTTTTATATATAGACAGGCTTAATTGCTTACAGCCTTGCTAGGTTACTGAGGCTGGCTTTGAACTTGAGATCCTCCTGCCTCAGCCTCTTCCTGCCCCAGCCATAGGATTACAGGTGTTCAGCACCACATCCAGCACTGTATTTCACATCCTGACAATTGATATCCTATGATTTAATAAAACTATATCTATATGTGAATATATAAATATACATATATATAAATATGTATATATATATTTATATATACATATATATATGCATGTCCATTGCATTTAGTCTATGACCATCAAATCCTATGACATAACTTCAGCTAACAAATTTTGCAGATGAGAGATGTAGTGAACACTAAATGTACCAAAAGCAATGAAACAAAATTATAAATTGACTTCTAAAGAAACCTTTCTTCACCATGACATTTGTGAGCACTACTAAATGCTCATAGTTCCTCTTTTGTTCTTTTCCTTTGTCAACAGTTGTGGCAGATACATCCTCAGTGACCTTCAATGGTTTATGTCCTATATAATCCCCTCTCTGAAGGTGGGCAGAAATGACACTGTTTCTTATCAATAAATTATGGCAAAGATGACAGGATGTTACACCCATGATCTTAAATTATTTAAGATTTTAGGCTATCTTAGCATATGGAGGCAGCTTTACCTTGGCAGTGCAACAAAGTAAGCAGCCATGTTGTAGCTAGCTCTTTACCATAAGAGAGCCCTAAGTTAAGACAGTAGGACTTGAGTGGCAAGATCATTGACACAAAGAAGTGAAGAGAAACATGTCCAATATACCAAGTAACTTTTCTCTCACAAGGAGTTAAGTGATTGGTGAATGGCATGGGGCAAATTTGGAGGTGCACAGTGGCTAAGTGCAGAACTTGTACCAGTGATGATGGGTCTTGAAAAAAAAACACAGGCTTTCAGTTTGAACCTCTGAAGGACTTTACCTAACAATTAGAGGAAAGTCAATATAGACAGGATCTTATATTTTATTTATTTGTTATTATTATTTTTATGGAGCTGGGTATTGAACCCAGGCCCTCATACATGCTAGGAAAGCATTCTACCACTCAGCTACATCCCCAAATCCCTTAGACAGGATCTTACAAAGATTAATAACCCACTTTGTTTCTTTTTTCTTTTGGTATTGGCAATTGAACCCAGGGGTGCTTTACCACTGAACTACATCCCCTAGTCCTTTTTATTTTTATTTTGAGACAGGGCCTTGATAAATTTCTGAGGGCCTCACTAAGTCACAGAGACTGTCCTTGAACTTACAATCCTCCTGCCTCAGCTTCCCATATTGCTTGGATTACAGGCATGTTTCACTACACCTGACTAATGCCCCACTTTGAATTAGATCAATAGATAACTGAATTAAGGTACCTTGTCACTACCATAATTACCTGTCAGAAACTAAAGCCCATCTAGAGCTTGTACAATTTCTCATGCAGAGTGACATTCAATCAAAAATCTCCAGTTGGAAATGAAAAGTTAGAAGCAAACCCACAAGTCATTCATATGTAGGAGTTATGAGTCATGGACTTTAACTGCATAATAAGTTGAAGAAAATACACGATCAAATCCATAAAATGAGTTATTTCTAAGTTTCTTTTAAAATAGTTTAACATTATTTGAGTTTCTAATTGCCCTTTATTTTGGGATCACCAGGGTCTCAAACATACTCTTATCTTTGGAATTTCCCTTCTCTGTCTTTGATATTAGAATTCTAGAGTTACTCACTTTGAGGGAAGGACTGGGTAAGCACAAAGATACTGCATCAATAGCAAGCTAGAAACATGTCCTCTAACCCTGACCTTACTATAAAAAAAATATAGGCCCAACTCTCCATCATGTCAGCTTAAGAACCAACTTCCTCAACAAGATCCTAAAGCACACAAAGTAAAATCAAGAATCAATAAATGGAGGACTGGGGTTGTGGCTCAGTGGCAGAGTGCTTGCCTCACACATGTGAGGCACTGAGTTCGATCATCAGCACCACATAAAAATTAATAAGCAAAATAAAGATAGAAAAAAAGAAAGAAAGAAAGGCAGGCTGGGGATGTGGCTCAATCCCCTGGGTTCAATTCCTGGTACAAAACAACAACAACAACAACAAAAAGAATAAATGGGGGGCTGGGGTTGTGGCTCAGTGGTAGAGAGCTCACCTAGCACATGCAAGGCCCTGGGTTTGATCCTCAGCACCACATATAAATAAATTAAAGGTATTGTGTCCAACTACAACTAAAAAAAGTAAATATTTTTAAAAATGAATCAATAAATGGGGTAGAATCAAACTGAAAAGTTTCTTCACAGCAAATAATCAATAACATGAAGAGAAAGCCTACAGAATGGGAGAAAATCTTTGCCACCTGCACCTCAGATAGAGCATTAATCTTCAGGATATATATAAAGAACTCAAAAAATACACACACAAAAATAACCCAATCAATAAATAGGCAAAGGAAATGAACAGGCACTTCACATAAGAAGAAATACAAATGGTCAACAAATACATGAAAATCTCAACCAATTAGATAAATGCAAAATAAAACCATACTGAGATTCCATTTCACTCCAGTCAGAATGGTAATTATCAAGAATACAACTAATAATAAATGTTTTTGAGGATGTGGGGGAAAAGGTTCACTCATACATTGCTGGTAGGATTGCAAATTGGTGCAACCACTATGGAAAGCAGTATGGAGAGTCCTCAGAAAACTTGGAATGAAACTACCATTTGAACTAGTCTATACTCAAAGGACTTAAAATCAGCATACTATAGTGATGCAGCTACATCAATGTTTATAGCAGCTCAATTCATTATAGCCAAGCTATGGAACCAACCTAGGTATCCTTCAACAGATGAATGGCTAAATAAAGTGTGGTACATATACACAATGGAATATTATTCAGCCATAAGGAAAAATGAAAATATGGCATTTGCCAGTAAATGGAGTAAATGGAGACTATCATGTTAAGTGAAATAAGCCATTCCCCCAAAACGAAAGGCTGAATGTTCTCTCTGATGTATGGCTACTAACATACAATAAGAGGGGTAGGAAAGAATAGAAGTTCATTGGATTAGACAAAGGGGAATGAAGGGAAGGGAGGGGGATGAGAATAAGAAAGTAGAATGAATCAGACATAACTTTCCTATGTTCATATATGAACACACAACCAATGAAACTCCACATCATGTACAACCACAAGAATGGGATGCTAATTTGAATAAGTTATACTCCATGTATGTATGTCAAAATACACTCTACTGTCATGTATGTCTAAAAAGAACAAATTTTAAAAATGAAAAAAGAAACATGTCCTCTAAAGAATAGTTATCTACAGAATATGATATTGCTTTGTTTCAAAATCATAATGGGGCTGGGCATGGTGGTGCATGCCTATAATCCCAGGGACTCAGGTGGCTGAGGCAGGAGGATTGCAATTTCGAGGCCAGCCTCAGCGACTTAGAGAGGTCCCAAGCAACTTAGTTAGATCCTGTCTCAAGACAAAAAAAAATTAAAAAGGACTGGGTATGTGGTTCAGTGGTTAAGTGCCCTTGGGTTCAATCCCTGTTACCAATTAAAAAAATGCTGACTGGGTGTACTGTGACTCACACTTAGGGATTTTCCAAAGGCTCCACACATCATTTTTATCTGCCATAGATACATAAAGCACCAAATAGTATGCTAGGTCATAAGGCTAAAGATATAGTGTGCATGATAGATCAGACCTATTTAAAAGTGTATTCTTGCCAGGCATGGTAGCACAATCCTGTAATCCTAGTGGCTCAGGAAGCTGAGGCAGGAGGATCGTGGATTCAAAGCCAGCCTCTGCAATTTAGCAAGGCCCGAAGCAATTCAGCAAGATCCTGTCTGTAAATAAAATATTTAAAATGGCCTTTAGATTCAATGTTAAGTGCCCTTGGATTCAATCCCTGGTACCAAAAAATAATAATAATAAAAATAAAATAAAAGTGGACTCTTGTTCTAGACCACAGTAAAAATGAAAATTTGCAAATTTGTGTTATTCAGTAAGTGGACCAGAAAAGCATGTTAAAAAGAGGTTTATGGAACCTAACAGAGAGTGGTTTCTCAAAAGTATCATAGTTCTCTGTTGTAGATTCCATGGCCTTGCTCTAAAATCTCAGAGATGCATCCTCATACTTCATCTTTTCCCACCACTCACATCTTGAACACCATAGGGCCAGCCAGAACATACGATCTAAGAAACAACAGCCTGGATATGCTACAGAGCATTTACTACTCTAGGATCCACTCAGAGCTGGCAGCCTTCTGTATCAACTGTTATATGGGCCTGAGAAGCTTTTCTAGGAATATGTTACCTCTAGATCCTAATGCAGCTTACCTTAATTTGTGGTAGTCTACAGTCATTCTCTAGGAACTAGCTGGTTTCTAAAGTGGCCAGAATAGTGAATTAAATATATAGGGACCACCATTCCTTTTTTCCTTTTGATATTTAATGGTGGCACTAATACTTGTCACCCCTAGGGTGAAATGTTGTTTTTAATTTACACTCTTGGTTGGTGGGGGAAGGAGGAGGAAGATACTTCCATTGGCTCTCCCTACTATGAAAGATCTTTCTGCATAGAATAAGGGACACCAGGTGGAGAGGAATCCAACCTCCAAGTATGTAAATTTCAATTATGCACTTGGAGAAGGGAGACATGATCACTAGGAAGGTTTGCAGATGCAGTGGGCCACTATGAGTCAGGTTTACATTGTATTCCATTTATTATCTGGACCCAATAGACCCCCACTCTGACAAGAGGCCACAATGCTTTGAGTGCTGAGAGCCACAGCCGAAAGGGGCCCCAGCAAACTTCCAGCTGCCAGCAAACTTCCAGCTGTCAGCTGATGATTGGCTCACAGCAGCCCCAGCAAACTTCTAGCTGCCAACTGATTGGCTCCTCTGTGGTGATGCTCATTGGGCTGTTTCCCCACCCTTTCAGACCATGGAGCTGCTCATTGGGGAACTTTTTTTTGGCTCTGCCCATGAGACCCAGCCAATCAGCCTCAAGAGCAGGAGGAGTGGGGGAAGTTGAGAGGCTTGTGGGAAGCCTGTGGTGGCAGTTGCTCTCTGAAGGTTTTTCCTGAGGAGCTGTGTGGTTTGGTGTGTGTGTTCTAAAAATAAAGTTCATTTCTTTTGACAAGTGGCTCCTGAATTGTGCCCAGCCAGACTGCGGCATTTGATCATCTTAATATAGGTGCCAACTCAGAAAGCTGTGTCTAAAAGTTTCTGGGCATTCCATTTTGCCTAGTGTATAGTCACCCAAATAAATGGTCATAGTTTCCTTTGGGGAAAATGAGGGTAAGCATTATAAATGTATGCCTGCTACAATGTTGTATAATCCTTCCTTGAAGAACATGGGCAAATCTTGCTACAAATGGTTCTGGGTCTGAAGATTGGCTAGGATCTGGAAACTAAGAAAAGGACCCTCATTTTTTAAAGGAGGCAATTGCCCTAAGACTACTGCTTTTTTAATCTTGATCTTTTCCAGTGGTAATATTAAACAGCTATCTTACTAGAAGCCCATCAATTTTACTTTCAGGGATGCCAGGCTTGTCAGCAAAATTGACACAGATGAAGAAAAATTAATGAGCTTGAGAGAAAGTGTTTAAGTTTTCAACATTTAATATGATATAGGCTGTGGCTTTTTGTAAATGTCCTTTAACAGACTAAGGAAGTTCTCTTTTATTCCCTGTTTACTGAAAGGGATTTTTTTCCCCATGAATGTACACTAATTTTGCCAAATAATTTTCCTGTATCCATTGAAATGGTCATGTCTGTCTATCTATCTATCTATTATTTATTTTGTAGTACTGGAGATTGAACCCAGGGTGCTCTACCACTGGCCACACCCCCAGCCCTGACTTTTTTTTTTTTTTGTATTTTAAACAGAGGCTCACTATATTGCTGAGGATGGCCTTGAACTTGTGATTCTCCTACCTCAGCCTCCTGGGTAGCTGGATTTACAGGCATGTATCATCATGCCTGGCTTTTTTCTTTATTCTACTGATATATTTAATTAAGTTGAAATATAAATGTTAAAACAGTTTTACACTATTATAATGTAGCAACTCTGGAAATAAAATTCTCCCCTTAATTAAGGGCTTGCTTTTTCTTATAGTGGTTGTTTAGTAACTTTTCTAAAATAATTTTTTTGTACTAGGAATTGAACCCAGGAGTACTTTATCAGTGAACTACATCCCCAACCCTTTTTATTTTTAATTTTGAGACAAGGTCTCACTAAGTTGCTTAGAATATTGCTAAGTTTCTGCGGCTACCTTTGAATTTGCAATCTTCCTGCCTCAGCCTCCCAAATTGCTGGGATTACAGGCATGTGTCACTATGCTGGGCTTCTGAACTAATTTTTGACATAGGTTTTCTTTGTTGTGTGCAGTTGCTGACATCTCTGTTCAGTTAGCCTAGCAGTGTTCTATTGGATAAAGATTTACTTAATGCTTGAAACCAAAAATCTGTCTTTGCAGAGTGGCTCTCTGTTTTGGGGCACACCTTCACCATGTACCCAGGCAGTTTACAACTCTGTCCTAGCCTTGACATCCTGCTTGTGCAGAACTCAAAGGTCAGAAGAACCCCAAGGTCAGCCAAAAGTAAGAAATTAGTGCCTTCCAGAGCATGAACACTCCACTGAGCATGTCCTTGGCATTCTAGTTTCCTGGCAATACTTAGGAGTTTTTGAAAATCAATTTCCCAAAGTGTTTAATTCAGAAGGTTTTCTTCCCAAGCATTTTATCAGAATATTGTTTTCTTCAACTGTCATCTATTTCCTCAGGTAACAGGGAATAAAACATTTGCCTGTAAATATTTTAAACAAATGCTCTGCACTGTAGTTAAGTGATTTTTGCATTTGGAAATTTCTGAAATAGGTAAAGATAAACTTTTGTAGTGAGTCTTCCATGAAGCCAGTAGACAGATTCTTAAGGATAATTCTTTACAAATGAGGTCTATTTTGCTCCCTCTGTTATTGATACTGTGAATTCAGATTATCATTTTCTAAATGACTTCTGAGTTAGGGAGCATGGGATGGGACTCTGGTAAGTTAAAATGTCACAAAGTTTGCTGTTTTTACTGAGATTCAGGGTTTTTTTTTCCTTGAATACATGCTTCTTGAGTTGCTACAAGCTATTTGTTTTATTCCTAGAGGGTCAAAAAGTTGCTAGTTTTGATACCAGGTGCTCAGTCTATTCCCAAGGTCAACCCAATTACATGGACACGGTTTGGAGGAAAAGAAAAAAAGAAGTATTATTGCTTTGTTAGCAAAGGAGAAAAACAGGGGACTCCTTTCCCAGAGCCTGTGGTTCTAACTGCCAGAGGGAGACCGTGGACTTTTAAGGAGGAAATATAAAGGCTATGTCCTGTCAGGAATCATAATTCATTTGTATCCTTGAGATAGAGCCATTTCTTAGATTCACAGGTGCCAGCCCCAAAGTCTGGATTTCTTCATTCCTATGGTCAGTAAGCCAAAGGCCTAGAATTGGAAGGTTAATCTTGCTTCTCCCACAGTTAGGGACAGGGAGAGAGAGAAGAAAAAATCATGTCAATTTTAAAATAAGCCACCACTGGTAGAGCAACCAGGGTTATATTCAAAGCATGAAGTGGACTCCATTATAGTCTTTTCATTAATTTTATGAAGAGGTAGTGTTTTAAGAGTTCTTTATTGTACCATTTTTGATGACAATAAACATTTCTAATATTTGTCATTTCTTGATGTGTTGTTAGCTTTCCATTGTTGTGATAAAATATCTTAGAAAATAAACTTAAAGGAGGAAAAATTTAATTTGGCTCATTTTCAGTCCATAGTTACTTGGCCCCATCACTTTGGGTCTGTAGTGGCATAGTACATCATGGCAACGGTGTGTGGTGGAGAAGGCCTGCTTATGACAGGGTGTCAGGGAAGCAGAGGAAAGATAGGATAGGAACGGGGGTCCCAAGAGCCTCTTCAAGTTTACTCCCCTAGTGACCTCACTTTCACTATGTTCCACCTCCCTAAGATTTCTCCACCTCCACAGGTGATGACCAAGGCTTTAACATATGGGCCCTTGGGGGACACTAAAGATCCAAAACATAACTCTTGATCTGTTTCTATCATCTGTTTTTACTTCTTAGATATGCAATACATTTTCTCATATCTTCATTCTTTAGTATCTGAATGACAGACATAATAAATTTACATTGTTGAATGCATTGTTGAATTTTATATTTTTAAGGAGTACTGGACTTCATTCTAATAAGGAGTTATGATACTTGTGAATCAATTTCATTCCTTCAAGCCTTAATTTTAGCATTATTAGGCTAGGTTTATGGTTGCCTTCACTCCAGAGCTCAGTATCCCCATTACTAAGACATAATTCCCTCTAGGGTCTCCATTGATGGCCTGGGATGATTAACAAGAATTCTCCACTCTGGCACACACTCCAACCCCATATGACCTCTAGAAACTGTTCAGTTATAGTTCCCCAATTGCTCTTTTCCTGGCCTTGAGAAGTTTCACTTTTCACATACTTAGCTAAATATTCAACAACAAACTCAAGGATCTCCCATGCACCTTTCTATTGCTCCTTCTTGTCAACAACTCCCTTCTTTGCAGTACAGTGCCCTGAAATTTCCAGCTGTCTCAGCCTTCCCAAACACTAATCTTTTTCCTCAACTCTGACCACCACGCTCTTCTAGGGAGTGCTCCCCCACCCATCTCATTTTACAAAGAGCTTCCAGGCATAAAACCAGGGCAAGTGTGGGACTCACATCATTTGTATTCCTTTTTTCAGTTTTATAATACTGTGTTGCTTTTGTTTGATATACAGAAACTTACCTCAAATATTATCATCTACTATTTCTAGTTGTTTATAGGAGGTGGGTAACTTGGACCTCATTACTCCATCATAAATGGAAATTAAATTTGAGGTGTTATGATTCATGCTTGGGATTCTCAGAGCTTTTTTATTCCTTAGCTTGATATCTTTCACTGGCTTTTCAAAAATATTCTCTCAATTATTATTCTGTCTTTAATATTTCTCTTCTGGGATCCCAATTATATATGCCTTACTTTTTAGCTGTGTCACAAATGCCTCTCATAGTCTGTATTTGCATTTTCCTCTGAAATCAATCTATTGATCTGTCTTCAAATTCATGAATCCTATTTTCTGTTGTGTCCAATGTGGTATTAAAACCCATACAGTAAGATTTTGGCTACTGTATTTTTTAGTTGTAGCATACATACTTCATGCATTTTTAGATATTCCAAATATTTTTAAATCCTCCATCTTTTACCCATTTTGCTTTATTTTTGCCCTTAGCATGGCATTTAAAGTGCTTTGTAATTTCAGAATCAAAACCATCTAAATTTGCCTAATTAGTTTTCTATTGCTGCCAAAACAAATTGCAAACTTAGTGGCCTAAAACAATATCTATTTATTAACTCAACAGTTTTGTAGGTCAGAAGTTCAGATTGGTATAGCTGAGTTCTGTCCCACAAGGGGAAAATCAAGATGTTGGCCGGGTTGGGCTGGTATCTGAAGGTATATGGGGAAGAATCTATTTCTAAGTGCATGCAGGTTGTTAGCTAAATTCTGTTCCTTATGGCTGTTAGGACTGTGGTCCTCATTTCCTGGCTGCCTCAGCCAGAAGATACTCTCAGATCCCGGAGCGCCACTACAGTTCTTTGCCGTGAGATTTCTCCATTTCAATAATAGAAAATATCCCATGTGTTGAATCCCTCCAATCTCTGATTTCCTTTTGCCAACCAGCTAGAGAAAACTTTGCTTTAAAGAAAAGGTTTGTGTGAAAAGATTAAGCTCACTCAGATAATTGCCCTTTGGCCATTATAATAAAATATAAGCAGAGAAGAAATATTTTATTACATTTACAGGTTGCAGGGGATTACAGAAGAAAGAGGGGTCCTTTGAGATCATTCATTCTTATGATTTCAACTACTGCAACTGTTGTTAATTTTCTTAGTTGCATTTCCCTGCCTTTTCTAATACCTAGTAATACTTTTGTCTGTTTTTGTCAGACATTGTGTATTTAAAAAATATAGAGGTGGTCTGGGGTGTAGCTCAGTAGCAAAGTTTTTTCCTGGCATGTGTGAGGCCTTGGTTTCCACCAGGTGACCAGCATGCTGGTTTCATTAAAGAGGTTCCTGTCATAGAAGTTAACTAGTGAGATCAAAATAAAACACACAGACTCAACTACCTTTTTCAGGTCCAAGACGGCTCTTACCTCGAACCAACCCGTAGGGCAGCAAGGCTTACTCAGGGCTAGCAGGAGAGAGAGAGAGAGCACGCCAGGGAGTGGCCTTTTATTGCAGAACAAGAAATTCAGGGGAAAATTCCATCCAATGAATATATATATATATGAATATATATATATATATGAATATATATATGAATATATATATGAATATATATGAATATATATATGAATATATATATGAATATATATATATATATGAATGACAACCCAGCTCTTGTTCATCACTGTTCCTCAGGATTTTTCTTCTGAATTTTTTCTTGAGAGCCTGTTGGTTCTGTCTCCTCAGACTTGGAAGACTGCTTGAGTTTTAGCTCTCCCCATCATTGGTTTTGAGCTAAGTTCTTATCCTATTTCACTATGACTGTAGCAGGCCCCTTCTTTTATTTGGACTGTTTCCAAATACAGTGGAACTGCAGGTTTCACTTTACCTTTCTGACTCAGCTTCTAAGCCTCTAATACCATCACAAATTCAGTAAATGTTCTATGGACCAAAAAAAAAAAAAAAAAAAAAAAAGACGTGCTCAGAGATCTTCTAGACTTATATAACTTCTGGAATCACTTGTGAATTTCTTTCCACCTGTACCGTTCATTAGCCTGAGCCAAACCCTATCCTCAGCACACCAAGAATCAGCCAATGCTCCCAGATAAGATAATGGAAAGCACTTGTCAGCTGATCTAGAAAAACTACTGCAGCTGGACATGGTGGCACACTCCTGTAATACCAGTGATTCTGCAAGCTGAGGCAGGAGGATTAAAAGTTCAATTTCAGCCTGGGCAGCTTACAGTGAGACCCTGTTTCAAAATAAAATAAAAATGGCTGGGAATTTAGCTCAATGGCATGGCATCCCAGGGTTCAATCCCCAGTACCATATGTAAAAGCACTTCGCTTTCTCAGATTTTATTTCATCTAGACCTCATTGTTTCTTCAGCTCTATGACTTTTAAATATGTTTTCAACTTCTCCCCCCACCCCTGTGCCAATTGTTGCAGCATAATTGCTGGCCTGGCAAGACTAACTACAGTATACATGGAAATGAAAGTCTGCTCGTTACTTTTTAGCTTGGAGCTGAGGATTGAACTCAGGGTCTCACATAAGTTCTACCACCAAATTATATCCCTTAGCCCCATTACTTTCTTTTTTTTTTTTAACAAATTTCATACCTTTATTTCTTATTTATTTTTATGTGGTGCTGAGGATCGAACCCTGTGCCTCACATGTGCTGGGCAAGTACTGTACCACTAACCTACAATCCCAGCCTGACCATTACTTTCTTTTTAAATGTTTAAACTCAAAATAAAAATGAAGAGATTAAATAAACAGATAGGATGTCCCCTCCTTTCTTCTATTGGGTAAGGTCTAGAGGGATGAACATTGTAAAAACCACAAAAAACTTTCATTGAGCCTTGCTATACTGCTTACATCAAGTTTTAAGTAGAAATACTATGATTTTGTTTCATCTATAAAATATTAAGATTTGTGTGTGGTTGGAGATGTGTGTGGTCTGTCATTACCCTCCTTACTGAATAGTGTAGCCATGAGAATCAGAGGAATTCATTCCTGATTCTCATGGCAGCACCATTACACAATGTAGTTTTTATAAAATGAACAGCCTTTACTTTCATAAACAGTCAATATTAAGAGATACTAACCATAGTGCATTTTGAGAATTAATGAGAAAAAGTAGGGATAAAAGAGGAAAAAGAAAATGAGTATCCAGTGGCAATCACCAAGAGCAGAATGAAAAGGGCTTTGCCTTTTCATATGGGAATTTGGGTTTGCATTGGTTTGTTCTTATTACCTATGGGACCTTGAATCACTCACTGCAGGGCTTCCCATCTATAAAATATGGTGGCTTATGATTTTGGTCATGGGATTTGGTGAGGAAAAAGTGTAAAAGAAAGTATGAAGATATTATAATTCTCATTGGAAAAATCACTCTACATGTTAAAATTGTGAGATATCCATTCTCAAAGGTGTATGATATTTTAACATTGAAATCAAACAGATGACCACATGGGAAAGTAATAAATATGTAAATATGTGCAGATATGTCAAAGTAAGATGATATGAGCAGAACAGAAAGTAGCAGAATAGTCATGTATTAAAAAGAGTTCTGGATAGGAAAACATGAGAAAGCAAAATCAGAAAACTAAGCAAAATATATTTAAAATAATTATATAAAAATCAGCAATTCTAATATCCAAATTAACCACTGTTAATATTGGAATGCATTTTTCTTATTTTTCTGTGCCTCTCTCCACATATGTGATAAACACATACACATACACAAAAGACATAAATGCAATATAAATGTATATAATTTTTAAATTTGCCTACATTCACACAACCAAGATACACTGAAATCAAATAGTGCATATCATTCCCAAATGTCATTTTACAACACAGATCATAAAGTACAGTTCTGTAATCCTGAACATTTTCTAAAATTCTTAATATATGAATGCATTAATGGCAGCATATTATTCAAACTTAAGAATGTATCAATACTCAATCACCTATCATTGGATATTCAACTGGCTAATAATTTTCATTTCAATTAATACTGCTGGGCTTTGGTGGCACATGCCTGTAATCCCAGCTTCTCTGAAGACTGAGGAAGGAGGATCACAAGTTTGAGGCCAGCCTGGGGAACTTAGTGTGACCCTGTCTCTAAAAAAAAAAAAAAAGAAAGAAAAGGGATAGAGGGATGTATCTCAGTGGTAGAGCACCTGTGGGTTCAATCCTAAATACTATGCAAAAAAAGAAAATGAAAAAAATATTGCTCTCATAGAATCTTTCCTATAAATCTGAATCTCCTATTACTCCATCATTAAATTACTTAAAATAGAATATAATGACTTTTCCTAAGAAAGGCATCCCAGAAGGGTATAACCTTTCCCCATAAGATATTTACACTTTTGTACTTTTTTTTGACAGATAAAATCCATGGGTAATTGCTCCTTTTTGAGTCCCTTTTGTTCGGGGATCCTGCTACCTCATCCCCTTTCAAACTAATTTATTTAAAGATTCTTGCTTTTTTTGGTTTTTGGTACTGGGGATTGAACCCAGGAGCACTCTACCCCTGAGTCACATCCCCTGCCCTTTTTTCATTTTGATAGTCTGGCTAAATTGCTAAAGCTGACCTTGAACTTCATATATATTCATTCATATATACATATATATATACATATATATATTCATATATATGACCTTGAACTTCATATATATATATATATATATATATATATATATATATATATATATTAGTTGCTGATAGACCTTTATTTATTTTATTTATTTATATGTGGTGCTGAGAATTGAACCCAGTGTCTCACCCATGCCAAGCAAGTGCTCTACCACTGAGCTACAACCCCAGCTCCTGATATTGAACTTTTGATCCTCCTGCAGGCATGCACCATACCTGGTTCATTTAGAGATTCTCTATTACAAATTAATCGGTCAGATCAACCAAGCAAGGATTGTTTTTATAGTCTTCCTGGAATATTTATACTTTCAAAGGTTTATAACATATTCACAAAGAATATGTATATAATTGAGTGTTTATATAATAATAAACCTGTGGTCTTTTCTATAAAATGTATAATGAGGTATCTGACACATGATTTTCCTCACAGTACCTAGGAAAACTGGGCTCTTCAACTTATGAAATTGATAGCATCTCCTGAACATAAGAGCTCTGATATAAAATGAGATTTTCTTTCCAAAATTTCACTATATTCATAGTTTTGTCCCTTCATAGATTCTTTGATGAACAATATATTACAACTCATAAATGAAATTTATGTTTATTACATTCTTTAAATATTACAACATTGAGGTTTCTTAAATCAAATGAAGGCTGAGCAATATCTGAAGGCTTTCTGATATTCACTGGATTTACATGATTACTTTCAATGAATTCTTTGATGCACAGAGTGTAACAATGTATAACTAAAGTATAGTTATTCCACCTGAAAATTTATTTGTAGACTTTAGGTTTTATGTCCTGTGTGACTTCTCTGATGTTTAGTGAGAGGTGTCTTCCCACTGAAGTCTTTCCCAGTCATCATAGGGCCTCTCTCATCTGTATGAGTTCTATGATACACAATGAGAGTTGATTTCACACTGAAAAGTTTTCCACATTCATTACATTCATAATTTTTCTCCCCTATATGAATCCTCTGATATTAAATGAGAGTGAATTTCCTATTGACTGCTTTCTCACAGTCACTGCATTTATAGTGTCTCTCTCCTATATGAATTCTCTGATTTTGGATGAGGGGTGCCTTCTGGAAAAAGGTTTTCCCATACACTGCATTCATAGAATTTCTCTCCTGAATGAGTTCTCAGGTGTGCTATGAGGGCTATCTTCTGGCTGGTGGTTTTTGCAAATTCACAGCATTCATAAGGCTTCTCTCCAGTGTGAATTCTTTGATGGGCAATAAGGTTGATTTTCTAGAAAAACACTATCAAATTCAGTACATTTATAGAATTTCTTCCCAGTTTGAATTATCTTTTATTAAGGGCTTGCTTCTGGTGGAGGCCTTTTCCTTGTTGACTGGGTTCAAAAAATTTCTCTGCAGGTTGGGCTTTATCAAGATTAGAATGCAGACATAATTTCCAATTTACCTTACACCATCATTTTTCTTTTTTACATAGCTTCTGATTTGACTAAGAAAATTAAAATTATGGTTTGAACAACTTTTCCATGAATAATACTTAGGGAGTCTTCGTCTTACAGAAACAAAGCATTTGCTCAGATAAATGATTTTTCTGCATGTTCTGCATTCTTGATTACTTTCATCCTTCAGTGTTTCCTTGTCTATGATTGCAGCTTGCCACAGAGGTCTGTCTTGACTTTCCTTGTAGTTATCTATCTGCTCATCAACTTGCCAGACTTCTAGGGGGAAAATATGATAAGTCCTTCAATTTGTAAGTCTTTTTAAACTATAATATTATGGGAAAACATTAAGCCCTAAATGCCCTGTGGTGAACTCCTATCAACATGACTTGAGCTGATGTGGATGGATCCTCCCCATGTTCCACCACCCCTACTTGTGCTGACTGCAAATGCAAGGAAATGCTGGCCCAAATTTAACCAAAAAAATATAATATGCAGCCAAGCTAAAAACCAAGAAATTTACTAGGTGACAAAAATGAAGAAGAAATTTAAAGTGATAGGGTGAATGAAAACCAAATCTGTGTGGCTTTGCAGTTGAGAGATTAAGGCTCTAATCATGAGTGTGAATTCCAGGCCACAGGGGCATAAATATGCAAAGAACTAGAATTGAGCTCCCAGTTTAAAGCTGGGAATCATGAAAACCATCTCTGTTTGTGAAATAGGAATTAGAGTGATGTCACCCACTAGTTAATGAAAATGGTAAGAAGAATAAGGAGTTACTTATAAGAAATCAGAACCCTACTCCTCTACCACATGTGGGAGTACATCCCAAATGGACATTTGAAGTATCATACAAGACCCCCAAAGTTGAAAAATACACCTAAATTGATTCTACATTAGTGAAACTAGTGGGCTCCATTTCTAAACCGTTCTACAGTGATGTTTCCATAGCTTTCATAAAAAAGAACTCTCACTGAAAAGGAGTTCACAGTAAAAAATAATCCTAAACTTCAAAGGGAAATGATACACAATGAGTTGAAAATATGTCCACAGAAGTCTGTACATGGATGTTTATAGCAGCTCTACTCATAATGGCCCCAAACTGGAAGCAACTAAGATATCCTTTAGTAGCTGAATGGATAAACAAACTGGTACATCTATACAATGGAATATTATTCATCAATAAAAAGAAATGAGCTATCAAGCCATGAACATAGAGGAAACTTAAATACATATGCTATTTGAAAGAAGCCAGTCTGAAAAGGCTATATATTGTGTGATTCCAAACATATAACATTCTGGGAAAGGCAAAACTACAGAGACAGTAAAAAGATCAGTGCTTGCCAGGAGGGAGGGGAAAAAGGATGAAAAAGTGAAGCATAGGGAAATTTTAGGGCACTGAGATTATTCTGTATAATGCATTAATGGTGGATTTTTGAGCATTTCCATAGAACTGTACAACATAAAGAGTGAACCCTAATGTAACATATGGACTTTAGTTAATAATGTATTAACATTCACACATAAATTGTAACAAGTATACTCCACTAATGCAAGATGTTACTATTAGGAAAAACTGGGGTTGGGGAGAGGTATAAGGAAACTTTTGGTACTAGCTGGTCTATTTTACTATAAATATTTTACTATAAATCTAAAACTATACTAAAAATAAAGTCTTTCAATTTAAAATATGTAAAGGGATGGATATATAACATGAAAACCTAGCTAAGAGAAAGCTGGAGTAACTAGAATAATTTCAGACAATGACTTCAGAACAAGAAAGATTTCTAAGACAAAGAAGGACATTACAAAATGATAAAATGGTTAATTCTCCAAGAAGAAATAACAATCCTAAAAGCATATGTACCTAATAACAGCACTTCAAAATACATGAGGCAAAAATGGATACATCTGAAAGAGAAACAGACAAATCCACAATTATTGTTGGAGACTTCAACACTCTTTGTCTCAATAATTGATAGAATGAGTAGACAGAAAATCAACAAGAATATAGATAATGTGAATGGCGCTATCAGCCAACTCCACTAATTGACATTCATAAAACACTACATCCAACAACAGCAGGATACACATTCTTTTCAAGTGCATATCAAACATTCACCAAGATAAGACATATTCTGGGTCTTAAAACAAAATATAACAAATTTATAAGAAATAATATGTGCAATAACAGTATCAATTAAATCAATGAGAGAAAGATACTTGGAAAACCCCATATATTTGGAAATTTAAAGACATACTTACTTCTAAATAAGCCTTAAGGGACATCTAAAATATTTTGAATGAAACAAAAATTTAAAAACAACATATAATTTGTAGGACATAGCTAAAGCAGAATTTGGAGGGATATTTACAGCTCTGAATATATATGTTAGAAATGAAGAAAGATCATCAGAAGAAAAGAGTAAAAATTAGGACAGAAATCAACAAAGTTGAAAATAGGAATATCCTTCAAAGGGGGAATGTTAAACAAACTATGGTGTATCCATTTGGTGAATTACTACTCAGTAATTGAAAGGAAGAAACTATTGGAACACACAACAGGGTGAATCTGCATAGAATTATGCTGGGTGAAAAGCTCCAATCCCATATAGTTTCATACCACATGACTCCATTTATATAATAATTTTGAAATGAAAGAATCATAGAAATGGAGAATAAATTAATAATATAAGGAAGAGTTGGGAGTGGAAGGAAATAGGTCTGGCTATAAAATAGCAATATAGAGATCCTTGTGGTAATAGAAATATATTCTGTATCTTGATTTTAGCAATATCAATATGCTTGCTGTGATTTATATCAAGGTTTTTCAAGCTGTCACCATTGTGGAAAACAGGATAAAGGGTACATGTGGTCTCTCTGTAGTATTTCTTACAAGAGCATGAGAACCTACAATTACATAAAAATAAAAAGTTAAATTAAAAAAAATAGTCAAATATTCCAAAGAGTAGAACAGTGAAGCAGAACAACAAACAAAAGGAAGGAGGTCAAACAGAAAAGAAATAATACAATGATAGGCCTAAATCTAATAATATCAATAATAATATAAAATGCAACTATCTTAGGGAGAAACAATACAATGTATCAATTGATCCATAAAAAGTATGTTCAACATTCATTAATGATAAAAACTTGGAGAAAACCAGGATTAGAAGGAAATATCCTCAACTTTTATCAGGTCATCTATGAAAAATCCTATAAGTAAACTTATACCTAATGGTGAGAGAGTGAATGTATTTGTCCTGAGATGAGGATCAAGGCAAATATGTTGCCCTCCCTATTCCTTGTCAATATTTATAGCGAGGATCCTAGCCAGTACAATAAAGCAAGAAAAAAAGTAAAGGCATCTAGATTGGGAAGAAAGAAACTCTCCTTATTCATAACATGATAAATTATATAGAAAATGCCAAGCCATATATAAAAGAGCTACTAGCACTAGTGTGAGCTTAGAAAGGTTCCAGGATACAAAAACCACATAAAAAATCAGTTATATTTCTATAACTGGCAATGACCAATGAGAAATTGAAATATAAAACAAATATGTATGTGTATATGCATAAACACACCATTTATATTACCTTCTATGAACATAAAATATAGGGGTAAGTTGAAGAAAATATTGCAAGACCTGTTCATTCAAAACTGCAAAATATTACAGAGAACAAATTTAAGACACAAGTAAATGGAGAGATATACCATATTTATGAATTAAAGGACTGTATATTGTTAACATATCAATGATCCACAGATTCAATGCAATCTCATACAAAATCCTTTGCAGGCCTTTGACAGAAGTTGAAAAGATGATTCTAAAATTTGTAAGAAAATATTAAGGACCTAGAATAGCCAAAATATTATGAAAAGGGAAAGAAGGTTAGAGGACTCACACTACCTGATTTAAGCACTTAATATAAGGCTACAGTAATTAAGACAGTGTGACTGGTATATAGGTTGAAACATAAGTGCTCAAATAATTTTCAAAAATGATGCCAAAGTAAATTAATTAAGAAAGAATGGCCTTTTCAAAAATGTTACAGGAACATTTGGAAATGCATATGCAAAGAATAATATAAAAGAATGCTAACCCTTACCTCACACCAGATACAAAAATTAACTCCTTAAATATAAGAATTAAAATGATAAATCTCCTGGAATAAAACATGTGAAAAAAAATCTTTGTTACTGGGTTAGAGGTTGCTAAATAGGACACAAAAAAGTATGATCACAGAAGAAAAACTTGATAAACTAGACTCTATCAAAAACAAAAAACATTTATGAAAGATATTATTAATAACAAAACAAGCCACAGCCTGGGAATAAATACTTGGAAAACACATAGCTGGTGAAAACTTATAGCCAGAATGTATAAATAACCCATACGATTTAATAATAAACCAAAATAGCAAAATATTTCAACAGATACTTGACCACAGAAGGTACAGAGATAGCAAATAAGCACATGAAAATGTGCCCAATATAATTAATTATTATATAAATGCAAATTTAAATCACAATGAGATCCCCTACATACCTACTAGAAAGGTGAGTTGCTGGTGGGAAAACAAAATGATACAGCCACATTAGAAAATACTTTGCAATATCTTACAAAGTTAAATATGTGCTTACCATAAGACCAGGCAATCCCACTCTAAATCTCATATTTCCCAAGAGATATGAAATCATAGGTCCATACAAATACCTGTACAAGAATGTTCACAAGCTTCATTCATAATAGCCAAAAACTGGGAACAAGTCATATGTGCATTAACTGGTCCATCGATAAACTGGAACACTACTCAGCTATAAAAAGGAACAAACTGCTGATGTATGCACAACATGGATGAACCTAAAAAGCATTAAAGTAAGTGAAAGAAGTCATATATGACTCATTTATATGAAATTCTAGAAAGAAAGAAACTAGAAGGGAAAGAGTTGAAGCCTGGGGTGGAGAGAAAGTTTAATTATAAAAGGAAACAAAGGTGTTTTGGGAGAGATGAAAATGTTGAATATCTTGATTGTGGTGATAGTTACATAATTATATTTGTCAAAATTATAGAACTGTGTACCTAGGGAAGGTGAACTTCATACTGGACATTATTATACCTCAATAAATCTCACTTGGAAAAAAAAAGCAACACAGTAACATCAGCATAAATATATAATGACTATACAAAGAAAATATATACAGAGAATTATATTAGAATATTACAACATATAGCCAAAGATCACATGCCAATAAAGCATATCCTTTTATTAAAATACCTCATAAGCACCAATGATATGCCTATAGGAAATTCAGGGGGCGAAGTGTACTAGTCTCTGCAACTTACTTTGAAAAGCGCTGCAAAAAAAAAAGGTAAACTGATGGAAGGACAGAGGAATTCGCAGACAGACAGGAGATAAATCAAATATAGCAAAATGTTAATTATTGAATCCAGGTGGAGATATTATATGTGCATTCAATCTGTAACTCTTTTACTTGTTCTTTATGAAAATTTTCATAATAAAATGTTGGGGGGGAAATCTGGGTAAAGAATAGCAAAGCAAATCCAGCAGCCTAAATAGAAAAGAGGAAATAAAAGTAAAAGAAGAAAAATCAACAAAACAAAGAGAAACCACAGAGAAATTAACAAAGCTAAAAATTCGTTCTGTGAAAAGATCAATAAATGTTACATAAATTTCAGAGGTTCTACCACTACATGGGATTTGATGATAATTTTTATTATGATAGTGAGGTTACTCTTGAGACCAACAGTTCCTAGGAGACTTTTATTATCTGAAATTAACCTAGAGAACTATCAGAGACCTATCCAGGCATGGGGGGGGGGTGGTTTACAGTCCCCAAATAGATTAAGTATGGAAGAATGGGAAGCAATTCAAGTTGCTTTTTGCATCCACCCTTGGGAATTATGAGCAAGTCCACATGCTCCTGTATTCCCATCCCATCCTGATCCCATGCTTTTGGATGCTGGCTTTGCTATGTCTCCCATTTCCTTGAAATCCCTCTAGCAGATATGTTAAGCAGCATACCTTTAACTAAAAATGGACATTAGAACTCTCTGGAATGTTATTCAAAATCCTAACCAGGCCTAACCCAGGTTTCTGAAAAAAATTCTAGAGAGTGGGGCCTACTCATGACTATTGTGAGAGTTCCATAGCAATTATGTAATATATCTCTGGTTAACAATCACTCCATGAAACAAAACAAAGAGAAAACTCCCCTTCTGTATGGGTAAAAACAGTGATGAAATTTTGAGTGCTTCTTTTATGCCAGGTATCATTTCAGTTGCTTTACATACATCAATACATTAACTTTTGATAATCACTAAGTTTTATCATTAGCCCCCTTCTACAATGAGTGAAGAGAGGCAAAGCCATTTGTCCACAGTGACAGCTACTGAGAGAAATGGCCAGATTTTGAACCCAGACTATGTGGCTACAAAGTCCATACTCTTAGCCACTTGTGTGTGGATGAATAACAAGTCTCCTTCCTCTGCCCAGGTATAAAACGATATAATATTTATTCATTGTCTTCCACTAGTCCAACACTGGGTAAATGAGATGCACACTCTTCTATCTAGGGTTCTGTGTTTTCAGTAGAGAAATAAGCTATAGGTTTTTTTTTTTTGTATATGTGTGTGTGGGGGGGGGTACTGGAGATTGAACCAAGGGACTTTACCACTGACCTATATCCCCAGACTTTTTCTTTTTTTGAGACAGGATCTCACCAATTGCTGAGGCTGGCCTCAGGCTTTCAATTTTTCTGCCTCAGCTTCCCAAGTTGCTGCAATTACAGGCACACTCCTCTGTGTGCTAGGCATTTTATTTTTGGTACCATGGATTTGAACTCAGGGGCACTTAACACTGAGTCACATCCTGAGTCCCTTTTTGTATTTTATTTAGAGACAATGCCTCACTGAGTTACTCAGGGCTGCACTAAGTTGCTTATGCTGGCTTTGAACTCATAATCCTCTAGCCTCAGCCTCCTGAGCTACTGCATTTGAAATTACCATGTGGAATGCAAAAAAATGTTATTTAAAGTTATAAATGTAACAAAGGAGATAAGAATTTAAGTAACATGAAGAGCTGAGAGCAGAAAGCCAAAGGGTAAGTAAGCTAATTCTTATCTTTCATTGAGGGGAGATACAAATGAAAATTCAAGAAGTGTAGGAATAAAGCTATTCCCTAGACCTATGGTGGTGCTCAACAGAAGAACTGAAAACAGAAACCTTTAGTTAAGGCTGCTCTTGGGAGGTGTAACTTGGAATGAATCTAAGATTACATTTTATCCTATGTTCTGCACTCAGACTGTACATGTGCATGTCTATATTAAATTTTAATAGAATGCAATTTTAATATAAGGACATTGTGCTGGGTGTGGGGGCACACACCTGTAATCCCAGTGACTTGGGAAATCGAGGCAGGAAGATTGCAAGTTTAAAGCTAGCCTCAGCAATTTAGCCAGGCCCTAAGCAACTTAGAGAGACCCTGTCTCAAAATTAAAAAATATAAATGGCTGGAGATATAATTCAGTGGTTAAGTGCCCTTGAATTCAGTCCCTGGTACTAAATAAATAAATAGGCATTGTGACTCAGGAGGGTGGACTATCCTGAATATAGTTTTCATCCCTTTCAGGATACCAGTGAAATGAGAACATTCATTCTAATTCCAGGTATCACTGGAAATTAAGAAATTGTGCCATCAGTACACCTGGAATCCTCATGCACCTCTGTGAGGCAGCAGATATGGTGGTGCACTGAGCTATAACAACAATACTATAGCTAAAAAAAACAACAACAACAAGGAGAAGCAGGAGAGCAGTGGGGGCCACAAAGACTGGTCCAGGGTTCCTCTAAGAGAGTGGGTATATTTGCCCAGTAGGACTAGGCACTGGGAAAACCACCTGGGGAATCACCTATAGGTCCATGTGGCCAACATTTGACCAAGAATGTTGCTCTGAAATGAATCTCTAAAAAGCAGTGCTTCTCAGATTGTGGGTGTAGCTCAATGGTAGAGTACTTGCCTAGCATGTGCAAGGCCCTAGATACTATCATCAGCACCACAAAAAATAAAGAAAAGAAAAATAGAGCAGTATCCTCAGCTGTCCTGTGCCTGCAAGTTCTCTGAAGAGCTTGCTGAAATATACAATCTGATTTAGTAAATCTTCAGTGAGGCCTGATACCATAGAGTCCCAGAAATTCGCAGGCTGCTGGTTCATGGGCCACACTATGAAGAGTAAAAGCATTCTAATCAAATTTCTCTGGGATGGGCTCATGGAGAGGATTAGTACAAATGGGAGAGCAAAAGGAGACCAATAGATCTGGAGTTTCTGGATCCCCACAAGCAGCTCAAAGTGAAAATAAACAACCAACTAATCAAAGAAAAAGGCAGCTCCATCCATCCAGGACTGAAACATGGTTCAACGAAATATTCTACCTGGAAGCAATGGCTTCTCAAGTTTATGTATTTTTTGAATAATACAAAAAGAGTTGAGAAGGAAGGAAGTATTATTGAGAGAAGCAAATGGATGGATGGCAGTGGCATCAAGTCAGATTTGTAAGAGTCTGAGAAGAAATAAGAAAACAGAAACAGTATGAAGGTTTATGGTATCTGGGTTCAAAGCAAAGACAGATGAGAACATAGTGGGTACCTGGCCTAAAAGAGTTAAAGGTTGCTAGCAAAGCTTTGTCGTCCATACCAATGGAAAGTAACCAGGTAGAATAATTTTCTTGAGGCTAAAACAAAGACTCCAAATTTCAGACTGAAAGGGCTTGGAATGCTGTGGGCATTCCAGACCAAGGTCCATCCCTTCAGGCTTAAGATGGTGCAGCCCCGGTGACTACCCCATGCACGTAGCAACTTGCCCTTGTACAGCATGCTCAATAGACAGGAAATTGGTGTTTTGCCTACAATTATTCCAGTAAAAACACAAAAGTCCAAGAAGGGGGAATAAAGTCTTAAAAGCTTCCAGAAAGGAGAGGGAAAGAGATGAGAATGGGCTTGGCACTTCTCCCTAGCAAGCCAGGAGGCTGGAAGAGAGGTGGGATCTCAGAATCAGAAAGACCACCCTCTGTGTGAATGCCAGGTGAAGAACACTAGAGACCACAAAAGGCAAACAAGGTAGGAGCCTCATTTGGATATCACCACAGCTCATTCTTCAGACCAGAGTCATGTCACAAGTCTAGGGGCTGAGAAGAGCTCCTAAGTGCAGCCCAGGAGCCCAGCTCTTACACACAACTGGGTTCCTTATCCTGGCCTGACACACCTGGATTCTGCTTACCTGGACAGCTCTGTATGGGAGTCCTTCCATCTGCCCTCCAGGCTTCTTCTCCTTGTCCCAACCTGAAGATCACATCTGGTTGGGCAAGTAGATACCCTGTTCAGGAGAAATGACATAAGACTGTGGCATTAATGCTACGGGCATTCCAGACCACGGTCCATCCCTTCAGGCTGAAGATGGTGCAGCCCCGGTGACTACCCCATGCACGCAGCAACCTGCCCCTGTATAGAGCAGTCACCTAGAAGGCGAGAGCACAAATGTCCTATCCAGTGACCTAATGGAACTATGAATTGTTGACACTGAGCCTCCTGCCCAAATTCACTGAGGGTTTCAATGCCACTGAGCTTGCAGCAGCTTAGAGAAGGAGATACTCCTGGGGGCATTCCATGTCACCCTGTGCAGCAGTCCCTCACCCAGAGACACCAGGTGGCTGTAGTTCTCAAGCATGACATCCCTGTAGAGGTTTTTCTGAGCAGGGTCCAGTTGCTGCCACTCTTCCAGGGTGAAGTCCACAAACACGTCCCTGAAGGTCAGGGATTCCTGTAACAGCACATTCCTCTTTAACACAAGGGATCAGCTGGGGGAATTGGGACATGACACCTCATGCACACTGAGTGCATACTCTGTGCCCATTCTAAGACCTTTACCTGTACTAAAGATTTTAATCCTCATCACCATCCTAGGAGAAACTTGACAGATGAGGAATATAAGGTGCACAGAACATAAAGTAACTATCCCAGATCATAGCTTGGAACTAGAGATTAAAATCTATGTGGTCTGTCTTCAGCACCCCCTTTTAAGACACTACAGTATTTTGTCTTTCTCTATACATTTGTTCTTATGTTGTTCACTAGTTGCAATATGGCAGAGTATTATAGTAGTCCTCCCTTATCTGCAGGGGATATATTTCAAGACCTCCAATGGATGCCTGAAATCATGGATAATACTGAATCCCTTTACATACTATTTTTTTTTCCAATACAGACATACTTAACGATAAATTAGGTATAATGAGATATTAACAACAATAATAAAACAAAACAATTATAACAATAAACTGTAAGTTATGTGAATGTGTTTTCTCTTTCAGAATATCTCACTGTACCATACTTCTTATGATGATGTGAGATATGGTGTCTATATGATGAGATGAAATGAGGAAAATGACATAGGCATCTAATATAATGTTACTACATAAGAGTTATATGAACACAAGTACTGTGATAGTCTGTCAGTGGATCGGATAAATAAGATGACTAATAAGAGACTAATGGGTGGCTAGCATACACAATGTGGATAGACTGAATAAAGGGACGATGGAAGCTTGACAAGGTTGAAACAAGAAAGCACAAGATTTCATCACATTATGCAGAATTATATCCAAGTTAAAACTTATAAATTGTTCATTTCTGGAATTTTCCATTTAATATTTTCAGACCAAAGAACTGCATGAAACTGAAACCACAGAAAGCAAAGCCATAGGCAAAGTGGGACTACTGTATACACAGGATTATATACTTAAATTATGTTAAACTTTGTAGGGGAAGTAGATTGTTAAAATATCTTATACATTCAATGCATATTTACTGAATAGACACTGAAGTGTTAGGTCCCGTGGATGTCAAGATTAATAAAATAAATAAATCTCCTGAACTTGTGAAGCTTAAATCTAGTAAAAGGAAAAATAATAACATTTATACATATGAAAGAGAAAGAAGCTAGACATGGTAGCATATGCTTGCAATCTTGGCTACTCTAGGGAGGCTGAGGCAAGAGGACAGGAAGTTTGGAGTCAGCCTCAGCAACTTAGCCACACCCTGCCTCAAAATAAAGAAAAATATTAAAAGGTCTGGGGATGTAACTGAGTGGGAAAGTGCCCCTGTGCTCAATCCATAGTATCAAAAAAAAAAAAAAGGAAAAAGAAACGAAAAACTGATTCATGTATCTAGATAGAATGTAAGAAAACTGAAGGAGAGAAAGACTTGGGGATGGGTGACAGGAAGAATTATTTTTCTTCTTTTGTTTAACAAAGCTTTTGCTTGAAATTTTGCCATGAGTAAAAATTACCTTGAAACATGCTCAATTACAATTATTCACATTCAACTCAGCATATGGTTTTAGAATTTTGACATCTATATCCTAAGTGAAATTGGTCTATAATTTTCTCTTTTGTAATATCTTCATCACATTTAAGGTTAAATGCACTCATAAAATAAATTTGATTCCCTTTGATATTTCATTAGCCTGGAAACCTTGAACATAGAAATTATCTGGTATTTTAACATTCTGTGAAAGTAGTAATTAGTAAAGACTTAGGGCAAACTTAAAGTATGAATACCTTTGTCTCAAAAATCCAACTTTCAGGTATATCCTCAATAAACATGTTACAGAACAAATAGAAACATTGCTTATAAGGCACTGTTTTGATATTAAAAGAAAAATTAAAACCTAATTATCTATCAATAGACAAATAATTAAATGATAATATCCATTCTATAAAACTGGAATTGAATTAATCTTTTCATATTGACAAGGAACACTACTATTAATAATAATAAGGTGGTAAAAGATGGATAGGAGAGTATGATGGCAGTAATGTAAACACTTATAGGTATTCACATACATAGTTACATATGCATATATAACATGTACATTTATATACACATACACATATATATTTTTGCTTAATTAAACTGACATAAAAGCATCTACACCAGGATATCACTAACATGTTAATAGCGTGCATCTCTGAGGAAGAATGTGGGACTGGGGGAGGAAAAATTGATAGTTTTGACTATTATTTTTGTGTATGTACATTAAAACATTAAGGGCAAATTTACCTTTATATTTTAAATGTAATGAATAAGAACAAGTGACCTAGAAGTGAAGAAAGGGAAAAAGCAAGATGAATCTATATAGGTAAATACAGATTTAAGGAAATGTATATTTGATAAATATATGGAAAGATGAGGTACATATGCCAAAGGAAGGAGTAGAGAAACTGTCTTCCCTTTCCCCTGTATCTATATGTCTGTCTTCATCTCTCTGTCCCTGAGGTAGACAGGTTCAGTAGAAAACAGGACAGAGGGGATAATTAGGTGTTTTTTTTTAAGTTTACTATACACATTACAAAAAGCTGCTCAATTTTACTAGAAGACAAAGTAGGGAGAAATCAGGGACTTACCTGGGAAATGGCCATCCTGTTCTGCTCTGGACAAAGGATGGAGGCCTAAAAGGGCAGAATTAGGAAGGTCAATATCAGTGGGGACAGTCATAACACCACCAGTACCAGCCTAATAATAGTCATCTTTGAACCCTGCGGAGAATGATCTAGAAACATGGCCTGGTATACCCAGTCTGTTTCCTTGGGATTACGCTAAGATCATGTGGGTTTTACAAAGGGATTTTTGTTTTCCTTACTGGAGAGAAGTATGACTTACGTTTAAAGATACCTCCTCTATCTCCACGATTTTATTGCAAGAAATTTATCAGAACTAAACAATAATAAATGTGCACAAATCTGCAAGGATGTTCACTGTAGTCATTTCCAAATTTTGGAAGCAACTAAACTTCCAGCAAAGGATACTATTAAAAATAAGAAATATAAAAAGACACATTTACATATGCTTTATTTAAAAAAAAAAATGTAGTTGTAGATGAACAGCATGCCTTTTTTATTTATTTATATGTGGTGCCGAGGATTGAACCCAGTGCCTCACACATGCGAGGCAAGTGTTCTGCCACTGAGCTGCAGCCCCAGCCCCATTACATAGGCTTTTTAAATTACTGTGCTTAGAATTTTAAAATCAGGTTACAAAAAAAACAAGTACAATGTGATCTCATTTATGTTAATCAATATGGTTCCAAAGAGCAGTTTTTGAAATGGCACTGATTACCTTTGAATGATGATTTCAATTTTCTTTTTTTTTATTTATTTGAGAAATATAAAAATTTAAAAATATTAAACATCACTTATAACCACACTCAGATGAAGAGACCTTTGGCAGACAGACGGTGAATGAGAAGAATCCCTTGATGTGGTTTAGAAATGAAATGGGATTGAGAGAGCTGGGGAAAAGGACAGCTGAGGACAGGTCAGATTCCAGCACTGTCAGTTCTTTGGGAAGCTGAAAACTACTGTGCGTCTGTGTTTGCCTTCCTGGCCCTCTACTCTTTACTGGCTCCTCACCATCTATCCCTACCCTGTCGCTTTCTCCTTTCACACCACTGGCATTTGGATTGCCATGCTCTTCCTTGTTGGACAGTTTTCCAAAGAAAGTTCCAGCAAGGAGCTCCAGTGCAGAGTAACCATCCTGCACTGCAACAGTCACTATAGCAGCATCAGGACAACAGGGTCAGCCCTGGGGAGCTTAACAAGGCACCTTCTCAGGCCATTTCGAAAACATCAGAAAGAGGCAACAGAACTGGATGACAGCATACCTGGAGACTGCTCTGAAATTCCAAACTCTAAAAATATAAAATGTATTTCTTCATTTTGTTCAGGATGGAGATTCAGCATGTACTTCAGAGTGTGTGATGCTAATGCTAAGGGACCAACTCAAATCCAGAAGGCTCAGTGACAAGAGAAGGGAGCATAATGCTGTGAACTTATATGTGCTAGGGAGAGGAGAAAGGTGTAACTGTTCCCAGCTTCATCCTGCCATTGCAGCCACTGTAGCAGCACAGCTGTTCCATCTATGCCTCCAGCCACCTATGACATTCATCTCTCTTTCTCCCTGTTAGGATCAAACTACCTACTGGCACATGGAATTTGATGGCACATGGAAGTTAAGTCAGCCTTGCTCTCTCAGCTGAATGGAGGGTCAAAGGCCACTGTAGGTCCAA